>NC_136061.1:478341958-478656379 GCF_964261635.1 Lissotriton helveticus | reverse complement strand
TGAAGAGAGGGTGGCAACACCCCAGAGTCATAATCTTCTGCTTACATGTCTAATAGATAAGGGGTAAGTTCCTCCACGTAAGCCTTTTAAAATTCACAGGGGTACTTGTCCGGACCAGATGCTTTTTTATTAGGAAGGGCGCGTATCGCCGCTCGGATATCTTCTGCCGTAATCAGCTGGCTAAGAAACTCCCTCTGATGGTCTGATGGCCACGCGACAGCCACCCTTGAGAAGTAGGTGTCAAGTTCAGTGGTATCCGTCGTGCCCTGCGAGGTATACAATTGCGCATACATATGTCCGAACTGGGCAGTGATGTCTAGAGTACTATAGTAGTCTCGTCCTGCGTCATCGGTAATTTTAGTAATGGTATGCTGATCTATGAAGTTTTTAATCTTGGTGGCCAGATAATGTCCCGGTCTCCCACACTCCCCGTAAGCGCAGGCCACATGGTGTTAAGAGATGTACCTAATCTCCCTCTCTGTCAGTTCATTATGTTTGAGTATGGAATCCTTTAGGCATGCCAGTGTCGACTCGCAGGGTGAGGCTTCGCATTCCCACTCGAGTTGCTGCAGTGTAGATTCCACTTTAGCTAATTGACCTCGCAAATCTTATAAAATGCCGGCCAATGTGCCTATGCAGGTGCCACTGATAGTTGCTCTAAACCCCTCCCAGAGTAAACCAGCACTGTCAACTGAGCCTTTATTGTGTTCGAAGTATTGTGTAATGGCCTTGCGTATTGTTTCGAGATTAAGGGAATCTGTGGTAAATGCTTTCTATATCTTTTACCCTTTACCACTGCATCAGAATGTCCTGTGACATCATGGAATGTTAGAGTCCCTTTCTGTGGCTAGAGAGACAGTTGGTCATCTGAGGCTGAGGAGCTGGTAGCTCACTCCTGGTGGGGTTTCTCCTTATAACTTCTTATCTTGTAATCTGCCACCTAACCTACCTATTAATAAAGAGGGATCTACTACTACACCTGGACTACGCATCCATGTTTGTGTACCACAGAATTCAACAGACCTTCAGGTTGAAAACGCCATGTGAAGGGTCTAGGGACAGCTTGCGGAATGTGTAAGGTGAGTTGGACTGGGTTATGATCTGAGAGTGTGCAGGGGAATCCTTCTACAGCAGACACCCAGCCCACCACCCTCTCAATCATCAGCCAGTAATCCAGGCGGGACCAGTTACCATGGACCGTGGAAATGTGTGTGCCCTCCAGCCTCTCCCCGTGGCGGTGTCGCCATATATCTAGCAGTCTCAGTTCGTCATCTTGTCATTTATAACACGAGTCCCCCCAGGGGAGCGTCCCTCTCTGCCACTCGATTTATCCTTGTTGGGGTTCAGGTGGGTGTTTAGGTCCCCCCCAAATGATCACGGTTTTAGGCCAATCCCACAGAGTAGAGATGAGATGCTCATAAAGAGCAGGGTCGTCTATGTTAGGGCCATAGGTATTCACAATGGTGATGAGCACGCCTGCGAGTTTCCCATGCACTATGGCATACCGACCCGCATTATTGGTACAGGTTTTAATCATGGTGAAGGGAAGGCCTCTTTTGATAAGTGTGAGTGCCCCACAGCTATATGAGGAGTAGGAGGAGGCAAGTCGGAAGCCAGCCCAGTGGGCCCTAACTAACATTTCACATTACTTTGTAAAATGTGTTTCTTGTATAAAAGCTATTTTCACCGCATGGCGTTCCAAATGCGCCAGTAACTGACGTATCTTTTTCGGTGAATTGAGCCCCCGTACATTCCATGTTAAGCAATAAATTAACACTGCATCATGATGCACAAAGCTATTAAAATGTGCATGTAACGTGATCTAAAATAAGTACCAAATGCTCTTATTCTAGTCTTTTCAGTGTATGCAGCATTAACAGCCATGTAAACCAATCCATCAGTCCCCACCCTCCCCTTTCCTCACCCCACCCACTTTAACACCCCTAAGTTGCTAAAGCCATGCCAAACTTCCCAAATCAAATCCTGAGTGAAATACCCAGTGTACAAACAACTATAGGGAACACCCATGTGGGTAGCGCCAAGGCAGAAATACCCTCCTGGTGTCAAAGGAGGTGGCCGAGCATAGTTAACAACCTTTTCTGCCCACACTCCTGTGATATCTTACAGAAACAACACAAGAGATTGCAGACAGTCAATCAGAGTACAACATCAAAGAATAAAGGATATCTTATCTGGATAGTTAAAGTTCAGACTGCCAGATTAGTGCACCTAGGTATGCAACTCCCGCACCCAGGTACTCATATCACAAATCCCCTGACTTCACAGTCGAAACTGGTGGTAGCCATCGTCAGGATCACCCACTGAAGCATGTTGAGGATCAATTCCAGAATCCCCATTTTCATCAACCACAGTATTGGAGGAGTCGCGACTGCGCCGCCCGAGAGTCCTAGCAAAGTCCATTGCCGACTTAGGGGTGGTGAAGATTCTGGGATTCTCATTGATTTCAATACACAGTCGTGCTGGTTAGAGCATGATGTAGGGTATCTGCTCAGCAAGGAGAAGCTTCTTAGCTGGTTGATATTCTCTCCATGCCTCCTGCACAGCCACAGTGAAATCAGGATAAAAACCAAGGGTATTGCCTTCATGTGTGATGGTGCCCTACTCTCGGGCCATGTGGAGAGCAACGTCCCGATCTCTGTCATTTAACAAACAGGCTATTATAGGACGCGGACGGGCTCCCGGGGGAGGGAGAGCCACCAGGAAACGATGGGCACACTCCACGATCAGCATCTGTGAGAAGTGTTCTGCCACAAAAAGATTTTCCATATAGGATTCCAGGCGGCCGTGTTTGTAGATGCTGTAGATGCAGGCCATCTTCAGCATCGGAGATACGCGTTTCTGCTTCCCCCAGTCAGATATGTGATCCATGCGCAGGTTCAAGGTCAATCTTGCCATCAATAGATTGTAGGCTGGCTTGCACTGCCAGGAGATTATTTTCAACGTTTGTGAGATTATCGCAGGGCGCCTCAACCTCTGAGTCCGAAGCCCCCTGTTGCTGGGTTTTTCCAGACTTACGAGGTTCAAATGTAAGGCGCGGCTGACCCTGCTCCATTTCCCCATGCTTGAGCTGTAGGGCTGATGTACTTGGAGGTCGGTCGGTCCGCTAATATATAAGCAAGTGAGCACCACGGAGAAGAGATTAACCCACTCCTGGAAGAGAAACACTGAGGTGGAGATAATTAATGTCCCCTATAAACAATAGTTGGACTAAGTTGCACAGGAGATTTGCCAGGTTATCCAGTGGCACCAGTGATAAGCGCGGTCCCTCGTGTAGGTGCGCTACATGTAAAAGCGACCACAGGTGGTGAGGGGTGGTGAGGAGTGCCGACTCGTGGGCACCAGTATAAGTAATCGGGCAGTCAATGTAGTCCACACCCACAATGGCCACATTCTAACTGTGATGATCAAAAATCCAGAGAAAGAGCCAAGCTGTCTAGAACAATCATACGGCGTAATGGAGCTCTCTCACATAGCGGGGGTACAGGGGAGCTAGCAGCTCAGTTGATCTGGCAGCGGTGCAGATATTAGTGTTCATCAGGCCCAACCGAGCACCTCACAGGAGTCTCAGGGCACTGCACACATGTAGGGATTATGGTGGGCCGATCGCCACACCTGAGCACTTACCCCAGAAGTCGAGACGCGTGCTGGGCCAGTTCACTGCAACAGCACTCACGAGAAGGCCACACTGCACCTAGCGGCCCTCTCCCATATGCCACACAGGCCAGAGACGGAGGTTGGCCTCCGGTGACAGCACTCACGACACCAGATCTGCTGCCCCCAAGCTGCAACGTCCCAGCGACACACAGGGCAGAGTGCCACCACGCGATCCTCCGCCAGCACCCGCGGAGTGCTGCCGGCATCATCCACCACAGCCCAAGCTCCGGTCACAGCTCAGGCCACCATGCTGAGAGCACCGGGTCAATTTTGCAGAGGCCCTGTTGTAGCGAATCTGGCAGGTAGCCGTGCAATAAAAGATATCCGGAGGTGTCGGAGGTGTTCAGGCACTCTTACTCATAAGCAGGGGGTCCATTCCAGTCAGGAAAGCAAGGACTATGTGTGGATTTATGGCTCTGCCGGTGGAGCTGCTCTACAGAGCGTTCATTTTGTTGTGCGCCCTCTATGGCCCCCCTGAATGAGAGCACTTTTTGCATCACTTCCCAGTCGGGCCTATCCACAATAAAATCAAATATATCCAGGTAACCTCCCCCTTCCAAATTTTTTCTTTTACTTCCATTCTGACATGCCTGCCCAAAACATCAAACTCAGATCGCACATCCCCAAAACCAATAGCAGGCAATAGTGCCATACCTGTTAATGCAGATTCCTGAATTGGAGTGCCGGCCCCCACCACCACTGAAACTGCAGGAGGCGTGCTGCTATTCAGCGAAGTGAATAGATCTGACGTTCCCTGAACCGCTGGGTTAAGATGCGGGGCACCACTGACCCCCTAATAGGCACAACCCCCATCTGTACTCCCAGACACCTTGATGGAGCTGCCACCCCTGCACTATTAAGTGGAGGTGTCCAACTGCCACCTGCTATAAGTGCTCCACCCACTTGCACTCCTTGACTGTCAAGGTGGGCCACCAAACTCCTGGTCCTCTCCACATTATCACTATCTGACACCCTGGCTAGCGCACACCCCAAAACGGGGGTGGGCAATATTACCACCTTGGACAGCCAAGGCACCACACTGGCAGAGTTAGCTACCAAATCCAGATACCCAGGGCCTCTGGCTGGAGAAACCCCCATATCCATACAACTGCTGCTGTTCTGAACAATACCACTCAGAGCTGGCACTAAAATAGCGGAGACACTAATTTGCGATACTCTCTCACCAGAGCTACCTGCCAGTGGTGTCTGTGGGCCGCCCACAGCAACCGATGCCAACCCATTCCGGGTTCCCTGACACCTGCCCTGCTTCTGCACCGGGAGAAATGCCCAGCTAGTACCAACCCTTGATCTCCTCAACATCTCCTCCGGTGCCAAAAATTCACTGGGCTGCTCCACATTTACATGCGGCCGCAACAGAGCCCACTTCTCAGCGATTTTGTCCATTCTACACATTAAAGTCTCAATCGCCACCTCAGTCTGTGTGTGCTTGGACCCCTTCTTTGTACTACTAGGCATCCTTGGACAAGGGTTTACCTAGTCACCCAAAGAAGGACGATACAATAATCTTGGGCTTTGCAGAAGCACTACCACAATCCCAAAACAAGCATTTACAATGCAATGGTTTCGCCTTTGGAAAAGTTAGAGTTATTGGCATTGTAAATGACAAAATTTGTATTTATGTGTTGGTTTTGAAAACAGATAAATAAATGGCATTGTCATTTACATTGCCATTAGCTTAATCTCTGCAATCACTCTGCACTCTCTAGCACTCCCTACTCACTCTGCACTCTCTAGCACTCCCTTGAACTCCCTACTCACTCTGCACTCTCTAGCACTCCCTACTCACTCTGCACTCCCTATGCACTCTGCACTCCCTATGCACTCTGCACTCCCTATGCACTCTGCACTCCCTATGCACTCTGCACTCCCTATGCACTCTGCTCCCTATGCACTCTGCACTCCATATGCACTCTGCACTCCCTATGCACTCTGCACTCCCTATGCACTCTGCACTCCCTATGCACTTCCTATGCACTCTGCACTCCCTATGCACTCTGCACTCTAGCACTCCCTACTCACTCTGCATTCCCTATGCACTCTGCACTCCCTATGCACTCTGCACTCCCTATGCACTCTGCACTCCCTATGCACTCTGCACTCCCTATGCACTCTGCACTCCCTATGCACTCTGCACTCCCTATGCACTCTGCACTCTAGCACTCCAAAGCACTCCCTACACACTCTGCACTCTGCATTCCCTATGCACTCTGCACTCTGCACTCCCCTGCACTCCCTCGCACTCTGCACTCCCTAGTCACTCTGCACTCCCTAGTCACTCTGCACTCCCTAGTCACTCTCCACTCCCTAGTCACTCTCCACTCCCTAGTTACTCTCCACTCTCCACTCTGCACTCTGCACTCTGCACTCTGCACTCACTACTCTGCTCACTCACTACTCTGCTCACTCACTACTCTGCTCACTCACTCTGCACTCACTACTCTGCACACTCACTTTGCACTCTGCACTCACACTCTGCACTCAATTTTATCAAACACCGAGGAGAGGTGACTGCCTGGAGTGTGCTTATGTGGAGAGAGAGAGGCCGCATGCAGCGTGAGAGAGAGAGGGGAAAAGAGGATGGGGAGGAGAGAGGTGAGAAGAGGGAGAGGGAGGTGGGGGAGAAGGGAAGAAAAGGGAGGAGAGAAAGAGGAGAGGTCTCTCCTCCCACGCTGCCCTGCACTGTCAAAGTCCCTGTGCAGCTTAGTGCACACCCAGGATGTTCGATTTAGATGTATAGAGTTTAACCAATCAGCGAATGTTCCTTTTTTACTCTACATGGAATTAAAGTACATGTATTACAAACACATGGTGAATTAAACTCAAACATGTTCAAATCGTTTGTCACTTCTTATTGCAAAGTTGATGAGGCAAGTCTTAGTGGACAAGTCTTAGTGAAAAAGGGAGTAAAACAGCAGGCAGCTTGACTTGGGGTTATTGGGTCCCACTGCTGTCGGTGCCACTGTTAATTGGAGACCAGCACTGGCTCCATTATACAGTACATGGTTGGGAAACAGTAAAACATCCTGCTATGGAGACAGAGACACATATGTGTTTATTGTAGTGGATATACTGATTTTGAATGTCTGCTCCACGTAGCCTCGCTTTAAAGCAGCTTGTCCGTCTGTAGCTCGTCCGACATCATACTCCGTGCAAGGGAGGCTGTCTGAGTTAAAACACCCCGTCATTTCTGCTCCACGTAGCCTCGCTTTAAAGCAGCTTGTCCGTCTGCAGCTCGTCCGACATCATACTCCGTGCAAGGGAGTCTGTCTGAGTTAAAACAGTCCGTCATTTCTGCTCCACGTAGCCTCGCTTTAAAGCAGCTTGTCCGTCTGCAGCTCGTCCGACACCATACTCCGTGCAAGGGAGGCTGTCTGAGTTAAAACACCCCGTAATTTCTGCAAGATAAAATAAAATAAACCCCGCCCACGGCCGCATGACGTTGCAGAGGGAAGAAATTGCGGGAACGCCCATGAATCTGGTCCGGCTATGACGGACAGATCTCTGTTCCAATGGCTAGCCTCCATTTATGGAGCTAGCCAATGGAACAGAGGGGCAGATTCCAAGCCACACTGTTCTAACATTAGATTTCGCCTGCGCCGAAAAGCGGCGAGGCGAAACCTAAAAAGTGTCCTTAGTGTAACGTAACTGGTGCTCATGTACAGCGTTCACTATGTATAAAAAATTACAGTAAAGCGACATAAAAACTCCATGTTAGAAATAAATACAGAGGATTTTACATCTCTGTTTAAGTATCTCGTCCCCATCCTTTCAGAATGCAAAATTGACTGAATTTTTCTCTGGGAAAGGGTCAACACCCCTTTTATGTAGCTGGAGACAGTTTTTTCAAACAAGCGGACATTTTGAAATGGAAACAATGACCAACAGCATTGTAGGCATCTTACCAGTCGACAAACAGATATGCTTTACATAATAGCCGTCTTGTCGGGAAGACAATGGTCTGAAGCATGTACATCTTGGTTAAAAGTATTACACATTCCTGTCCAACAATGCAATAAAAACTTGATTATCTTCCTATTCATGGTGGTCACATGACATTTGAAATGCAGCACAGGCTGTTGTGAGTTTCTAGTACTCGTTGAAAAAAGAACTCGATGATGAACACAAAACGTATACGCGAGTACGAGCCTGAAAAAATATGCTTTTGCCCCCGCTTTCTAAGAAAAACGCAAAAAAACGTCAGAGCACGCTGATTGGTTTTGGTGCCACCATTGTTCCTTTCATTCTTATGTTATGCTATACTTTGGAGGCAATCATTGGCATGGATAACAACAAGCAACGAGGGGGCAGGACAGCAAGCACAAGCAACGGGGGGGAAACAGCAAGCACGAGCAACGGGGGGCAGGGGAGCAAGCACAAGCAACAACAGGACAGCAAGGTGGGCAGGACAGCAAGCACAAGCAACGGGGGACAGGGGAACAAGCACTGAGGGGGGAGGACAGCAAGCACGAGCAACGGGATGGGTGCAAGGTCACAAAGGGAAAGACGTCTGGGTGGATTGACAGGTTGCAGGGTGGAACAGACACGGTAGAGCAGGGTCATATGGCCAAGAATTGCGGCATAAATAACAGGGTTTATATACAAACTGTTCTAACAGTAATAAAAGCTTTGCTATGAACTACAAATCCCATGATTCGACAAACCAACCAGTCCACTGACCGGAAACGATGGTGTAGTTCCACTAATGATCCTGAGGTGAAATACGATTATTTTGGAAAATGTAGAGATTCTGTAATGAGAGCAACAGAAAAAAAAACTATGTTGTTGCCACCACGTGAACTGCAAATGCAGAAAAATCTACTTCAAAAAGCAGTTCTGACAGGCTGGGCTGTAGCCTCCCCTCTGGACCCCCGTTCTCACTCACCGCGAGCCTTCTTGGTTAAGGAAGGGGGAGATAGAAGAAAAGTGAAATTTGAAGAAAAAGACTAGGAGAGGGGCAGATTGAAAGCAATGTTGATGTTGAAAGGAAAGAAAATTGCAATATAAAGGATGCTAGAGAATGAACGAGAAATGAAATTCGGATTGAAAGAATGTGAGGAAAGGGTGAAATTGAGGCAAAAAGAAGATATTGAGAAGAATGGAAACGGGACACAAAGAGAATGGTCAACAAGAGAAGTAAAGAAGGCAAAAATATCCATGGGATAATGAACTATAGAAAGATAGAAATAAAGACAAAACGAAACTAAATGGGAGTGGAAAATAACAAAGCAGAGCAGGACAGGACAGAAAAACAAGAAGGAAAAACAAATAAGGGTGAGAGAGAGTGGTGCATTGGAGAGAGTTAATAGTGTGGTGAAGGGAGAGTGAGTGACGGTATGAGAGTATGAGCAGAAGAAAGAGAGGCAGGGAGTGGAAAATAAAGCAGAGCAGGACAGGACAGAAAAACAAGAAGGAAAAACAAATTAGGGTGAGAGAGAGTGGTGCATTGGAGAGAGTTAACAGTGTGGTGAAGGGAGAGTGAGTGACGGGATGAGAGTATGAGCAGAAGAAAGGGAGGCAGTGAGAGAAGGAGAGTGTGGTGAAAGGGAAGAGTGAGTGACGGGATGAGAGTATAAGCAGAAGAGAGGCAGTGAGAGAAGGAGAGTGTGGTGAAAGGGAAGAGTGAGTGACGGGATGAGAGTATGAGCAGAAGATGGCGATAAACACAAATCTAGTGAAAGGCTGTGGGCAGGGATGTCCTGTGGTAGTTCTTGCTGCTGAGCACCGAATGGGACATATTTCTGGTGAAGGCCTACTCAGAGAGGCACTTGGCAGCGTGTGCACTGCTTGCAGATTCCACGAAAAAGTCCCAAGAGTAACAGCCTGCGACATAAACTTGCAGAACTGAACGAACCCAACTCACAGAAAAGCTACCCAGCTCATGATGAATATTGGAGAACGTGTTCTTTAAGAACCAGTGGGTTGGTGGGACAGGTGGGTGTTATGGGAGCAGTCGCAGAGGAGACAGGCATGAAGGCTAAAAGTCATGAATCTGACAGAGAGCAAGCCAACTCATGGAACTGAACTGAATAACAACACAGACAAGCAATTTCACAAGACTCTGGGACGGCTAGAGGCTTGAAGATGCATTGCAGAAGAGACTGGAATTTACCCCAAGCTCTCCTTTGCCACCAGAAAAATAGTCAGTCAGGCAGCAATACTGTTTTTCATGTCCGAACGCATTACAACCACTGCTGTGTTACAATCCTCGTCAACACTCACCACAAACAGAACGACAAATAAAGTGTAAATGGTAGCTTAAAGTTCCGACAACCATTCTCTACTTCAAACTCTGCCAACATTGCAAAGGACTGGGACAAGGAAGTGAAGAGATGAGTAATTGCAACATTACCATCTCCGCTGCTTTACTCATGCCAGTCATTAAGTTTGAGAATTACCAAGCTACAATAAATAACATCAAACACTACATGTTATGCACCACTATGAAAATGTATTAAGAATGCAAATCATTCAAGTACGGACTGTGTTCAAAACCCCCAAACAATAATAGAATGGTCCTCCCACCGTTATTTTATAACAGTGGACACAATTGTTATTAGTGACTGCCCACATGGCTGAGCAACAACACAAAGAATCTCAGCATGTGAAGCAAAAAGCCAGATAGTACACCTAGCGACCACTTTTACCTAGAAGTTGAGCCTCTGCTGTCTCATATGCTTTTAATGAGGCCATATAAATCCATCTACTTGGGGTACTTGTAGATGAGCGTTTTACTGAACCCCCAAGCTGTACAAACAATGCATCAGGTTTACAAAACAGTGCAGCTCTATTGAGATAGTCTCAAACTCTGCAAGCATCAAGACATACTGTTATCTACTGACTTGGGACCTCGAGGGAGAAGACCAACTCTTGCTCAGAATGAAACCTATAAGAAGACACTTTGCTTAAAAGCTGGCTCAGTTGGTAACCAAACCTTATCTTTGACGAAATGCAAATTAAGGCTCATGGTCTAACATGGCATACAGATACCCCAACTCTAAAATAAATCTAAAGGAATTCTGAAAATGCACTCACAATGTGTTGTAAAATAGCATTAAGGGCAAGTCCCATGGAGAGACTCTAGAATACAGCAGAGGAAATGAGGAGGTGGTCTGCATAATCTGAACCTTGATCACCAACCACTACCCAATATCAACAAAATGCTGCAAATGTGTAAGTGCCCAGGCGCAAGCTGAGTAGCTTGAGGGCACTGTTCCTCCCAGATAACCAAAGCAGAAAGAACAAGCAACGAGGGGGGTGGGGGGTAGGGGGAGGGGGGTGGGGGGTTGAGGAGCTCGCAAAGACGGAAACGCCAGCCGACTGGAAACGGGGAAGAACGAGCATTAACATATGAGACGGCCTCAGTAGATTATCATGAAGCAGGCACTACGGGTTGGGTTTGTCGAGCGTTAACATGAGACAGCCTCAGTAGATTATCATGAAGCACTTTGAGAATGTTGATGAGCACTTGGCAGTTTATCGCAAAGCACCCGGAGCATGTTATAAGGCACTTTTTGAATACGCATGTATATCGGCGGCTGATTTTATCTTGTGATACACAACTAGAGAAGTGCTGACACGCCCGGACTGACACGGCAGATCGTTGACTGCAGGCCCTTACCATGGAGGCTGCTGTTGCATGCGGATTTAAAGCACCAAGAACGCACTTATGCACACACAAATAGAACACACCTAGAACGTGCGTACCTCCACAATTCCGGACCGTCAACAGCCCGTGTGTTTCAACCACGAATGTGTACCCAGGCTCTGTGCAACCCAAGCACGACTTTGTACTTGACGACGTGCACGGAACCAACACACGTGAGAAAGCAACCCCTACAGTCCAGCTCTCCCGCACCTGCACACAGCTCCATATGCAATGGCCCACCCTCCACACGCACACCCTCTGCAGGTGTCCGCTAGACACACAGACAACACGCCTGGAAATTCGCCGCAATACGCAAGTGACAACCCACGGATCCACGACTGCACTCCTGCGCATAGAACCCCCCCCCTACACCAAAGCTCCCCACCGTCTCAATCCACTGCACTGGGAGTGCTGCCGGTTTGCCTCGGGGAAAACATTCGCCGCAATTTGTGGCCTTCCAACCTGGGACAATTACCACACGACTGAGAACGTGTGGAATCGCCTCTACAACAACGCTACACCAAGTGCGCTATGCCTAGCCAAAAGCAACCCCCACGGAAACACAGGGTGTCTGAGCCGCCGCCAGGACTCGACAGCGGAGGGGGGGGGGGCGGGAACAGACACACACGGACATAAGGCAACAAAAAAAACAAGCACCTCGTATTGCGGTGCAATCACACCACAGGCACGGACAGCGGGAGGGGGGGCGGGAAAGACACGGACTGCGGGGGGCGGGAAAGACACGGACAGGGGGGGGCGGGAAAGACACGAACAGCGGGAGGGGGGGGGAACGAACACTCACCTGGACTTCTTCCGGCGGCCGTGGTCGGCATAATGACGAAAACAAACACCCCAAGAAAAAAAAAACGAAACTCCGCCCACCGCCGCGATGACGACATCGCAGAGGCGGAGAGCGAAAAAATCACGGGAACGCCCACGAATCTGGTCCGGCCATGACGGACAGATCTCTGTTCCAATGGCTAGCCTCCATTTATGGAGCTAGCCAATGGAACAGAGGGCGGATTCAAGTGTCCCTTACTGAAAACTAAAGATTTCTCTGGGGGCGGAGCTAAAGCTCCGTGCCCCAGGCGAAACCTAAACAAGGGTTCCTGAACCCCCTTTTGCCAAGCCTAGGCGAGACGTAAAAACAGGCACTCGGTCCTGAGCAGAGCTAGCACAACTGTTCTTGATAAGGCTTATGATCATCCAGGAGCATGTTCAGTCAAATGAAAATAGGCATGAGCTGTAAAACGGTTTTACCAGGTACTCAATAAATATACAAGACGTCGGGACCCACCCAAGACAGCGGCATGGCGATCTTTTGAAGAATGTGCTCCGGTGACCATGTACAAATCCCATGGTTTTCGTGGGTGGTTTGAGGGTTCTATAAGGCAGTCTACTAGCACTAACTAAATCAAAGGAAACGATTAGATAAACATAACTGATATTAAATACTGGTTTACAATGACAGTGAACCATTTGAAAAAGGATTTTATTTCAAAGTGAAGGAGACCCTCAACAAACAGAAACAATAGGAGGCATGCGTGTTCAAAGAGCTGACACGAATGCTCGATAGGTTGCGTGCCCACCCAAGTGGGAGTACTGAGAAACAGGCTGAACATGAGCAATAAATGCTAAATAAACATATTTGGCCGTGCTTTTAAGCCTGGAAGCGCCACAAGACAACTAATTGCTTCGTGTTCATCCATACGTGTCTTGTGGACACTTCTTACGACTGCACACGCATCATTTTGCATCTGTCAAAATTGGTAGCCGTATGGTGATGCAGAGGTGCTATCAGCTAATTTTGCGGTATAAAAATGGAAAAAATTTAAACATTTGCATCTTGTGGCACACAGTGCATATATCTTTGGCACTTTATATTACTCACATTCCTCATTAGCCTTAAAATAATGATGGAATCTATTCCTTTGGAATGATGCACTTTGACATCGTCATGTTTAAAATACTCACAAGTGATTTTTTTCTACACATTATCAAGTGTTACGTACAAGTGTTAAGTGTTAAGTTCTATTGCTTCTATTGCAAGTTAACGAGAGTCTGCCCACCAGCTCCGCCCGAGTGCTCGACCATCACACACTTGGCTGCGACTAAGAGCAGGATCGTGGCGAAGGTGTGCGGCTTCAGGACGCTGAAGGGTAGGAGTCCTAACAGGTTGAGTGAAGAGAAGAGCATGGTGCAAAGGAGAGACTTTTCTTCTGACAACCAGTGCAGCTGCAACAAACCTCTGACGTTGCTACGGCAACTATGACACCATGAAGAGAACATACATTATTAGCAGGTAGTAGGAATGAGCTTATCAGAGAAAAGGTCCTTACTGTACATGTCTAAATTTGATTGTATATCTTTTAGTTCTGCCACAGGTCTCAAGTATCCCAAGAGTGGGACTGTCATGGGTGACCTCTCACTCACACCAGAGTGGTTGTCACCCCTGCTGAAGACAGTGGCCTAGCAATATTGCTATGAGCCCTGGTACAAGCAAGGAAAATGGCCCCTGACTGCTGGTTGGATAGCAATAATGAGCAATACTGAAGGCGCAATGGGCCAATCAGGCCTCTGGTTCATGGGGCCTCGGCTCCAGCTGCACATTGATAACTATGCCTGATAGTTTTTTATGCAACATTTTGTTTGTTTTACATTCAATCAGTTACAAAAGCTGCCTATGTGAAGTGGGATATCACTTTAGAGTGAAGGGGTCACATCCGTGAAAATCCTCTGGAGTATTTCCACATCCTTTTGCCTTGCTCCACCCTCTCTGCCCGCCCCTTCCCATTCGTACCCTTCCCCAGAACTTTATTACCTGAGTTTCTTCCTCACCGTTATGTTGACCATTACCGCTTCTGCAGTCTCATTTCTCCTTCCTTTATTAAAAATACTAAACTGAGCTATTCTGGCCCTTTAAAAGCTTTCTAAGCCTGCTTCTTCATCCTACCAGCATCTCTAGATTAGCTTACTATCTGCAACAAACATTTCAGGCAATGAAAATGCAATCTGTCTCGCTCGTATTTCAGTGGCTATATAGGTGAATACGCAACTGAACTCATTCAATTTATATCACCACATAATAAAAACAATGCTCTATAACCATACAATCAACTCCTAGAAAACAACATCTCACTAATAAGGATTTACACTTCCCTTAGGCCTTGTTAGCCTTTTGGGTGCTGATGACGGCTCCCGGCCGTCATAAGTCACGGTAGGCGTGTGCTCATGACGGCCAGGAGCTGTCAGAACGTTGCCGCTCCGCCCACGCGCTGTTAATTCCCCGCCTGTGCGGGAGAATTAATCAGTGGGCGGAGTTCTGACAGCTGCCGGCCATCATGAGCACACGCCCACCGTGATGTATGACGGCCTGGAGCCGTCATGAGTACTGCAGAGCCACGCCCAACCCCGTCCCCCTTCGCACCGCGGCGGAATTCGCACCGAAGCAAAGGGCTTAGACTTCGAGAAAACTACTTTAAACGCATCCTCCCAGCTGTAGAGCATTTGCTCCAACTATGGCACAGTGGATTTAAAATTCATCACACGGTGAGAAAGATGATTATTTGGGGGTCCCTCCCAACTTAAGGTAAAGACGCAGATGATGACCTAGAAAGGAAATGCAAGCTGTGCAGAATGATTTTGTGGTGGTCCCATAATACTAGGACCACCACAGGCTGAGTGATGGGCAAAAATAAGTTTTGAATAAAGGGCCCGCAAAACATTATGGGGCGTATAGCAATAGTGCAGTGAATATTATAGTAACGGCTCCCCTGCTGAATGGGGGAGAGCCAGTAAAGTATTCTTTTAGTTTTCTTTCCTTTCTACAGGCTCCCAGCGCGTTTCCCTTTTTTAAACGGCCGCACAAGGAAAGCATTTGTTTGTCAAGTAGACAGAGAAATGTTTTTTTGTAAAAGTGCCCCATGATGTGCTTTAACAATAATGTCGGCCACGCATGTTCTTTACACGAGCCGTGTCTAAAGAAAGAGGTGTGGCCGACTTTTAAAATAAAAAAAAAGAAAGTGTTGAGAGAGAGCTTACCATTTAGTAAAATATTGCTCTATCTGTAATTAAAGCCTACCGAGTAACAACATAAGTTAGAGGAAGTGTTGTCATGGAAAGTTATAAATTGAGACAAGGTGGTACTAAGTAGGGAAAAACTACGCTTATGGACCAATGAAAAGCCACAGTTTCCAAAGGACAATAACACAAGCCAATGAAAAATATGGGCGGATAGTGGGTGGAGCTTTAAGTCCACACCACAATACAGCATGCCTTGTAGAGCAGCGCATGCGCTGCCCAGGCTCGACCTAAACAGTATCACTGACAGAATATCGGAAACAAAAATATTGAGGACCACTATTTCGAGAAAGTCAGTGAAAATAGATAAGTATAGATTTACTATTCATACCTCTACATCTCCTTATCGTGAAAAAAATATATATATAGCCATCGTACATATATGTGGTATTATATGTAGTAAAACTTTATTAACCTATAGAAACTTACCTTCATGATACTTTTGTCCTCGATATTCCTGAACACAATATTTTTATTTTCGATATCCTGTCTAAACATCGCAAAAACAGGGCAAGTTAGAAATTGACAAATCCTATATTTAAATTGATTAATGACACCTGTACCTTCTGACAATCTTTGCTGGACCAAACTACATCTTCTTATCGTCCCTAAGCCACATTTGAAGGATTCAGACCATATACCTTTGGAATTGACTCTCAGTTTTACTGAACTCCATACCCTTGCTTTCTGGTTTCCGAACCACCTTTGTGGCTCATCTGGACTAAAGCACAACGCCTTCAAAACAGAGGTCCTGATGCTATGGTAAGAATCTACCTGGTTATTCAAATTATGCCCATGCACCCCCTGACATCCCCACCACTATCTAGGAGAGGTGCATACTTCATCAGAAAAAGGAAAAAGCCTATGCTACTTCATGACAAAAAACTCAGGCCTTATTTAGATCTTGGCTGACGGGTTACTCCGTCACAACGGTGATGGATATACCATCTGCGAGATATTAAATCCATTACCTCCTCGTCCTGTCTTCCTCGCCACAGTAATTACCCATGAGCCTCCGGCTCCCACAGAAAACTCCAAGCTTAAATTACGCTCTAGTCTCCCGCTCCCTCCACCAAGATGGCCCCCAGTGGCTTCAGCCAATCCCATAAAGGGACACAGAACACACAGCATGACCTGTTTCTTTTTTCTGCACTGCTCCGAGTGCTGTCTCCCTGTCAAGGTGAGTGGGGCTGGGGATCTGCTTTAGCAGCCCTTGGGTCCTGTGGTATTGCGTTGGGGGAATGTATTGTTTATACGTTTGGCATTCGTTGTTCTGATCCTGTTGCTTTTTTTTTAAATTTTTTTAACGGTATTTATTCCCCTGCGTTTGCCTTGGAACGCTCCGTGTCCTGCTTTAGAGGACTTTGGAGGCGTTTCTGTTTTCGGATCATCGGTCGCTTTGGACCTCGATCCCTATGGGAGCGCCTTAGGTCCTGCTGTGCGGGGACGTTTTGGTGTCCTTTTTTCTCCCAGCCGCGCGTCCTGCTCAGCGACGTGGCGCTGCCGGGTGAGGTTGCCGGTGTTGCGGTTTGCTCCGCCTGTTTGGGGGCTTACCTGCGACCGTCTCAGGGGCTGATTGCGGAGCGCCTTCGCTTTTCCGGTGTGTTTGCACACGCGCCGGTCTGCATTGTTGGGGGCGTGTGCGCGCAAGGCTTCTGGGTGCTTTATTGATTTGTGGCATGACGTGTGTGGTTTTTCTTGGTTGCTTGGCAACCTCGGGGCCTTTATCTGTCGGACTGGTGGTTCTGGCTTTCGCCTGATTTTCTTCACTAGTCTTTTGTATTTCGGCTGTCATGGAGAATGGTTCTGCTTCTTTTGATGATCCTGTATCCCTCGATGGGGCTTCTGGGTCGGGGGTCACGATTCCATCTATGGCATTATTGCAGCAGATGATAAATTCTTCTGTGGCTACTGCTTTACAGGGTCAAGTCCCTGTTCCTCCTGTGAAACCGGCACGAGTTGATGGGACTGATGCTGCTGACTCTGACAATGACGAGGATTTTGAGGTCAGGGGTCGCTTTGTGCAAGGTGCCGACCTGAAGGAGGTGCTGGGACACATTCGCAAGAACTTGGTGTTTCCTGAGTCTATTGTTCCTATGGATGACGACTTGTTTGCACAGCATCAGCGTCCTGAGCCTGATTCTTTGCCTTTGCATTTTTCTGTTTTGAAAGTTTTGGAAACTGAATGGAAGGATGTGGACAAGGGTGATTTTCCACGTTTCTTGGGTAAACGGTACACGCTGCTGGATTTTGCCTTGAAATTCCCTTCTTCGGTGAAGGTTGATTTCTTGATGGCCAGCATGTCTTCTCGTGGAACTGTTGTGTCTGAGGATTCTTCTCCTGCTGACCCAATAGACAGGACAGTTGATGGTGCGGTGAAGCGCACTTATGCTGCTGCGAATTTTTCTTTTAGGGCTGCTGCCTATTCTTCCTACACGATCCAGTCTTTACTTAAGGACTTTCAGTCTGTTGCTGAATTATTGGATCAGGGGGAAGATGTTTCTTCGACTCTAGCGATGATGGAGCAGCAGGTTCGCCTCCTTTCGGATGTTTCTTTTGACTCTTTGGGGGCAGCGGCTTCGGCGGCTGGGTCTATGGTCGCGGCGAGACGTCAATTGTGGCTTTGATCCTGGAAGGCGGATGCTGCGCAGAAGAATTTCCTGATGAAAATTCCTTTTTCGGGTGTGAAGCTGTTTGGTCCTCCTTTGGATGACATGGTGAAGAAGACGGCGGAGGACCGTAAGCTCCTTGCCCCGGAGCGTACTGGTCGTTTCCGTGCCTTTGGTTCCCAACGTGCCTTTGGTAATTCTCGGAAGGGCCGGGCTGGTCAGCCCTTTCGTGGAAGGGGGCGTGGCCGGGGTGCTCCTTCCTTTGACAAGTCCCGGTTCTCCGGTGCTTCTGCCTCCTCTGCTCCCGCTTCCAAGTCATGACTGGATCATTCCTGGAGTAGGTCCGGTTGGGGATCGTCTCACTTGCGTCAGTATTAACAATATGAGAGAGAGGGAAAGGGGCACCCTCAGTCCCCAAGGCTTATTTCGTAAAACAACAAGAGAGTGTCGACAAAAATATATAAATTAATAGCACATGATCAGAGATTGATATGGCCCTATAAACTGCACATTGGAAGTCATTATAGGTTCTATGGGAAGCCCTCACTCACCACCCTGGGTGGTGACATGCTTCATCATCGGGCCACCAGGAGAAGCCGAATGCCTCCCTGGTGTGCTACAACGCCAGATTACTGCAGAGCTGGTTTTGTGACAGTAGTGTGAAAAAATGTGATAATTAAAATTGTCAAGAAACTGTACCAGAAAGAAAAAGATTTTTATTCTGTGGTCAGGCTGACAAGGTTAAAATATGTGTCGGGAAATCTGCCAAATAATGTATTGGTTATTTCCACTATTAAAGTGGGGTCGACATGTTTCAGCCCTTATGTGTATGATTTACCGGGCTTTCTTCAGGACCAATGTAATGTGTACCTCGGCGGTGTGGGCGCGCTAAGGTCCACCCTACCAGAGGACGTAAAAGTTAAAAATGGTCGTGTAAAATATTGTGAAAAAAACCCAAAAACCACCAAGAGGTGAAAATAACCTCTGATTTAGAGGGACCTGTGTGGTTTGTATAAAAAACGATCCACTCCCCATAGGTCCCGGGAGGTGGGTGGGGCGACAATGGCACACCGCCCGCTACGCCCAGCACCCGTTTGGCACCTAGCGTTCCCTGCAACCGGACCTCGTCTCACTTGCTTCATGGACTCTTGGCGAGAGACCGTGTCGGATCGATGGGTGCTTCAGGTGGTGTCCGAGCCGCGCGTCCTGCTCAGCGGACGTGGCACAGCCGGGTGAGGTTGCATCTTGGATTGTCCCAGGCTCCCCCAGACTGTTTCAGGTCCACTCCATGTCCCAGAGACGCTGTCAAGCGGGTGGCTCTTTTGGAAGGTATAGAGTCCCTGGTTCTGAAGAAGGCCGTGATTCCCGTGCCCCCAGGTCAATTGGGGTTGGGTGTCTATTCAATCATTTTTCTGGTGACAAAACGCACAGGGGATCTCAGACCGGTGATGGATTTAAAATGGGTGAACACGTTCATTCCTCATGTGAAATTCAAAATGGTGTCCCTACAGAGTATTCTTCCTCTGAATTCTCTGGGTGATTATCTGGCTTCCATCGACTTGAAGGATGCGTATCTCCATGTTCCAGTCCACCCAGACTATCAGAAGTTTCTTCGTTTCTACTTCATGGGTCGTCATTTTCAGTTCCAGGTACTGCCTTTTGGCCTCTGCTCCTCGCCCAGGATTTTTACTAAGATTCTGGCTCCTCTTGTTGGTCATTTCCACTCTCAGGGCTCAATGGGCCGCCATTCGTGCACTTCATGTCCTACCTTTGGTTCACATTTCTCCTTTGGTGGCACGACTTTTTAAGTCGCTTTCTTTGCAACGTCCCCTTCCTATCTTATCTTCTCCTCCTTGGGACCTTCCTCTGGTATTGCATTCCTTGCAGTCGGCTCCTTACGAGCCTTTGGAGTCGGTGGACCTGAAGTTCTTGACGCTCAAAGTGGTGTTTCTTGTGGCTATTGCATCTGCCAGGCGTATTGGTGAGCTGGGTGCCTTCCTGCGGTCTGCTCCGTTTTTGGTCATTTTGTCTGATTGTGTGGTTTTGCGCCCTCATTCTACGTTTATTCCTAAGGTGGATTCTTATTTTCACTGTTCTGCTGAAGTGGTTCTTCCGGTTCTTTGTCCTGATCCTTCCTCGGCTGCGGATTGCCTTCTCCACCTGTTGGATGTGCGTCGTGCATTGTTGGTTTATTTGTCGCGCACTTCTTCCTTTTGTAAGGTTGACAATTTGTTTGTCAATTTTGGTTTGTCTTGTCAGGGCCTGAAGCCCTCCCTGTCCACTGTCAGTCGTTGGATTAAGGAGGCCATACTGTTGGCTTATGGTTCTGTTTCTGAACTTACCCCTCTTCCTGTTCAGGGTCGGTCCACCGGATCTGTTTCTATATCGTGGGCCGCTTTTAAAGGGGTGTCTATGGAGGATGTTTGCCGGGCTGCCACTTGGTCATCCCTGCATACTTTCATGTCCCATTATCGCCTTCAGATTGGGGGTGGGGGTTCTGTTTCCTTTGCCTCTTCTGTACTGTCGGCTGAGGTGTATGTTTCTGTGGAATTTTTGTGCCTCTTGTGATTAAAATATGTTTCTCTGCATTATTTCTGTGGAGTGTTTTCCTTGCATGAAGCTGATTGCTTTGGTATCAGCTCATGGGTAATTACTGTGGCGAGGAAGACAGGACGAGGAGGTAATGCCCCGGTTACTTACCGGTAATCTTCATTACTCTGAGTCCATGTCTTCCTCGCCACAGTATAGTTACCCTTCCCTCCCGGCCCTGGTGGTGGCTTCATGTCTGCGGCTTGGTTTTTCAGGTCGTGCTGTGTGTTCTGTGTCCCTTTATGGGATTGGCTGAAGCCACTGGGGGCCATCTTGGTGGAGGGAGAGGGAAACTAGAGCGTAATTTAAGCTTGGAGTTTTCTGTGGGAGCCGGAGGCTCATGGGTAATTACTATGGCGAGGAAGACATGGACTCGGAGTAATAACCGGGGCATTATATGCTATGAGATTTATATTTTGGCGTACAGGATATCCATCATCGTTGTGATGGAATAACCTGTCTGCCTAGATCTAAATAAGGCCCCTGCAATTAATATGGGAACTCTGACTGTGAATGCTTCTGTCATTACCAACTCGACTATGTCAAAGCCTGCTGTATGGGCCACCCAACCTATCAATCGTGCAGAACATGGTGGCCTGGCTCACCTTAGGCTACAGAAGATTCAACAAGGACTCTCCGGTCCGTTCTGGTTGCCAAGCTCTAGCTGGATCCAAAGCCGTTGGTGGGGTCTGCTGCAGAAACTTCCATGAGTGTCTTCCCAGACAACCTTAAAGTTGTCCTCTTCGTCAAGGGCGTGTCGATCTGAAAAGCGAGGACGGACATTCTCTGCTGTTAATCCCTCCCTCTGGAATAATCTGCCTCTCCACCAGCAGCGAACTGATGGCTACAAATGTTGTGGAAAGCACTCATGTCCCAGTTGATTTGCTGAGTCAGATGGAGTGCATAGTGCCCTGCAAATATGTAGATAGATTGTTCTAGCAAGTTGTGAGGCTTGCATTCTTAATTTTAGCCCCGTCTGTATTTTATCCCACATTCAGCTTCTAAGCATGCCACCAATATGAAAGATATCTGCTGCCACCCACAGCGTACATGACTTTTTGTACCGTCGGGCTTGTGCCTTGTACAGCAGCAGTTCTTTGGTCGAAATGCTTATCTCTTGACAGATAATAAAGTTGCAGATTTAAGAAACCTCACTCTAATCCCATCATCTGCTCATGAGGAAAAGTGTGTGACCCTGAGCAAAAATGAAAAACAGCTGAATAGAGACGCAGAATTCATCACACTGATGGACAGTGCGTAACCGCCCTTTTCAGACCCTCGTGCAGAGTAGGGTGACTAACCGTCCATAAATTCCAAAGACATCCCGTTATTTGTGCCTCCTGTACATTATCCATGAGGAATTCTTTCACGAACGCCTTTTGTCCGTAATTTCGGCCATTAGAGCGAGCTGTCGCCATGCAAGCAGCCTGAGAGTTATTTAACTCTCAGTGCAGGGGCCCGCTCGCGCACCTGTGGATCCTAGGGGCCTGTAGTAACCCCACCCCAAGTAAATGCAACCAAAACTCTCTACTCACAGCTGGGTCAGAATGGGACCAATCACCATAGAGATTTTTTTTTCTTAAATCTCACTGTCGCTTAACTATATGTTCTTTAGGTAGTACTGTGCCACATTTCAGATAATGTGCTAAACAATGCATTTAACGGCAAACTGCGAGAGCAGAAATGGGGAAAATTGTATATAATTTTTAAAAGGACCTTTGCATGAATATGCCGGTTTTTTCTACTGATGATTTTGAGACATGAAGGGCAAATTGCTCATTTTAAAACACGTTCGGCCTATCACTGGTGAATACAAAGGAATGGCAGACAATTCGATATCAGGCAGAAGGGAGGGGCGTTCTCCTCCAATTCACTTTTAGTAAATATGGTGATAAATAGTGCATTTAAAAGTACACCCGATTGCTAATTAATTGCCTAAAGTTGATAGGATTTAACAAGATAATTTTGGAGGGTTGGGGAGGGCTAGAGGTTCACTGCCTGCGAAATAAGTAAGCTTGTAATGAATTGCCCATTTTATTGGATGATTTTTTTCTGTCCTGAATGTTGACCCTCTGTCCTACATTTTTACACTCACTGTCCTGAAT
Organism: Lissotriton helveticus; assembly: GCF_964261635.1. Lineage (NCBI taxonomy): Eukaryota > Metazoa > Chordata > Amphibia > Caudata > Salamandridae > Lissotriton > Lissotriton helveticus. Next base: position 478,633,655 of record NC_136061.1, on the reverse strand, counting down.
TTGCATCCAGGCCAGTTGTGCACACTAGTGCAGAGTGTTTTAGGAGGATGCCAGTGGGTAATGGCCGCACTGGAGCCAGTAAACCTGTGTCTAACTGGGCATAGGTAGACTGGTGCCATGCGTAGTGTGTGTGTCCTGTACTGTCCAGGACATGTGTGTAGCTGCACATGACACGCGGGTGCCATGTGCATTTTAGTCCCTTTGTAAAGCTGTGTAAGGGTATCTGTGGGGCATCATGGATTCATGATGTAAGTCATGAGGGGGTGACACCATGAGTTACCCGCACTGGGTGACACCAACCCTAGTGACGCCACTGTTTTCGATAGTTCCGAGGGTGTTGTCTCAGAGCCTAGGGCTATGCAGAGGCTGCTCTGTCCCCCTCCTGCTGCTCTTCTCATAGGCTGAACTCTGCCGCAGTCCGGAAGGAAGTGAATATCACGGCTCTAAGGCGGCATGCAGGGGCACAGTGTGAGGAAGTGAATGCCACGGCTCTAAGGGAGCATGCAGGGGCACAGTGTGAGGAAGTGAATACCACGGCTCTGAAGGCGATATGCAGAGGCACATTATGAGGAAGTGAATTCCACGGCTCTGAAGGGAACATGCAGGGGCACATTAGGATGTGCTGTGAGTGTGTCGTGAATAGCCAGTCAACAAGGAAGCACATTTAAATGAATCTCCACACGCGTGAGACTGTGTTCTGTGAGCTTGTTTTGGCTTTTTATGACCAGCAGTGTACATTTCGAGAGCATCACGTTTGTTAGCTGATTTTGTGGTTAATTAACCCACCACAAAATGCTGTCAGCTCTGTACTAAGGGTGGCAACATGGAAAGTAAATGATCAGAAAACCACTCTTTACTGTCTGTCGTTCCTAGTATGCCCTCCCCTTCGACCCTCAGCAGCAATTAAGAGACCATTGAGGGGAAAAGGTTGACAAATGTGATGTCATCGAGGGTTAATGGGATTTCGATATCACTTTCCATTGTCCCTAATATTTTGCTGAATCGATGTCCATGACATTTATACTTTATAAATACAAAAAAAACAAATTGAAGCACATTTTTGTCATTCGGTTACAGTCTGAGATTACAATTCAGATTTGCAGTTTACAAACTCAGAGACTAAGGGCCAGATGTAGGTAGCCAAATACCGGTCGGTAACGGCCGATTCCGGCCGTTACCGACCGGTATTTGGCATTTGAGATGTAGGTGGGTCGTTATTTACAGAATCGGTATATTTACCGATTCGGTAAATTTACCACTTCGGTATTTTACCGATTCTGTAAATCCATATGTAGCTGACACTCCTAAGAGTGCCACAGGCCCTTAAGAGTCGGTATTTTACCACACAATCCTATTGTGTGGTAAAATACCGAATTCAGGTGTACATGCACATCTGTGCATGCAGACCTGTGCAATGTGACACACAGACATGCCCTTAGGGCATGTATGTGTGCCACATGTCACACAAGCCTGTACTTGGGGTGCTAGAGGGTGTCAAAGTGACACCCCCTGCACCCTTGCAGGATTCGGTATTTACCGATTCTGTAAATACCGAATCTGTATTTCCCATTGATTCCTATGGGCTTCATTAAGTGGACATTATCGCGAGACAGGAAACAAATAGAAACTCGCTAACCCATCAAAGGTTTTCAATAACAAGAGGACCAAGGCCTGACATCCACAAGGCAAGATCCGCAAGTCATTGTGTTGAATTGTCCTGAAGAAGGTGTAGATACATAGAAGCACCGAAACGCGTCGACTGTTACTTTGACTTCTTTATTTGTTGTATTTTCACACTGTGTGATTTCTTAACCAATGTTTTTAACAATTTTTTAATAAATATGCATAGATTGTAACCCGAGCGGGAGGTATTTCAATAAAAACTTGAACTTTACTCATCTCAAACCGTCGCAGATGTGCCAATACTTAATCATACTAGTGATTGTAATTTATAGTGTGTCCCACGTACTGCCTAAACCTGATAGTATAGCTGCCCTTTAGATTCTTTAAACTACTACTTGGAGTGAGAGTATTAAAACTCTTTTAAACATGGACCACCACTTTGCTTAGCTTTTTCCCCTCCCTGTAACAAGAACCAGGGGAACCTTCCAATTTTTCCTGTTCCTGCTGACTCAAAGACTCCTGGCCTCAACATTCGCCCAGAGAAATGCACCTGCTATAGCCCTGACTGCCGTGTGGCCGGGAACAGTTCATCGCAGGGACCGCCGGGGTCTGCCAACACCTAACTCACAACGGTAGGCCCTCTGCACTGCTAGGTGGCATGAATATGCACCCGTGGCTACTGGTCTGTAAGAGACCTAGAGGGGAGCCCTGCACTGATGAAGCTAACCAATGGAAGGGGGCACCCAGTTGACCTGCGTGGTGCAGTCCCTGTGCTCTGAGATCTCAGAGCCTGACTGTACTGGATGGCAAATTGGGATGGCATACCTGTCTGAATGGCAATAGGGGGACGGACTGGTGCAGGCCTACACAAAACGCATTGCTGCAGCACAACATAGATTCCTTACAACTCCCAAGGCGCGCAGGCACCTCTTAGTACCAGCGACTCAAGTGCTGGTGCAGCCTATCTGGTCGGGATCTTTTACGCTGGCCTTGCTCTCTTTACCCATCTGCCTGCCTAGTTAAAACAACACTACCTGGCTCCCTTCTACCACACCCGATTCCTGGCGCTGCCTACTTGCGTCATGGGCCGCAACGATCCCAAACAAAAGACCCTCCCCTTTAGAAAAATGCGGACTGGGCTTCTGTGGAAAGCTCCAGTATGGCGAACAACATGCACACCGTTGACCACACTGCGGTCCCCGTCTCCATGCTCCAGGAGATGAGGGCCGGCTTCAAGTCGCTCGACAGCTGTTTGATTTACTCAACAAGAACATTGCCGGCCTAGGGGGCTAAAATCCAGGTGCCCAGAAGTAGGCTAGATGTAGCAGAGGCCTGCGTTTCAGATATGGAAGATGGGACGTGTTAGACCTGGCATCATTGGCGTGAGTCTCCCTTCCATTTTTACTGATTGCCTCCTCTGTTTTCGATATGTTTTTGCTGGTTATATGCTTTGGGCACGATGCCGCTTCTATTCAGTGCCACAGTGCAAGTGCTCCCTATGTTAAATTGATGTATTAATGACTGATTTCATAATTGGGTTATTTGATTTACTTGTCAGACACTGGTACAGTGCACCATGTGTATCCAGGGCTTGTAAATCAAATGCTGCTGGAGGGCTTGCAGCACTGGTTGTGCCACCCACAGACGCAGCTTGTAAAGTGGGTCTCAGGCTTGCCATTGCAAGGCCTGTGTGCAGTCTGTGACTGCCATGTCGACTTGGCAAGTGCACCCACTTGCCAGTCCCTAAACCTTCTCTTTGCTTCATATCAGACACCCCTATGGTAGGCCCAAGAGCAGGGTACATTGTAAGTATAAGGAAGAGCATGCCCTGGTGTGTGTAGCATGCATTAATAGAGAATTACAACCATTTTCGTTTTTCACTATTGCAAGGCTACCTGTTCTCCATAGGCAAGAATGGGAAGTTAGATTATTACATCTTATAATCCTAACTGACTCAGGGAACATGGTAGAAATTCCAATTTAGTATGCCTGAACTCAGAATGATAAAATACATCTTTTAGTGAAGCTGGTTTTAACATTCTGTGTTTGAAAATACCACTATTAGAAAGTAGGTATTTTCTTGCCTAACTATCCAAAGCCTGCCTCTGATAGGTTGTGTATTCCTTGTCTGGAGTTTGAGTGACAGGACTGGGGGATTCCAAGAGACAGAATGAGACAGCCCAGTGGTGAATGGGAAGATCTGCATCTAGATGGGAGGAAGGAATTGCACCTGGGACCTGAATAGGGGTAGGCCTTCCATCCACGATGCTGGCTCCACCTCCTGGAGTGTGGCTGATGTCTCTGCCCTGCACTGTGAAAGAAGAGAAGGAATCGGGTCAACAAAGTTCTCCAGGGCTGTGCTTTCCCTCCACAATGCTGGCTCCACCTCCTGTGGGGAGTCTGATTTTTCTGCCCTGCAGTGTGAAAGGAAAGAAGAAGTCCTGTAAACAAGTGCTCAAGAACTGGTTTGGACTGGGCAAAGGCACCTCTGCCTGCAGAGAACAAAGAGACACGTAGTATAAGTATTGAGACTCAGACCCAAGAACTTTAGATCACTTCTGGGAACAAGACAAACGTTTTGCCAAGGTGAAGAACCAAGGAGGCAATAGGAGTTTGGACAGCCCCTCTGCCAGTGTGATGTTCACTGGTTTGGCCTGCAGTGGTTTATTTATTGCCAAGAAAAAGGGGAAGGAACTTTTTAAGGACTTTCATCATCTTACAGAATATTCTCCTAGGGTTTGAATTTGTGCTTGCATCCTGCCTAAGTCTCAGGGACAGAAGACTTCATCTCCAGCTCCCCTCTGAATATCCTTGCAGGGAATATTACTGCAGAAACCTGTGTATCGCAGGGAGCTAGAAAAGCGACGCAACGTGAAGAAGTGTGACGCCACCACAGCTGAGATCATCGCATCGCCGGAGTAGCGTGCCACCGCCGCATTTCCCATGAAGTGTGTCTCCATCGAAGCTGCCTGCTGTCGCATCACCGGAGAAGCGTGACGCCATTGAGAGGGTCACCATCGCATCACCGAAGAAGCATGTCGCAGGGCTTGTGGCAGCTCCAAAATACACAGTCATCGCAAGGCTGCCAGGGCGTCTACGCATCAACGTCGCATCAAGGGCGCCATCTTCTCGCATCGCATCAGGATTGTTACATTGAGGCGCCATCTTGCACATCGCAACCGGGCCGCAGGCTGAGAATCTATGCATCACTCCTGCATCGGTAAAAATCACAATGCATCCCCTACTCTGCGCAAGTATTGAGGCGCAACGCATCCCTTCCCCCGGAGCATGGAACTGACGCATCTCTTTGTGAGCCTTTTGTTCATTTTGCGTTACGCATCCAGGTACTTTGTAAAGAACTGTGTCGCATTTAACACCAACTTGAACTAAGTAATTTTTTAGTCAAGTCAAGTCAAGTCATAAAATTTGTATAGCGCACTACATACCCAGAGGGTTTCAAGGCGCTTAGGAATGGGAGGAGGATTATTTGTCAAATATCCACGTTTTAAGCTGCTTTCTGAACGCTAGGTGGTTCTGGGTGAGGCGAAGGTAAGCGGGGAGTGAGTTCCATGTTTTAGCAGCCAGGTATGAAAAGGATCTGCCTCCCATGGTGGTCTTGTTGATGCGGGGTACAGTGGCGAGGGCTTGGCTGGAAGAGCGTAGTTGGCGGGAGGGGGTGTAGAAGGATAGTCGAGAGTTGAGGCAATCTGGTCCGGTGTCGTAGAGTGATTTGTGTGCGTGGGTAAGCAGTCGGAAGGTGATCCTCTTATTGACGGGTAGCCAGTGGAGGTCTTTAAGGTGACCAGAGATGTGTTCGTTGCGTGGGATGTCCAGTATGAGCCTGGCTGAGGCGTTTTGGATTCGTTGGAGTTTCTTCTGGAGTTTAGCGGTGGTACCTGCGTAGAGGGTGTTTCCGTAGTCCAGTCGGCTCGTGACCAGAGCGTGGGTGACTGTTTTCCTTGTTTCGGGGGGGATCCAGCGAAATGTTTTTCTGAGCATGCGAAGAATGTTGAAGCAGGAAGAGGATACGGCGTTAACTTGTCTGTTCATTGAGAGTGAAGAATCCAGGATGACGCCAAGGTTCCGTGCGTGGTCTGTCGGGATGGGTGCTTTTCCGAGGGCTTCCGGCCACCAGGAGTCGTCCCATGCAGTGGGGGATGTACCTAAGATGAGGACTTCTGTTTTGTCTGAGTTCAGTTTCAGACGGCTTTGTTTCATCCATTCGGCAACTTCTTTCATTCCTTCGTGTAGGTTAGTTTTGGCGGTGTTGGGGTCTTTGGTGAGTGATAAGATCAGTTGGGTGTCATCCGCGTAGGAGATGATGTTGAGGTTGTGTTGTCGTGCAATGGCCGCGAGGGGGCTCATGTATACGTTGAAGAGGGTGGGACTGAGTGAGGATCCTTGTGGTACGCCACAGATGACTTCAGTGGCCTCGGACTTGAATGGTGGGAGGCGGACTCTCTGTGTTCTTCCGGAGAGGAAGGAGGTGATCCATTCAAGTGCTTTTTCTTGTATTCCGATGTTTCTGAGGCGCTGTAGAAGGGTGCTGTGGCAGACTGTATCGAATGCTGCAGAGAGGTCGAGGAGGATGAGGGCGACTGTGTCTCCATTGTCCAGTAGAGTTCGAATGTCGTCTGTTGCTGCGATGAGGGCGGTCTCAGTGCTGTGTTTTGCTCGGAATCCAGATTGAGAGGGGTCGAGGGATTTGTTGGCTTCGAGGAAGGCGGCGAGCTGGTTGTTGACGGCTTTCTCGATGACTTTGGCCGGGAATGGAAGGAGAGAGATGGGGCGGTAATTTTTGAGTTCGGTGGGGTCCGCTGTTGGTTTTTTCAGAAGGGCGGTGAGTTCAGCGTGTTTCCAGTCTTCTGGGAAGGTAGCGGAGTTGAAGGAGCAGTTGATGACGTCTCGGAGGCGCGGTGCTATGACGGAGTCTGCTTTGTTGAAGATGTGGTGAGGGCATGGGTCTGTGGGGGATCCTGAGTGGATGGAATTCATCAGGCGGATGGTGTCCTCAGTGGAGATTGGGTTCCAGGCGTTAAGGGTGTTCACGGGGGGAAGATGGCCAGCAGATGGTGGGGTGGGTTGGTTTCCGGGTTGGTTGTCAAAGCTGTTGTGGATGTCTGCAATCTTGTTGTGGAAAAAAGAGGCTAGGGAGTCACAGAGGGTTTGAGAGGGGGTGATGTCGTTGGAGTTGGCCGAGGGATTGGAGAATTCCTTGACGATGTTGAAAAGTTCCTTGCTGTTGTGGGCGTTGTTGTCAAGTCGATCCTTGAATGCTGTTTTCTTGGCATTTCGGATCAGTTGGTGGTGAGTGCGGGTGGCGCTTTTGAAGGCGTCCTTGGTGCTGGTGGTTGGGTCTTTTTTCCAGGCCTTTTCAAGGGAGCGGCAGAGTTTCTTGGACTTCTTGAGATCATCGTTGAACCATGAAGCTTTCTTGCTGCCAGGTTTGCTTTGACGTTTTTTCAGTGGTGCTAAGGTGTCGGCGGTGTTGGATAACCAAAGGGTGAGGTTGGCGGCGGCTTCGTTGGCGTTAGAAGAGAGGGCTGGGGAGTTTCGAAGGAGCGATGCGGAGATTTGGTCCGTGGTGATTTTGTTCCAGTTTCTTTGCAGGGTAGGATGGGAGTGGTTGATGGTTTTCGGCTTGTTGTAGGTGAAGTGAACGCAGCTGTGGTCGGTCCAGAGGAGGTCCGTAGTGTGGCTGAAGGAGACATGGTTGCTGGATGTGAAGATGGGGTCGAGTGTGTGACCTGCGATGTGGGTGGGGGAAGTGACTAGTTGTTTAAGTCCGAGGTTGGCGAGGTTGTCCAGGAGGTTGGTGGTGTTGCGGTCGTTGATCTTTTCAAGGTGAAAGTTGAGGTCTCCCAGAAGGATGTAGTCTTTGGAGGGGAGCGCGTGAGGAGTGATGAAGTCCGTGATGACTTCACTAAATTTTGCGCGGGGTCCTGGTGGTCTGTATAGGAGGGTGCCTCTGAGAGTGGTCTTGGGGTCGATGTGGATCTGGAAGTGAAGGTGTTCGGAGTTGACGAGGTTGGCGTCAGAACTGGTTGAGATTCGGATGGAGTTCTTATGGACGATGGCAATTCCTCCTCCTGTGTGGCCGGTACGGTCCTTGCGAGTGATCTTATAGCCTTCCGGGATGGCAATGGTGATGTCTGGGGCTGAGGAAGCGTTCATCCATGTTTCAGTAAGGAAGGCGATGTCCGGAGAAATGGTGTCTAGTAGATTCCAAAGGTCAATGGCGTGCCTGTGGACTGATCGGGTGTTGATAAGGATGCACTGTAGGTGGTTGGGGTCGGGAATCTGTGGTGTGGTCGTGGCGGAGATGTTGTCGGTACCGCTGAATTTGCAGGAGAGGCAGGAGAAAGGTCCATGGGTTTGTCCAGGGGCGACTAGGACGCAGTTGGGAGCGCGGCCGGGGTTAAGGGCTAGGAGGGTGGTGGCATCGTAGGTAAGGCGGGGGGGCTGGGAGGGACGGGGGACAGGGGGTCTGGCGCTGGGCGCGGTCCAGGCGCGGACGGGCGTAGACGGGCTTACCTTTGGCGCACCTTCGGCGCGGATTGGGCGCGGTCGCTGCGCGTAAACGCTGCGCGTGGGAGAAACTGTCATATATGGATGGTGGAGGGGGAGGGGCGAGGGCGTCTCAGCTGGGAGGCGGGTCGGGCACACGAGGAGCACAAAAACAAACAAAATGGAGGCGGAGGGGGGAGGAGGGCGGAGCGCTATTGGCTAACGCGCAAAACAATGTAATTAACAGCAGGCACAGTCAATACTTCGAGCGCTAAGGAGGCAAAGCGTTACACAGGCAGGCGAAATTGAATGCAGCTGAAATAAGTCAATCTTTGGCAAAGCAGCGCTAAGGAGGCAAAGCGTTACACAAGCAGGCGAGATTGAATGCAGTTGAAATAAGTCAATCTTTAGCAAAGCAGCGCTACGATACCACGTGTCTGCCAGGGACACTGGGAGCGACCACTCGGACCGCCAGGAGGAGCGAGTCACAGCGTCTAGGAGCCGAGCAGCGCTATAAGAAGTCAGTGGGAGGGCGTCTCAGCTGGGAGGCGGGTCGGGCACACGAGGAGCATTCTTAAGTACAGTATTGTGGATTTTTGTTGTTTGTGGTCTTGTGTTCAGTCTATACAAAGAATACTTATTTTTATAAAACCTGTGTTGTGTCCATCTGTAGTGTTTTCACTGTATTACTGTGTATATTCACAAATGCTTAACACACTTCATCTGAGATAAGCCTGTCTTCTCGTGCCAAGCTACCAAGGGGGTGAGCATGGATTATTTAGGAGTGTAATCCCCTTACCCTGACTTCGAAGTAAGGGTCCCTATTTAGATAAAGGTGAATACCATTGCAAATTAGAGACCCCCAGATCTAACATTGATGGTCAGCGGTGAGGATTTGGACCTGCATTTGTCTTTCATATACAGAAATGGGTGTACACTACTAGTGAGTGCAGACCAAACTCGACCACATACTTTTTTTTGGTTGAATTTCTTCCTTGGACTTTTCTTTTCCTGACAACTTCCGATTCTTACTACCATGAGTAGACCTGCATCTGTTGCATCTATGGATCTTTATTTTGAGGAAGAGAGGTTGGAAACGTACACTTTGAAACAGCTCAAGTATCTCTACAAGAAAATGAAAGTTGCTACACCAGGCATTTCTAAAAAAGATGACTACCAAAAGGCGCTGAGGGCCTGTGTAGAAGCAAGCAATGCCCCATATCTTGTGGTGTAGCCAGCTGGGGATGCAGATGGGCAACTGGATAGGCCATTGTTTCCAGCCAGGGGTGGGGTACCGGCCCCACCTGGCAGTAGTATCTCTTCCAAAGACCTGTCCCCCAGAGAGTTGGAAGACAGGGAGAGAAAAAGGGCACACAAGCTGGGGATGGCTAAGCCTAAGATGAAGAGTCAGAGGGAAGCAGGGAATAACAGATTGCCCTTGGAGAGAGAGAATGAGAATGGAACATGAGAGGATGTTGAGGGAGTTAGAGATCCAGGTGAAGGGCTTAGAGATCAATCCCTCTGGTGGCAGCGCACCATCTGTGCCTTCAGAAGGCAGGGTATATATCCCCAAGGATGTAATCAAAGATTTGAATTAAAATGAAGATATTGCGCAGTGGTTTGCAGCCTATGGAATAGCAATGTTGGCCCACCGGGTCCCTGAAAAGGATTGGGGAGCGGGGTTGTGGGGCCGCTTTGTGAGTGAGGGGAGAGATACTCTGTTAGACCTGCCCAGTCAGAATAGGATGCCTTATGTCCACATGAAGGAAGCATTGATGACAAGGTATGGTTTGACCCCAGAACTCTGTAGACAGAGGTTCAGACATTGTAAGAAACTGGAGTGAACCACTTGGGTAGAATAGGTATCTTACTTTTGCAAAGCTATGGATGGTTAGGTGAGGGGTAGCAAAGTGGATCATTTTCAAGCGCTCTATGATTTGGTTGCAAGGGAGCACTTGTCTGATAATTGTTGTGTCAGTACCAGGGTCTTTGCACAAACACAAGGAATATGATGGTCAAAAGGAAAAAGCAGAAAAAAGGATAAAAGAGGAGATGCAACCGCTGATTATGTGCCTTTCTGACAAAAAGTGTTCAATCCAATACAGTATCTTCTAGTACAAAACCTGTTTCAAAACTAGGGAAATGGATGTTGGATTTCTATCCACTGCCCTTCGTGGCCAGTGTCATCATCTAGAATTCCATCTTCCCTTATCACTGCACCCCATTAAGCCAGGAGGTGACCCTGTGATCAAAGCATAACTTACAAAGAGCCAGAAACCAATAGGTTAATAGTATGTACCAGAAAGCCTTCAGTCCAAAATACAAAGGCCAGGAAAAGTGCAGTGCAAAATTAGTGAAAGTATAAAAAGGATATGGCGGCAAACAGTTAATTTTATAAGGGCTTACTACCAAACCTATTAAAAAATGCAGGAGCGGCTGTCAACAAATATGCTGCTGATATCGGTCAACTAGTTTCAGCCAACTAGGGCAATTAGCCCTGGCTTTCTTCAGGACCTTCTCAAATGTTAAGCTACTGCAATTAGTGACAATAAAAATCAAAAACTGTACACAGTGTGAACATACAAAATACCTCCATACAGGAAGGGTGAGTTCCACTCATGTCCCATATGAGGTATTGGCCTAACCTCACCTGGTGCAAACTCAGGTTTAAGGAGACCACGCCCTCTCCGTCGGTGCCTCGGTCCTGTCCCGAGTTCGTGGGAGGTCAGTACCAGGGTCCACAAGGGTCATGTGGGAAGCTCTGCCAAAGGTGGCCAGAGTCCCCAGCAGAAGAGTGGGGGTGACAAAGCTAAACAGAGGGAGTTCCAGAAAGGGCCCCAAAGTAATTCCCAAGGGAACCAAGGTAAGGGTTCCCAGCCTCCCCCAGAACCCCGACAGGTAAACATGTCCATCGGGGGCCTGTTGCCTGCTTTTAGCGTAAGCAGGAGGGACACCATTGGTTTGATCCCAAGTGTCCCCAAAAGGGTCAGTATGTGCCACCCCGTGCACCACCCAGTCAGATGGCCAGTGTAGCCTTGGGTGGGGAGGAGATGGGTGCCCAAGGTGGGTGGGGTCATGTAGAAATGCCCCTTGTCTCATTCATAGACCTTGAGATGGTTCCATGAAATCAGCTGCCTGATAACACTAAAAAGTACAGGCATCATAGGCCATAGAATGGAGGTTCTGAGAGACACCTGAGCCAGTGTGACAGCTGTCAAGTGTCAATTGGTGTTTGAAGAGCAGGTGGTCCCCAATGCATTCTTCCCAGTTGTTGCCACTGACAACACAGAGAGCCATTGGCTCAAGTTCCCTTCGAGTGGGGGGTCTCTGGTACTCTTCAAGTAACTGTGAGGCCAGCCATGCCTGTTGATTGTTTGTTAGGTAATGATTTGGAAAGCTCCCTTTGGGCTAAGGTGGAGAAGAAGGCTCATTTAAAGATGTTGGGTCTGCCTGAGTGGGCGTGTGTAACCACTCGGTCTATGGCAGCCAAGGGTGTTCAAGAGATCCTGGAGCCTGAAAGTATGGCCCAAGAACCTGCCTTAAAGAGAAGAGGTAGGGGGCGCTTGAAACCAGCCCCCATTGTTCCCACGGTGCAGGAGGAGGCAGACCTTGAGGGGGATGCCCTGGAACCTACAGGTGAGCAAGTTTCTGAACTGGGGAACCTACGTGAGCTGACCCATTGGCAGCAAAAAGGGGGACCCTCCAGGGAGGAATTTTGTGCAGAGCAGAAGAAGTGCCCTTCTCTTGAGGGTTTGAGGCAACAGGCCACAAACTAGGCATCAGGTGATCAATCAGAATCACATTGGTTCTACTGGGAGAACAGCCTCCTATATAGCGAGCCTAAGGTTGCTGAGTCTGGGTCAGCCAGTGTGTGGTGGTACCCCAGTGCTTCAGAGAATTCCTACTGGGGTTGGCTCATGACGTACCTTTAGCTGGACATCTGGGGTAGAACAAGACCTTTGAAAGGCGTGTAACTCACTTTTATTGGCCCCAGATGCGGAAGAGTTCCGATACTCACTGTAGAACTTATCAATCTTGCCAGGCAAGTGGGAAAAGTGGAAGGAAGCACAAGGCTCCTCTCCAACCTTTCACTGTTGTTAGGACCCCCTTTGAAAGGGTGGGCATTGACATTGTGTGGCCACTGGACCCCAAGACAGCCATGGGCAACAGGTATATCCTGGTCTTGGTGGACCATGCTACCCGGTACCCAGTAGCCATCCCGCTCAAGACAGTCATGGCCTCCGTGGTGGGACGTACACTGATGGGGATTTTCTCCTGTGTGGGGTTCCCCAGAGAGGTGGTGTCTGACCAAGGTACAAACTTAATTTCCAGTTATATGAAGTCTCTGTGGATGGAGTGTGGTGTTACCTCTAAGTCCACCACTCCTTACCACCCACAAGGTAATGGGCTGGTTGAAAGATTCAACCGGACCCTTAAAGGCATGATCATGGGTCTTAAGGAACCAATGAGGCATAAGTGGGACGTTCTCTTGCCATGCCTTCTGTTTGCTTACCATGAGGTGCCACAAAAGTCCCTAGGGTTCAGCCCCTTTGAACAGTTGTATGGACACCCGGTAAGAGGACCTTCGAGTCTGGTCAAGGAAGACTGGGAGGAATCGCCCAGGAAACCTCCTGAGGATGTATACAGTTACATGCTGGCCTACAGTAACCAGACTCAGCAATTCAGAGATCTCACTCAGGCGAATCTGGACGCTAACCAGGAGGAAATGAAGGAGTGGTACGATCAGAATGCCACTCTGATTGAGTTTCAGCCTGGACAGAAAGTTTGGGGTATGGCCCCTGTAGAGCCTTGTGTGCTCCAAGACAGGTGGACCAGTCCATTTGAGGTGGTGGAGCGCAAGAGTGATGTCATCTATTTAGTGAACTTGCGGTCTCCAAGGAAGCCTTTGCGTGTCCTACATGTTAACCGCCTGAAGCCCCACTTAGAACGGTCCGAAGTGGGCATGCTCCTAGCGACAGATGATGTAATGAAGGAGGAGACAGAGAATCTTCCTGACCTCCTGTCTGCAACAGAGCAAGATGGGTCAGTGGATGGAGTCAGCCTCTCTGCCACACTGACCCCTGATCAGCAGCAAGAATCTCGCCAACTGCTAATCACAAAATGTACACTGCCAAGTGGCACTGGGTAGTATCTACAGGGGATTATATACACCTGACAGAGCCAATTGAGCCACTGTCAAAACAATCACAAATCACCAATTGTAAATGTAGCACAGATAATAAATGTAGAGCACAACCAGTAATTACTGGTAAAAGGTAGGAACACACTACACAATACTAATCAACATAGGCATAGGTCACGCAGTGGAACATGAACTTACTAGTATAAACCATACTAGGCAAAACAACCTCCTAACCATAAAACACATTTAGAGGTATAGAACAGAAATAAAGGCATTGCACATTAGACATCACATTTAGGCATAAACAGTGTACCCCAAGCGAGGGCACAACACATGAAGACTGTCCCCAGGCCAACTGGTCTCTCACAGGGCGCCAACGCCCTATGTCCAAGATAGTCAGGGCGCAAGCTGTCAATGCAACAACATCCAAAAAGTGTGCTGGGGCACTTGGCCTAAACGTAGCAGCTGCCCACTACTTTCTGGGCAGCTGTGTAATCACCAAGATGGGCACTGGCACCCTCTGTCCCCCACTGGGACTCTAATAAAATAACTGTGCCCCAAACGTTTCAACTGCCAGCGCTCTTGCAGGGCTGCTAGAAAACTCTGCCAATGAAGTTTGGCACTCTTGGTGCCTCTTGGGCCCCCACTGGGGCTTCTCAACCCAATCTGCCCCCCAAATCCCAAAAAATATCAGGGCATAAGCGGTGGGCCTTCTACTGGCCTCTGGGGCTGCTAATGCAGCAAAAAGCAATGTGCCCCAAGCGCAGGGGGGCGGGGGAGTATATCTCACTCTGTTCTCACTCAATCCCAAAATAAATGCCCCACTGTTGCAGCTGCCCGTTCTCTCTTGCAGTACAGCTGTGGCAAAAATGGTACCGGCACTTACTGTGCCTGAGGGAGGGCTATACAAACAAAATTACCCCCTCTGCGCAGCTGGGAAGAACAAGCACTGGCATCCACAATGCAGCTCAGGTCCCTCTCACCGGGATGTCTCACTGTGAAGCAATCACGCCCACAACCCTTGGGTCCACCCAAAGCCTTTAGGGAGCCCCTTCGTCCCGGGGCTTCACTCGCTAGTGCTCCCCTGCAGGCTCCACTCACCAGGGCTTCGCTTTGGGGACTCAGCTCCTCATGGACATCTCCCGGTCAGCTGTGGCGGCTGCTCTGAGTCTTCTACTACGGCACTGCGGGCGCTCTTGCACTTCTGGGAGCCCGCTTCAGCAGACACCACACGCAGGGCTCGCACCGCAGCTGCGGGAGCCCTGCCTTCCCGATGCCTCTCAGTTCCCTGTCCTGGCCACATCCAACATGGGGTGGGCTCCCGCCTGGATTCTTCTTCCGGCTCGGGGGAAGCAGGCCACGCCTCTAACCAGGCACAGCCACCTGACTTCCTCCGGGGGAATCCATGTAGTTCAATGGCAGTTCTTCTTCACCGAAGCGTGGGGTGGGCTCCTGCCTTCGGCTAAATGAAATATAGTGGCGGGGTGGGCACCCACTCCTCCAGAAGGCAGGCAATGCGGGGTGGACACCCACTCCGGTTGCACCACCAAAGTTACACAAGTACACAGGGTGGGCTCCTGTAAGGTCAGCAGCACAGGAGGGGGAATCTCTACGTTCAGGATTCCCTCTGCAGACCTCCTCTAATGCACGCTGCCAGACGCCTGCCCTTCAAAAACAAAGGCACTCATCAGGAATTGAAATCAAGCGCTCTCAGGAGCTAGGCGTCCATAAAGTCCTGGGAAAGGTAACATGAAAGTCTCTTTGGTGTTGGGGAGGACCCTGCAAAGTGCAGCTAGGCAGGCCAGCACGCAGGGACCCCCAGGAAACTTCAGCTGGGTCCCACAGCGGTTCCTCCTGGCAGAGTGTCCTCCTAAAGGAAGAACAAGCACAACAGATTACTGGGGTCACAACCCCTACATTTATACACCCCTTTCCTTTGTCACCTAGCACAGGGTTTAGGGAAAACCAGCTGCAACTGGGTTTGGGAGCACTTGAGCACTTTGTTTTGCTCAGCGCCTTTTCTTCTATTCACAGGATGGGCCAGGGACATCAGACACCTCACAGGGGGTGGAGCCAGCATTGTGGAGGGAAGGCACAGCCCTATTCACGTCCCAGGTGCAACTCCTCCCTTCCATCTATTTATTTTTGATATTTATTTTGATATTTATGTGTATTTATAGAGCGCAGACATTCGCTCCGACAGGAGCATCTTGGCGCTAGGAAAGCGTGCTACGAGTACATGAAAGTGGAAAAGGATGAAGGAAAAGTGAAGAAGCTGAAACTAGATAGCTGCCAATACTGCGGTGTCTGATTGTTGGTACACCCATGTCTTTAGAAGTTTTCTAAAGATGCTCTCCTTGTCCGTCAATCTAAGATTGACCGGTAGAGTGTTCCATGCCCTGGCTGCCAGGACAGTAAAGGTCTTCCCACCCCTGGTCTTGTACTTAAATCTTGGAATGGTGATAAGATTTTTGCCAGAGGATCTCAGACAACGCGAGGGGTGGTAGCGTATAAAACGCTTTGCAAGATAAAGGGGCCCTGAGTTTTTCATAACTCTGAAGACGGTAAGAAGAAATTTAAAGAAGATCCTTTTGTGTATAGGTAACCAGTGGAGGGTGTTTAGCACCATTGAAGCTGATGACCTTCTAGGAAGTCCCAACACTAATCGAGCAGCTGCGTGTTGTATGCTCTGCAGCTTTTTGAGGGTGGACTTTTTCACTCCCGCCATTAAACCATTACAGTAATCAAGTCTGGAGAGTATCAAAGCTACCGCGACTGATTTTCGGGCTGCAATGGGGAGGAGGTCAAAGAATTTCTTTAGGGACTTAATAAGTCCAAAACAGCGTCCAGCCGTGATCCTGACGTGTTCGTCAAAAGAGGGATGAGTCGAAATGCACGCCCAGGTTCCGTGCTGAAGATACGGCGCTGGGAGGGGCCTCAGATCCTATGGGCCACCAGTCCTTCGGGCAGAAGGATAGATCTTTACTCAGCGGTATAATTTCAGTTTTGGCGCTATTACATTTTAAATGATTTTTATTTAGCCACTGGAAAACATCAGAAAGACAATTTTGAAAACGCAACTCTGCGTTCGTACACTTTTTGTCAATCGTGACAACAAGTTGTGTGTCGTCAGCGTATGACGTGACAAGGATCCCATGGGATTCTATCACAGCGAGGAGGGGTGCCATATAGATGTTGAAGAAGAGAGGACTTAATATGGACCCCTGAGGGACTCCTGATGTTATGGGTTTCTCGCTGGATAGATAGGGGCCAAGGGACACAGTTTGGGACCTGTTAGATAGGAAAGATGTAACCCAAGCCAAAACTGTGTCTGTCACGCCAATCTCTCGCAGTCTGTTGATAAGAATGACGTGCGAGATAGTGTCGAACGCTGCTGTTAGGTCAAGCAGGATGAGGACGGCCTGCCTGCCCTCATCCTGCAGGAACTTGATGGAGTCAGCAAGTTCTATAAGGGCTGTTTCGGTAGAATGACCGGAACGAAAACCCGACTGCTGCGGATGTAAGATGTTACCAATCTGGACGAAAGTTTTTAGCTCTTCATATACTAGTTGTTCCGTAATCTTACCAAGAAAGGGAAGTAATGAAATGGGGCGCATGTTGGTCAGGTCGGTGGGGGATTTGTTCGGCTTCTTCATCAGAGGCTTCACTATGGCCTTCTTCCAGTCATTAGGCACTATCCGGACTCAAGAGATTCATTGATGATGATGTTGATATAAGGGTTAACAGTATCAATCAAGTGGTGCAGGATGCTGGGAGGGCAGGGGTCAGTAGGGGCTCCTGATTTGCATGCCAGAATTGCCTTGCGTGTTTGTTGAATGGAAACAGGTTTGAAGTTAGAGAGAGGGAGATAGTTGTCTGTTTCCACGTGAGATGTATTCAGGGGGGAGGGGAAGTCTTTCTGGATATTAACAATTTTCTCAACGAAAAAGTCTGCGATTTGATTGCACAGGCTTGCAGAGGGAGGGATTTCGAGCGTAAGAGTTTTAGGATGGGTGAAGGACTTAACTATCTTAAAGATAGTCTTTTGTTTTTGATGGGCCTCATTTATGGCTTTAGTAAAGTGTTCCTTTTTAGCCGTTTTTATGTTGGAGAGATATAGTTTCCTTTGTTGGACATAAAGTGCCCTTGTGGAATCATCATACGTTTTTCTCCATTTTCTTTCTAATCTTCTACATAGAAGATGACTGTCGGAGAGGGCCTGGGTAAACCAGGGAGCATTAGGTTTTCTTTTGTGTTGTTTCACAAGTTGGTTTTTAGGTACGGAGTTCGCCGAGACAATTTGACCCATCCACGTATGGAAATTATAAGAGTCGGCTATTACATCTCCAGTAGGTTTCGGGGATTTGGGTAAAGGTTGAGAGTCCAGCTTAATGTGTTCCAACACTTTCCTCCAGTTGACTGTGAAGGAGGAGGGGGGGTGTATCTTGCTGGGCAGAGTGTGAACTTGTGTCATACTGTCAAACGGAATAAAGGAATGATCAGTCCAAATTTGTGGTATCGGAGGGGACGTGTTTAAGGACGCATGGTTAGAGCAAATACCATCAAGGGTATGACCTGCGAGATGGGTGGGCGCAGTGACATGTTGGGTTAATCCGAAGATGTTTAATGAATGTTGAAAGGAAATGGCGTGGGGGTCCACACAGGACTCTAAATGCAAATTCATATCTCCTAATAAGGTGAAATGGGGATAGCGCAAAGTAAGTGTTCCCAGGGCCTCATCTAATGAATCAAGAAAAGGGGTGGCATTCCCAGGAGGACGGTAAAGGAGTCCCCCCGAAAAGGAGGTAACAGCATTAATTTTGATAGAGAAGCCTAAGCCCTCACTTTCTTTGAGATGTTCTAGGTCGAATATGTGACAGGGGAAAGTTTTTTTTATTGCGAATGCTATCCCACCGCCTCGTCCAAGCGGTCTGTCCCGTCTAAAAAAAGTAAAATCAGGAGGGAGGACAGTAGCCAAGTCAGGATTGGATGAGTCATTAAGCCACGTTTCGGTGATAAAGAGGGCATCTAAGTTGTGGTCAGATATTAAGTCGAATATATCTTGACTGTGGCAGGCGAGAGATCTAGCATTGATGAGACCTCCCTTGAAATAAATGGGATTAGTATTAAGGGTAGAAGGTGGGTGAGAATCTTCAGAGGTTAAAACAGGGGGTATCCATTTACAATGTGGACATGAGACTGGACAAGATAGGGGGTCAATGGGGGGCAATCGGCGTAGTGAATAACTGTGTGTGAACGTAGGGCAAGTAAATCTACATGCAGATCTCCCTATTCACACCGAGCAGACCCATCCTGGTTCCTGGAGCCAAGCACACCAGCCAGCCCCTGTCAATCACAAGTCAGACAGGCAATTCACATTCACTGCACACAGAAATGTCAACTTCCAAAAGTGGCACTTCTCCACTAGACACAATAAATCTGCGAACACCATTGCGCAGCATTTATTCTTACGAGTTCGCACATACCAAACTCGCCCCTGCACTCCTCTCACACTAGGAATTACCATGGGCACACATCTCCCCCTTGCATTCCTATGGGAGGGCAGGCCAATCTCACCACGCGCACTCAGGCTGTGCACGCACTTTACACTGGGACATAGTGCTAAAGTGCACAGAAGCCCAAAACAACTAACATCAGGTCACATTAAAAAGCAGAAAGTTTAGAGGTGAACCTGCCAAAAGGGCCAAGTCCAACAGAATTCTATAATGAATATTAGCAAGCCCTTTATCGCAGTTTTAGCGGCAGTTTTCTGCTGCTAAAACGGCAATAATTTTAACAAGGTTCTTGCTAATATGCCCCATTGTATGCTGAACATGTGACCTATGATTTTATTGAGTGTTCCATTAACTGTTTCTATGGTAACAGGCAGTGAGCAGATTGGGGGTAGTGTTCAAATTTATGTCATCTGGGAAGGGCTGAAATGTGTAACCAATAGAAATGTGTGTTAGCTTTTGAATTAAAGTGGGAAGCAATGTGATTTGTTATTTACATGTATATGTGTGCAGAATGAGAGGGAACGCTTGCCATTTGTTTGGTTTTGCAAAGAGCTGCACAGTTCAGAGATTCTGTATAAGAACATCTGGGGCCAGATGTAGGTAATTCTATTTTACCGACTCATAAATACCGAATTTTACCAATTTGGTATTTATGAATCGGTAAAATAGAAGTACCGAGATTTAGGTAAATCCAGATGTTGATTTACCGAATCGGTAAAAGTCGGTATTTACCGATTCGGTAAATACCGACCGGTAATGCCCATTCATTCCTATGGGCTTTGAAGCCCATAGGAATGAATGGGCATTACCGATTCGGTATTTACCGAATCGGTAAATACCGATTTTCACAAGGGTGCAGGGGGTGTCACTTTGACACCCTCTAGCACCCCCAAAACAGGTTCGGGTGCCATGTGGCAGGCATACCTGCCCTAAGGGCAGGTCTGCCTGTCATATGGCACAGGTGTGCATGCACACATGTGCATGCACACCGGAATCGGTATTTTACCATCAAAGAGAATTTGATGGTAAAATACCGATTTTGTAATGCTTGTGGGACTCAGAAGAGTCCCACCTACATATCAATTTTACCGAATCGGTAAAAATACCGATTCGGTATTTTACAGAATCGGTAAATTTACCGATCGGTAAATTTACCGATTCTGTAAAATACAGGGCCCTACATCTCAAATTGCATTTACCGGTCGGTAACGGCCGAATTCGGCCGTTACCGACCGGTAAATGCCTACCTACATCTGGCCCCAGGTGTGTGACTGACATACTACTTAATCTACAAATCAATTTGAAAGGTAACTTATTCTTTTGTGAGAGGTTGTATGTGGTGTGTTTGTTTTTAATAAGATTAATGTGTTTCTCTTGGTAAAGTCCAGGGAGTAGTCTTGCTTGTCTAGATTCACTTTGTGAGACTGTGTTCTAAAATATGTAGAATATGTGCAGTCATGTCACCTGTTCCAGACTAGGAAATGTTTTTTGCTGAAGTGTAAGGGATACTGTTATTTGTCTACAATCACAGTGTCAGTCATTGTGCATTTGGGAAAATTGAGAGAGAAGCATTTGGTTGCTTGATATGTTTGCAGACACATAAGTGCTTAAAAACCTGTCTTGTTGTTAAGTTTTGGTAGAATTAGTTTTGATAAAGTCCAAGGGATAGTCTTGGTTGTCTAGAATCACACTGTGAGTCTGTGTACATTTGGGAACTGTTGTGAGAGAAATCTGTGGGTACTTCATGTGCTTGCAGATATATAACTGGTTAAAAACTTATCATGTTGCCAAGTATTGGTAGAATTTGAAAACAGCCATTGCTTATGTATTTACAAAATTAGTAAGACTTCCACAGTACAGTGCATTTCTAAAATATGTGGAATGTGTGCAGTCATCTTACCTCTTACAGACTCTCAGATTCTTAGAGTACTATAATCATTCAGTCAGTATGCATGTAGTCATGAAGTGAGGCAGTCTTTAGAGCACGGAGTGCTTCAAACTCCTATGCACTATGCATGTAGTAGTCTAACCACCTTCATACTTGTGTTTCAGGCCTACAATTTCCAAGTTAGTATCCATACACTCCAGCAAACACCTTGTGAGTGCACTTGCAATCCCATAGTGACTCCTTCAGTACCATGTACTAATCCTTTCACTAAAGTAAAATTCAATAAGTTATACATTCATCCACTGTCTCTCCTTATAGTACTGTAATCATTCAGTCAGTATACATGTACTAATGCAGTGAACCAGACTTTAGGACACAGAGTGCTTCAAAGACATATGCACTATGCATGTAGTGGTGTAACCACCTTCACACTTGTGTTTTAGGCCTACAATTCCCCAGTTAGTATCCATACACTCCAGCAAACACCCAGTAAATGATCTTGCAATCCCATAGTGACTCTTTCAGTATCATGTACTAATCCTTTCACTAAAGTAAAAGTCAATCAATTATGTATTCATCCACTATCTCTCCTTATAGTACTGTAATTATTCAGTCAGTATGCATGTACTCATGCAGTGAGCCAGAATTTAGGGCACAAAGTGCTTCAATCTCCTATGCACTATGCATGTAGTGGTCTAACCACTTTCACACTTGTGTTTCAGGCCTACAATTCCTCAGGTAGTATCCATATACTCCAGCAAACACCCTGTGACTGCTCTTGCAATCCTAAAGTGACTCTTTCAGTACATTCACTAAAGTAAAACTCAACCAATTATGAATTCACCCAGTGTATCTCCTTATAGTACTGTAATCATTCAGTCAGTATGTATGTACTTATGCAGTGAGCCAGGATTTAGGACACAGAGTGCTTCAAACTCCTATGCACTATGCATTTAGTGGTCTAACCACTTTCACACCTGTGTTTCAGGTCTACAATTCCTCAGTTAGTATCCATATACTCCAGAAAACACCCTGTGACTGCTCTTGCGATTATAAAGTGATTCTTTCAGTGCCATGTACTAATCCATTCACTAAAGTAAAACTCAACCAATTATGAATGCACCCAGTGTATCTCCTTATAGTTCTGTAATCATTCAGTCAGTATGCATGTACTTATGCAGTGAGCCAGGATTTAGGCCACAGAGTGCTTCACACTCCTATGCACTATGAATGTAGTAGTCTAACCACCTTCATACTTGTGTTTCAGGCCTACAATTTCCCAGTCAGTATCCATACATTCCAGCAACCACCCTGTGACCGCTCTTGCAATCCTAAAGTGACTCTTTCAGTTCCATGTACTAATCCATTCACTAAAGTAAAAGTCACCCAATTATGAATTCACCCAGTGTATCTCCTTATAGTACTGTAATCATTCAGTCAGTATAAATGTACTCATGCAGTGAGCCAGGCTTAAGGACACAAGGTGCTTCAAACTCTTATGCACTATGCATGTAGTGGTGTAACCACCTTCACACTTGTGTTTCAGGCCTGAAATTCCCCAGTCAGTATCCATACACTCCAACAAACACCCTGTGACTGCTCTTGCAATCCCATAGTGACTCTTTCAGTACCATGTACTAATCTTTTCACTAAAGTAAAACTCAATCAATTATAAATTCAACCACTGTCTCTCCTTATAGTACTGTAATCATTCAGTCAGTATGCATGTACTCATGCAATGAGCCAGAATTTAGGGCATGGATGCTTCAAACTCCTATGCACTATGCATGTAGTAGTCTAACCACCTTCACACTTGTGTTTCAGGCCTACAATTTCCCAGTCAGTATCCATACATTCCAGCAACCACCCTGTGACCGCTCTTGCAATCCTAAAGTGACTCTTTCAGTTCCATGTACTAATCCATTCACTAAAGTAAAAGTCACCCAATTATGAATTCACCCAGTGTATCTCCTTATAGTACTGTAATCATTCAGTCAGTATACATGTACTCATGCAGCGAGCCAGGCTTAAGGACACAAGGTGCTTCAAACTCTTATGCACTATGCATGTAGTGGTGTAACCACCTTCACACTTGTGTTTCAGGCCTGAAATTCCCCAGTCAGTATCCATACACTCCAACAAACACCCTGTGACTGCTCTTGCAATCCCATAGTGACTCTTTCAGCACCATGTACTAATCTTTTCACTAAAGTAAATCTCAATTAATTATGAATTCAACCACTGGCTCTCCTTATAGTACTGTAATCATTCAGTCAGTATGCATGTACTCATGCAATGAGCCAGGATTTAGGGCATGGATGCTTCAAACTCCTATGCACTATGCATGTAGTAGTCTAACCACCTTCACACTTGTGTTTCAGGCCTACAATTCCCCAGTTAGTATCCATACACTTCAGCAAACACCCTGTGAGTGCTCTTGCAATCCCATACCGACTCTTTCAGTATTATTTACTAATCCTTTCACTAAAGTTAAACTCAATCAATTATACATTCATCCACTGTCTCTCCTTATAGTACTGTAATGATTCAGTCAGTATACATGTACTAATGCAGTGAGCCAGACTTTAGGACACAGAGTGCTTCAAACTCTTATGCACCATGCATGTAGTGGTGAAACCACCTTCACACTTATGTCATAAGCCTACAATTCCCAAGTCAGTATCTATGTAGAATGTGTTGGTATAGTAATAGAAAAGTATAATTTATAAAGTTATTAATATACATTTATTTATGATTATTTTTTACAGATGTTGATTATCATTATTAAAATAAAGTTAAGTTATCATCCCTGAGAAATTCAGAAAGAGAAAAAGAGAGCTAAAGGACACGTATTTGAAGAAAACTCAACAACAAGTATTGGATGACCAAGATAATGTGACTAAAAAAAGAAAATGTTATAGTAAGACCACTAACAAATTAATTAAAAATCTTACTAGACTCAGAAAGGATATTCAGAATGTTGAAACGACTGAAAATGTTCCAACCACAAAAAATTGTCAAAAAAGTAGGAAAGGAAAAAAAGGCAATGTACTCTCAAAGGATAGAACATATGGTAAAAGAAGAGAACATCAGTATAAAGAAATATGTAAAAAATTATTTTAGAATAGAGTAATACATAATTTGCTGAAAGATATTAAGAAATATAAAAAGAGAGCACTGTTTTATAAAAAGAAGAAGCATATTGAATCTATTGTTGAAAAGGCTTTTGAAGTAAAGAGGTAATTTTTTATTTTAGTTTTAAACAGAATTCGATTACCAGATAAACCAGTCCATTTAATGAAGCCAAAAGTAAGAGGAAAAGAGTAATTAATAGAACACATTTTTGTGATATTTTGGGGGGAAATGGAAACACAGTTCAAGTTCAGAGCCTTTATTTAATGAAGAGAGTTATTTTCAGACCAATTATTTGTTACATGCAGTTGACACCAGTGGTCGAGCTTATGAGGTTAGAAACGGTTGTCCAATTGAGAAAGAGAAAATGGTTCCCAGAAATGCAGAATAAGTGATAGCTGATGACGTTCTAAGCAGACATCCTAAAGTCCCAGTGTACACTTGGGATTGCAGTAATATGTGTAGTGTACGACAAGAATCTATTGATCTTTTACTCAATTTCCTACGAGCATATACTAAAAAAAGTGTTAAACAAAAGATTAAGGCAGAGGCACCTCAAAGTCAGCATTAACAATTTAGGGACAGTTTTTTGTGAAAGCTGAGTCCATGAAGTGGCAGGTAGAAGGCCAGCAGGATTACATTCAGATACAGAGCCCTAATCCTCTATATCCCTGGGGCCTGACAGCAATGGTCTAGGAGACAGGACAGGAAAGGAGTGAGATTCATAGATATTGTCAAAGAGAAGGTCCAGAAAAGGGAGCACTGTATGGGGACTAATTTTTATGTTTACAAATGGCCAGATGCAGCTTTTTCTGAGAGATACCCCAAAGAAGGGGACAATATAAGTGTTTTTTAATTGTTTTTTAAAAGGTTCCTTCATTAGTGAAGCTGGCGCTGCTGCTAGGATTGTAAGTGACCACTGCTGATTATCATTAAGGAAGCAGATGCAGCAGGACTGGGGCCCAGGGGTTTGAGGGTCCCACTGCATCACAATTATGACAGTCTACCTTAAAAAAGGGGCATCAGAGCTTATTTTCCTTTCAAGCATTTTGACTGAGGTTATGATCCGTCATGGTGGGGAAGAGCTAAAAGATGCAGAGGAGTAGCTTGCTACTCAGTACTACAGCTATCATTAGCGCAACAGCTGTAGTTGCATTGGGGTCCAAGAGTGTTAGAAGCTCACACCACCCCCAGTCAAGTGCATGTGTACGTTTGTGGTAATGCATGTTTTTGTTTGATGCATTTGCTGCTTTATAAGTCTCATATTTAGTGCAGTTTATAAGCTATAGGAAAAGTACTCCAGAAATCAACTCATAGGACCTGGCCCTTGCATGCAACCATCTCCTTCCTGCTACCCCAATCCTTGCCATAAAGTTTTGGAGCGGGGCCCCAACCTCAAAAATTTTGCTTATGGGGGCTCGGAGCAAAAAAGTTTGAAGACCTCTGTCAGAGGGTGTTCTTTGAGCCGTTTATGTGACGTTGGGCCTAAGCACTACTTTTCGGTTTCTGAGAGATGGCAGTGTGTGGCACCTGGTCAAACAGTCTCTGCCATTTGGAAACAATCTGCGACTGGAATTATTGATGTCTGACGAAAGATGGAATAAAAGTGCTAAAGCCTCGACCCTTGAGAAGCAGCAGGCATAGCGGAAGGGATTATGCACTAGATTAGGCTGCAGACCTTATGCTGCCTTAACAAGCAGAGCTCTTGTGAGGCAAAGCATGCCAGCCCGATGTCTGTGGCTAGAGAAGGAACCCTTTATTTTTTCAAAGGCCTTCAGAGATGGAGGGAGGGGGCTTGGGACACGAGGAGGAGGTCAGACCTTGAGGAACGACAAAGCATAGGAACTCTGATTAAATAAAGAAAGTTACAAAGCGGGAAACGGATTGTTGGTAGTTTTAATTATACATGGCGGGCCGAAGCAGGTGAGCCACCTCGCTTTGCCACAACCAATAGTTTATATTTCCTCATACCTGTACCGGAAATGCAGCTGTCCCGAACAGTGTGTGTATAAAATAGTACTGAACCAACATGTAAATCCCACGCGGTTACGCCGCGAGTGCACAATCCAGTCCGGATGGGCAAGTCAAAAAGGAGACAGGGAGGGAACAAAGAAGCGTCACTTCAAACAGAAGGTGAGTGTTTAGCATAAAGTGTGACGCGCGCCAATAAAAAGCATGGTCGGAGATTACGCTCCACATCGCCTCGATAACAATAGATCGTGTAGAGCCACCGACACATGCGCAGCGACGCTAGGCGAGACCTAAATAGGGACACTGTACATATCCCTGCACTAAGTGGCCCCCAGGACCAATGTCTGGTGGCAAGGGGGTAATGGGGGCCCTTTCTGCAAGCCTTTTCATGGCAGGTTCACCGCCGCCTACAGAGGTGCTTGGTAGGCGGCGCCACCATTGTAGGCACTACTCTGCCTCCGATAGCTTGATAGGCTCCTTGAACCCGTCAGATGCATGGCGTTTTGTTTTTTTTAACCGCCTTACAGCCATCCGCCATCCAAATGTGATGGGTAGAAAATTTGCTTGTGAAGGCAGTTGGACCGCCAATGACGGGCTGTTGGTGGCAGGCCCACCGCCAATCATAATCATGCCCAATGTGACTAAAACTAATATTTGTCAAAAACTAAAAAGCATTAAAATAATTTACAAAATAAAACATGTGAGGCAGTGTCCTCCCACCCTCCTTTTGTAAAAAAAGAAAACCTCTTTCTTTAAAAGAACCCTCACTCACCAAACTAGTTGGTGACATGCTTCATGATTGGGTTCCCACCAGAGGGACTGAATTCCCCCCCTGTGTAAGGCAAAACTCACGGTTTTGCCAATGCAATGCAGCCTTGTGAGATTTCCAAAAAGCTGCTGCACTGTGAAGGAGTTAAAGGCTTCACTTCATGGGTTCCGGGAGGGGGTAAAGCTGCCTGTAGAAATGTCATAGTGGCGCCCGTACGATCTATCTGTTGCCTGCCTCGGACCCGAGGCAGGCAGGTGTGGAAATTCCACAAGGCTGCATTGGCAAAAGCGTGAGTTTTGCCTTACACACAACCCCCATAGGTTAGGATAAGCCTTAGCATGCGTATACCGCCGTGGGGTCTCTGGTCCTGAAGAATGCTTAGCTGAATTTGCAACTGTAGGCAGAAACATGTCGACCACTTTTCACATAATTTAGTAAAATGGACGATCCTGGTTAATTTAACCAGCCAGCTCACGTCCGTCTCACTTGTCTTAAACAATCACTAGTTTTCCACCATTAAAGTTTGTTTTGGGATAAAAACAGTTATCTTTTATTCTGCACTACCGTGACACTGACACCATCCCCAACAAAATACCCACTCCACTGTAACTCAGGCATCGTAGCACACCGGAGGGGAGGCATTCGTCCCTCTGGTGGGAACCTAATGATGAAGCATGTCACCAACTAGGTTGGTGAGTGAGGGTTCTTTTAAAGAAAGACGTTTTTCCTCGTCCTGTCCTTTTGCTTCCCGCACTTTTGCTCTTTTGTTCTTTTGTAGTAGTTTTGTCAGGGGGACGAGGAGTGAATTATTCCACACTCTCTAGTTGTTAACATAGTTCCCACGCAACTCCCATGCTTTTTTTTATGCTTTTCCAGATTTACCAGAACTGGTAAACCTGGGAGTTCAGCAAAAAAGATATGCCTTCCCAGGAGAGGTGAAATGAGGAAAAATGTCTTTATATCTCCTCCTCACATTCATGCCCTTTCCCTGTCAGGCAGTGCAGCACAACATGGTGATTTGCTGCATGCCCTGCACTGCATAACAAGTCCAATAAATATGACCTAAAGTCTCTATTAGCTTCACCCCGGAAGAAAGAATAAGAGCCATAGAATCTTTAAAACACAGGAAGAAGCATTACCCGACAAGGTACCTGGTAACTTGCATAGCTCTGAGATCACAGTTAGGTTCATTATAACAGCATATTGTCCATTAGGATTATGGTCGCGAAAACACTCCCCAATTCCTGTCTTACAGCAGATTTTATCCCCATTATCAGGGAGGTAAAAGCGATGAGTAATAGGGTACTAATGCCCTATTAGCCTTATCAACAATGTGGTACAAAGTCTTCTGCCACAAAATAACAGATAAACTACAGGACTGGATGGCTGACCTTCAGCTACTTTCTCCCTTGAAGCAGAATTCTTCTTGAAAGTTAGCATAATTGATCAAATCTTTTGTTTTACACAATTATGTGGAAATACCTGAAGCTTACTAAAGATCATCTTTACGTGGAATTGTTAATTTGAGAGCAGCTTTAGACCTGCTTTCCAGACATCAGCTCTGGTCTACCCTGGGGTCTAAACGTGCCCCTTCTCAACTACTAAACATCACATTAAGACTTTATTGAGGATAATTATGTTCAGGTGCATTGGTGATACCAATGTGAGCTTAGAGATCACATTCCTGTCAGGAGAGGGATCGGTCAAAGGTGCGTTCTTGCTCCAACTTTATTTTCCAATTTTATTATGTCAATAATGTCAAAAGCCCATGAGATTGCAGAACTAATGAAATAACATCACTGGATTTTGGAACTTCAGGGGGCCAGAGGTGAATATAACCAAAACCAAATTCCTGATCTTTAACCCTCACAAAACCGATAGAGATTGCTTCACAATGACGAGGAAACAACTCCAAAATGTAGGCAGCTTTGATCAATTGATTGTTTAGGAATCATGGTCGATATCAAGTTGTCCTGAAAAGCACAATTTACTAAAAGTACAGCAATCTTGTCACACAGATCTTTGGCTACTACCAAATAAGATACTACACCGAAAAAAGTTTTACCAGTATTAGAAAAGAGATTTGTTTCTTAGCAATGTTCAACTAGGGGTGGGCTAAAGAAGAAGAGTTTCACTCTGCAGAATTCGGCAGAGTTACATGAAAACTCTGCAAGATCCTGAGAAGTTCTCTTAACAGGCAGAAATCGGTGCATCTCGCTGCTCACGCTGATTTTTAGTGATGGACGAACGGCACCGCGAGGCCAGAGGGCACTGCTTCTTTGCTGCCGCTCGAGTAGATTTTCTTCTCGAGTGGCAGCTTTCTCACTGCAAAGGGTTGCGACAGCCAGCGTTCATAAAATCTCAAAGAGTCCCCTCCTAGTGCCCGAAAATCATGATAGGGGATGCCAATTCTTGCTTGCACTTGCCAGCTTACCGTTGGCAAGCCGTGCACGACAAGAAACGCCACCATGTGGCAGTTGCTGGAGTTTGGCTGGAAGTCTGCGTTACAAGCGTAACTCAGAGTGGCTAAAACTCCCCTATTCTTGATTGAAGAGAATCAGTGATTTAGCTACCCTAAAACTATTCTTCTGCTGGATCAGGTTGTGGTCAACCATTAAGTTGATGACATATAGAAAAAACCTCGAAGAAATATTCAGAAGTGGTAAAGCTAGAAAGAAGTGACTTCAGCCACTATCCCCGATCCTGAGCATTAGACAGTATTGTATTGCCTAAAAATTGTTTCAAACAGACACGAGTCTACTGGTTGTTTTCACTATGATCAAATTCCTATATACTATCAGGATTCGTAGGAAACAGTTGGGGCTCCCACTCTGATTATTGATGGTCGATCATAGCACTGTAGTCTTTAGCTCTTCTAACCATTATGGCTTTGCTTTTTCCCCTTTTTCTTATGATAATGCACAGTGGGCCAGAGTCTAAGATTAGTTAATGGTAGGTGTAAATGAATTTCATAACGGAGTCATTTATATTATATTTATAACATATTCATTAATATGTTTTTATGGGGCTAGTCCCCAAATTAACTATTGATTGATTACTATTCTTACTCCAGTCAAAGATTGGAGAAAATGCATACAATGCAGGAGTAGTAGGGTCTAGGTTACTATTCTAACTCCAGCCTAACAATCATTTGGGAATAGGCACATATTTGGAGGGTGGGTCAAATTCACAACAACCAAGTAATAGTATTATCTCTTAAAAATATATATATTAAAGAAAACTACAAATCATTAAAATAATTAACATATAAAATGTCTTTAAAAGTATTTAAGTGTTTTTATTCAAAAAGCAAGCCACACATTCTCCATTGAAACTCACATTAAAATGCATTACATAACTCAACAGACAATTAAACATTCAAAGAAAGAAATGACAAGTTAAACATTTTAAAAAATATCATATTAATCGATTAACATTAATATATAATTAGACAGCCTACTGACTAAATACACCAATAAACATTACAACCCTAATTACGGCTAGAGAAATAAAAAAATAAATGATTAGAAATTAAAATACAAAACAAAATTACAATTAACATTAATATATAATTAATTAAAAAATCAGCCTGCACCATCAAAAATGACTAAACATCTAAACAAATAAGTAACCACTAAAAATTTACCAAAATTAGCAAATCAACATAAATTAATAAATGATTTAAAAAACACTACCCACCTAATACACCATTAACCCCATCAGCCTGTAAGAAAATACATTAAAATAATATTTATTGGAAAAATATGTTTACAATACCAAATATTAATATGTAAAAATCAAACAATACAATAAATCACCATAATGAAAACAATATGAAAATATAATACTCAAACGATAAAAACAATTATATATTATGAATATTTTTGGAGTCACACTATTTTGTCCACAATATAATGGTAAGATGAGATTTTAGAGGTGATATTTATGTGGAATACTTACCCAGCTGATCTCCTCCTGGCAGGATCACAAGAAACTATTTTGGAAAGGATTGACTCCTGTGGCCCAGTAGTCATTTCTAGATAAAACACCTTTAAATTTGAAAACTGATGGAGAGTGGAGGCAGAGCACGATGCAAAGCGGTAGGGCGGCGAAGGGGGCGCAATAATATATTTTAAAAATATATAAAAAATAAAGACTTGCGGAATCTGCATCTTCCTTCTCTCCCGATCCCTGACTGGTGCACACTGTGCAGGCCCCCAGATGCCAATCGCAGCGCTGCTTTCATACTGGGAATGCTATTCTTAGCAGGAGAGCAGTGCTAGGATTGGTCTGAGAGGCCTGCTTCGCCGATCAGACCGTACCTTGGAGCCTGTGGTTTTTCTCAACCTGGCTGAACAACACAGCTGGGTGGAGAAATGCTAGTTGCGCATGATGGTTTGGCTGGCCTAAAACAGCCAGCCAAACCATTATGCGCACTTAGTAGTTGCCAACAACTGCTCCTCATGAAGCTCAGAAGGATGGCTGGCCCGCAACTCGGCTATGCAGCAGAGGCACCGGTGAAAAAGAAAATGATAATAAAATCATGTTGTTATCAACTTCTTTTGCACCGTTGTCTCTGCTGGGTAGGGCAGTGGGGGACGCTCCGCGCTATAGAAGAGGAGCTGTCCCTGCTGATGGAATTTAGTTTGATTATGCATCTCCATGTCATCTGTGCATCTTCCTTCCTTTGACCTGTGAGCAAACAGTATGTGGTTCCAATAGAAGCAAATTTCCTTTTGGGCTAGACAAATAATGTCTTCAAATATTAATGATATAAATATTTGGACAAAAGGTTTCCATTGCATTCAAATGTTTGGTTTGGTAGAAATTTAAATTAGAAATAACAACATCCAAAATCTGTTTAATTGATTTTTTTTTATTTTAAGTAAAGGAAAATACTTTGGATTAAACAGAAAACATTGCTTCTAATCATATATTGTAACATTTTAGAGAAGAGTATAATTGCACTGCCGCCAGCATTCGTATACAACTAGTTAAAACATTGGCTAGCTTCAGAGTATTACTTGAGATAATGTTGGAGTACATACTTAGGGAAATAATAAAAAAATGTAACCCTCAAGTTTACTGAACAACTTTATTTCCAATTTAATCTAAATGCATTTACTTCTGATTGTCTTCTATAAAGACAAATGGCTTCAGGCCCTGAACCTAAATCTACCTTTGTAGTCCACTAAAGCAGAGGATTACCCTACTCGGTAATAAAATGAATAAATCACAAAGAGAAAAACAGGAAAATCTTTGTGTTTTGGGTTATGTAAAGAAACTTTTACCAGCAAAAGATGTCCTTACATACAGGGTTTGTGAAATTATGTCACTCTGTGGCTGCGGCTTTATCCACTTAATTATGGATTTGTGATGCTCGTCAACCATCCGCTGCATCATTTGCAGATTTCAACAACAACAAAAATTGTTTCTAGCTCATATATATTAAATATATTTAAAATGGTACGAAACGTGGTGTTACTTCTCGCAGACCCTAGCTCAAAGGATAATGGGTCCCTTGATTGCTCGATTTATATCCTAAATTTGTACTAATTAGACAAACCTTTGCCCAGATAACATTAAGGTGTGCTAAAATGACAAAATAATACTGCATAGAATGTGCTGATTGTGTTGGGTGTAGAAGCAAGGAAGAACTATACTTTCATCATAAAGCCTTGATACTTGTGTGGCATTGCATTCTGGTCATGGGATCTGTTAGAGAAATGGATGGCCTCAAAGTGCAAGGTAACAAAAGCATCTGAATTATATGATGCCTGCATCACAATTTATACCAAAATTATTACACTTGATAATCTGCGAGTCAGTCACCATAAGCCTTAAGAAAGAAAACAATACTTGAAATGTGCAAAAGCTTTAAACATTATTTAACTATTGATAACAAATGGCTATTTAATATATGCCCATTCGTGAAAACTGTGAAGTACAATAAAAATACAAATTCTATTTCTTAAAAAAAAGCCACTTACGTGGCTACAGAAACATACACATTATACACATTCCGAAATACTGTATGACAAATAATGGACCTTGGTCTTTGAACTTCATTCCAGTCTTTTGTAATTATGCAAGTAAATACTGATGAAATCATGATAAGACAAACATTCAGTGCTTTAAATGGAACTCTAACAAGGTATGCATGACGTGCTGTGATATTGCATAAATGTACATTTTGTCAACCTTCTAAAATATTAAGATTCCACGAGCATGTTATCGGACAGTTACTTTCTTAATAACTGAAAAAACAATAGTAGTTTGCATGATTGTATATCTAGCTTGATTTTTTCAAAGATTAATACAAACTTCAGATAAACAATGTGAGAAAAAGTACCAATAAACGTTTAAATATAATGGTGAACTAAATCAGTAACATGAAATGTATTCAAAAATATAATTTGTAATACCACCTCATACAAATGTTCACATTTGCAGTACTATATTTAAGTTACTTGGTGCTTTTCAATAAACACTTAAGTGGTTCAATTCACTCAATGAAGATTTAGGATAGAGCTTTAAAATTATAGTGTCGGAAAGATATTTAAAAATATTTTAAAAAATATTACAATAACACACTTTCATCTATCAGCTATACATGAGAGCTCCCAGAATTACATGAGATTTTTGGCTCCTGAATTCCATGCAACTATTATTGTCCTAGACAATACTAGGAGATCATTAGAAACGTGTAAGGTGAGCATTTGTAGATCAGGGTGGAAACCCTTTACATCACTTTCTTGTACCAGTTGCATTTTACAATACTCCTAACAAGGGATTTATGATAGAGAACTCTAGTAAGGACCAGTATTGAGCAGTTTATGAAGTAAGCATTATAATTTAATTGAGAAGGTGAATAAACCCTTACAAAACACAATGGGCCTTATTATGAGTTTGGCAGTCCAGGGGCACCAGACTTACGGTGGCAATCTCCCGACTGCCCTTTTACGACTTGGGGGGTTGAGCCGCCCTGGGACCACCACAACTGACGCAAATGCTCTTTCCTGATGGTTACTCGGTGGCCCTGAGGCTGCAATATTCTTGGCGATGCAGCTGCAAACCCACCAAGCATATTACGAATTTCCACACGGCCACACTTAAAGTGTGGATGCACATAAGTACCTGCATGGACTGTAGCAGTCCATGCTGTGCAGGTACTGCCTTTGACGTTCCCATGGTGGTGCTTATTTAATAGGCACCGCCCTAAGAATGACAAAGAACTGGCCGCCATACAGGAGCAAACTCTGGCAGATGGTTCCTACACGGGTTTGGTGGTGCGGGGTGGTCCTGCTCCCACACTGCCAAACTCATAATAAGGCCCAATGTCTACATTTTCTGGCAGTGCTAGGAACCAAATCTAATTTAGTTCAAGGCATGCATGTTAAGGACCTGCAAATGTTGTCTGTAAATAGCAATAAGGAAATAAAGTGAGGTGAATATGAGTGAGCCTCAAACCGTAATTCCACACTGGTCTTCCTCCAGTCACTCATTTGTAGAGTGCTGGGGTCAAGCAGTTGACATGACAGGTCAACCAGGGTGCGGTCACCAGCCTAAAATAGAGGTACTACCTTCACTGCCTAAGAGTATGACACAGTAGCCTCTGTTCAGTCTGCATCTCAAAACTCCTAAAGGCACAAGTGACATAAAATGCAGACACATAATCAAGTTCAATACTAATGAGCATATTCCATGCAAACCAAAAAAATGTCCAGTAAAATATGTCAAATTCATCAGTCAACCAGCAATACAAGTATACAGAATCCTTCCTTAAACATGTACCTGTAGACATTGTACTCTTTCACATTCAAAAGGATTGTTGACACATAAGATGCATATGTGCATTATTTATTGGTAGTCAGTTATAGATAGGGTTCACATATGTAGAAAATATATTTGAAGTGATATTTTCAGGGTCTCCCTTCTATCAGTGTATGTTATCTTCTTTCAAAATGAAGTTTCTGTGTCTCAGGACATTTATTTTATCGTCATCATGAACTCCTGGAACATATGTGTTAAACCGTTCTGCATGAAGATGCAACATAACTAATGATGTGCTGGGATTCCCCTATGATTAGGGGGCACTTCAAAGGATTCATGGATTGTGCTAATCAGCAGTGATGCAACAGCACACGTGTCTATGCATGTGACATTCAGCAATTCTTAATTTTTTGACTATTCAAGTTAGACCTTGCCTTGGAATAAATATATGCCTGGAAATGTGATATTATATTTATAAGTCTTCTGTAGATTTGTATGTTTCCATATTCATGCCCTGATCAGTATCTTATTCCTAGTCCTACCCATTTCAAAGTACCAGCTCGAGTTCTTATCATGCCTCAAGCCAATAAAAAGTGAAAATCAATATTGCCTAGGGATACGGATTTTATGGCATCAAAAATACGTCTTTTGGGTTTTATCTTCTTCACTGATTATTTTTAGTAGCATAATAATTGTTACCGACACGCATATAAAAAATAACAGATTTACACAATGTTGCCTTAGTGAAAAGAAGACCTTCTATCTGCAAATCAGGACCCAGACCAGTCTGTGAATAGGATAATACCTTGCTTATTTATTTATGGAAATTACTAGCAGATACGTACATACCATGGTATGTTCTCACAACTTTTCAACCTGTTAAGGCCAGTAAGCATCTGTACAATAAGGAAGTAGAACATTTGCATCACTGGTATGCCCTCCAGGGAGAGGTATGTTGACTTTTCCTTTTAGCCTTATGCTCTTGTTTCACGTTTATTTAATAATTTAGCGAGGCAAACAATAGTAATCAATGCCAGCCTACTGACTTGATCTGGGCATTACGTACAGGATGTTCCTAACAATTATAAGTATATTATTTTGTTAACCCATGTTAAGCATGCTATAGTATTAATTATTATTAATTTCTTTTATATTATTTTAAGACAACTTTCATTATGTAGTTGCTGCACTTAATATACTTTCTTCTAATCCTGAGCAAATTCTTTTTTTTCTCAGTTTATCGCTGTTTACCCTAGGCACAGACAAGTGCTGAGACAAACCGTCCAAGTCTGGCTGACTTGGAGGCAAATGCGTTGCAAAGCACCATAATTAATGCTGTATAAATGTGATAATTTCCAAGCATTGACAAAAAGAAGGAGAAAAACGATTGGGTTATGTGTTGACATTTCTTGGTAAATTACATGCATCACCTCAGAGATAGCATTTTTCCCAGTATCTTGATATTCATGTTACACTAAAATGGTGCATATCTCACCATGCCAATTTACATATGTACATCATCCACATTACTCAAAGAAGAAAAAGTGATTGTTACCCTTCCCTTTTGGCTTCTCTTGTAAACCTTGGGATATTTTGCAACTTCTCAAAAAAAGTGTGTTGATGTTTTGAGTAAGGGGAGAAGTAATCAACCAATTTAACAATGTAGATAATGTTTTTCCTTTTTCATAACTTTAAGGGCCTGGTTATGATTATGGCGGTCTGATGGACTGTGGCAGTGCGGGTACTGCCTCACCGACGGTCCGACCACCCTATTTTGCGTTTTGCTATTGGACCGCAATAGGACCGCTGCTACCACCAGGTATCTGCGATACCTGTTGGTCTTTCAGTGGCCTGAGGCCCGCAATATGCTGGCGGTGTCACTGTGAAACCACCAAAGATATCCTACGTTTCCTCACCCCCACAGTTTTCTTAGTGTTGAGCACGCCATAAAAAGTGTAGCAGTGAGGAAACCTCAGGGCCAGGGGGATGCATGCAGGGGGGCCCATGGTGTGCCCCCCTGCATGCATACACCCCAGTTCCTGCACAGCATCGACTGAAGAGTCCATTCCTTAAAGGAACTTGCTTTTGTGTTGCGATTGTGGTACCTTTCTAAAAATATCCCCTTGGGACCGCCAAGCACCTCCACCAGACCAGGAGAAAGCAACCTTTAATTTTGATGACACTCTCTCATATTGTAGGTACCTGAGTCTCTCATCACTGCTGACTGAGTTCACTGAGTTCAAGATGCAAACTGAATTTCTAAGTCAACATGGACTTTTAATATTTCTGTTATACGGCAGCAATTTGTTTACTCCTTTTATTTTTGAGCTAAAGTATTCGCTACAATATTAAAAAGTGAAAACGTAAATGGCAATTATTACCTATTAATTAAGAGAGGAACATCTAGCACTCCCAGAACGTTCTTATTCTTCCAAACATATGTTATATTATTTACAATAACTCCTTTACAGTCAACCACATGGAAATATTATGCTTCTGGTGAAACATTCCCATATTAGTAGAGCAATTCTATTGCAAGATATACATCTGCAAATGTGTTTAGCAAAATGCTCATTGTTTTGCTAAAAAACTGCATGTTTTATCTACAGCAAACTCTGTGTTTGTGGCCATTTCCTCCTTCAATTGTTTAAAATATCTCTGGAAATTTCATGATAAAGTTTCACACAATTACACAACATCTATGGGCCCGATTAAAAATCTGGTGGTCCTCAAACTGCCAGACTCATGGACGTGCGTTGCTGGCGGTCTCTCGACCGCCCTATTATTATTTGGGCAGTTGGACTGCCACAGCCCCACTGCAGCCACCAGGGAAACGCCATTACCTGATGGTGTTGCAGTCATGAGGCCGCAATATTCTTTCGGGGACAGCTGCGGTCCCGCAAAGCATATTACGAGTTTCCTCTCTGCCAGTGGTGTCACTGAGGATCTAATTCCATGATCACCGTGGCGGAGAGGACACAAAGGGGTCCCTGCAGGTCCACCTGTGCCTCAGCCACCTGTGGATGCTCAAAGGGGGGCACAACATGTGTCCCTCTGTGTGCATGCACACCAGTCTCTGCACAGCACAGACTTTTCAATCCATGCCGTGTAGGAACTGTGGGGCATATTATCAAGGGGCCGCGATAAAATTATCGCCGCTTTAGCATCTGTTTTCGTCTGAAAAGCGTCGATAATTTTATCGCAATATTAGCAAGGACCTGCTAGTGCGTGTTTCCATGATTTTGCACCCGCTTTGCATCACATCGTTAATGAGATGCAAAGTAGGTGTGCCTCAATAGACAACATGGGGAAATATCGCAAAGGCAGCTTCGTGAAATTTACAACAATGCCCCGGCCAGCGTAGCGATAAACAAAATCACGCTAACCGGCCATTAAAGCTGGATATTAACATCGGCATACTTTGCATAGGAGGTGGGGTTACGATCACAGGGTCGTATCAGTAAGGTCATCGCTGTTTAGCAGGGAACATCGCTGGTTTTCTAGTGATGTTGGGATATTTCCCTGCTATCACTGGAATTTTCATTGCCAATGTGCTAGGCATTGTAAATACAGCGCTAGATTGGCAATGAATTCCATCGATAGCTGCTGATAGGGAAATGCGCAGCCAGTGATAATTATCGCTGCCGCTTGATAATATGCCCCAGTTTGGGCGCTAATCTAGAATTGTGCCTCCAAATGCCTTGGTTGCATCCCCCTGTGGGCACACCATTATAGTAATCCAACTTAGAATCTCTTGTGTAAATTAAATCATCAAACTCCTTTATTTTGTTTCTCCAATCCTTTGGAATTTTTTATTTATATTGTTCAGTTGAAATTCATTTCATTTCAAAACTTCAATATTCTTTATTTATTGCATCCTCAAAATGCTTCTTGATGCATACTACACTCCAATGCATTTCGAGCTTACGCTCTTCCTCAGGGAGAAAAATCCATAACTGTAATCTATAACAAAATGGTCTGTGGCACTCAGCACGAACGATTTCCAATCATAATTTTCCAATCGTTTGAGCTGAGTGCCACAGACCATTTTGTTTTAAACATGTGGCTTAAACATGTTCCTTTATAATCTCTTACAGTATCTCGGAGACATATAGTAATATTATTAAACGTGAGCAAAACTACATGCAGGATCCCATGTTAAGCATGAAAGCACTCTAAAAATTTGCGAACACATATACGATTGTTAATATTACATAACATCACATAAATAGTGGCTAAAGCACAAACACTTTCGCATGATGTTAATCACCATAAGAGAGAATAGTTGTTTAAAAAATTGAGAGAGACCCCTTGACAGCCAGGGGAATAGGGTACCTTTGACAGTAAAGAGAAATCTTCCCTTGGCGAACTAAATCACATAATACAATCAATACGGTGAAAAAATAAAGGGGGGAAGAGACATACAAAGACATCCGTTATTTGTCATTAGATTTGGCACGTTTTGAGATTAATCATAAACAAAACCATATCCTGGACTAGCTTAATTCTTTGTCTACAGGCTAGGTTTGGTCCTTTGATCGTGCGGAGGAGGCGTTGACGCGTTTCGATGGTGTTTACTGATACTCTTCCATCTTTGTCAAGACTAAATAATGAGTCTCTCCTGTTGTTGGGCACTAGTTGGTTGCCACTGTCACAAAACTACTGCAGGAGAAGCATTTTTTCATGTCATCTTTCCCATTCTAGCCAAAGAAATGTCAAATATTAATTAATTGTTTTTTAATTTTCATGTGTACCAAAGTCGTATTTTATGAAACTGTTGATGTGATTTTAATGTAGGCGCGCAATGAGTTGTTTTTAACATAAACTGTATTTGTAAAGAAAAAACTTTTCTTATGAAAATAAATAATGAGCTATATTACTGTTGTGTGAGTGTACTAGATAACGAAGGGATATAGTGGTTACAGTTTGGGTGGCTCTGATAACCGTATTGGTTGTATTATGTGATTTAGTTCGCCAAGGGAAGATTTCTCTTTACCGTCACAAAGAATAGACACATGTAAATATTGATAAGGTTTATTAATTCAGTGCATTATTGTTTAAATGATAGATTTTGCTCCCTGAGAAAGAGCGTTGGAGTATAGTATGCATCAAGAAGCATTTTGAGGATGCAATAAATAAAGAATATTGAAGTTTTGAAATGAATTTCAACAGAACAATATAAATAAAAAATTCCAAAGGATTGGAGAAACAAAATAAAGGAGTTTGATGATTTAATTTACACAAGAGATTCTAAGTTGGAATACTATAATGGTGTGCACAAAGGGGGATGCAACCAAGGCATTTGGAAGCACAATTCTAGATTAAGTTTCATGACGTTATAGCAGGATGGAAATGTTGCCCCAGGAGCACCCATACAAAAATTAAAATACTTTGCAATCAAAAAGCTTTTCTACAACTGCTTTGTGTGCTAGCTACCATTTGAATTCTGTTCGTCCACAGTTTTTGGTGTTCCCATTGAGGTGCCCATTTTCAGGGCACCGCTATGAGGATGTCAAAACAAAAGCCTGTCAGACACGAGATACACTTGTAATCCGACGGCGGTCTGACCACAGCTTTGGCGGTGCAGATCAGGTGATGCGCCTCCAAAGTCATAATCAAGCGCTAAATGTTCCCCTGATAGCATCATCGCTTTGGCTAATTCAAGTTTATTTCTAGCAGCTAATTTACTTGGGCATGCCAGATGTCTTCTTCTCATTAGTTATATGTTCTAGTGAGGGTTTCTTGTGCCAGATAGGATGCCTACTATATTTATGTTTGGTCTCAAAGAAATAAAGGACTTTCAGTTTGGTTGTGCAAGCATTTATGAATTGTCTAGTCTCAAAGAAATATAGGACTTTCAGTTCGGTGGCACCCCCATGTATTAGGAGCCTGCTAGCGCTCAATAATTTGCCATGATATTCATTATTCTGCAACATATTTCCTAATGTAATACGTAAAGGAAACGTTAATTTCAGGCTATTAATACTCAGTAAGGAAGGTAAAACCCACTCCTATAAGGACTTTACATTTCTAATTACTCTAGTGAAGTAGATGAGGCATTATTATTACTTTTAAATTAACTATCTCACAAAATTTCATTTCTGTCGCATGAAGTGCTATATCCAAACTGCCATTAATAGCAATAGAAACCAACTTTAAAACCACATTAAAATATAAAAAATGAGTCAATATTTCACCCCTGGCAGTTGGCTAGATCTAAAGTGCATAATGGTATTCAAATCAAATTCCTCGTTTGATTTTATGTTTGAAGGTTGATAAAGCCAATAAAAAAAACACATAGCAGGTCATTTCTGAATCACAAGAGTCACAGCAGTTAACCACTCATTAATTAAGTTAGGAATGCTGAAGTACCCCACCTGCAACTGAATCTATAACTTAGTTTTGATTATCACAATTCCTGCAAGCATTAGGCTGTATCATCTATTTGAAGTATCTGGTTGAATGAAAGAATTTGTGTAAATCATGCAGGCAATCATAAAGTGAAGAGAATTGTTGATCAGTCATACAGAGTGTCACTTCTGTCATCGTTGTCTTCGCTCATTATCATATGATACATTTATTTCTGAGTTTATTACATGTAAACACATAGTGAGGTTTCAAACTATCAAAAAAAGTATAGTTGGCACATAGATAATACAAGTAACACTGATTATGAATACAAAAATCGTGTTTGAGAACTTCCGCTTTTGTTCTTGGCATCAACACCTGCTGTCTAGAGGATCCAGCCCAAATATTGTTCCTTCAACAGTCAGTCCCATTTTGAACCCCTCCTGTTAAAAACAGAATAAAATTGTTAAAGTTGATGCATACATTCTACTCTACGGGATTACACAATAAGAACAAATTAATACAAAGTTAGACTTCTTTTTCTAGGCACCAGAATCATGGGCAACACAATGATTCAACTGCTTTCACAAACACGTTCAAACTCTGGTGACAGACTGTTTCATCCTGAATGTTTGCAGTATTCACAATCTGACATCAAGAATCAATTTAAGAGTTATTTAAAATGCATGCTCCTATAAAATACAGTACCAACAATAAACCTTGTGTTGTTTGACTAAGAAATATTTACTTTCCATTAAAACAAAAATCAGTTTTTACTTCTCAAACTAATACCATCTTACCAATGACATCTAGTTCCAAACGTCATTGAGAACTAAGAATTATAAGAGAAAGTGCATATGCTGCATTGCGTAAAACAATGGGAATTAATAGCCAGTAAAACAAATTAATTTAATTAATTAAAGTATCAAGTGATCTATACATATAACTTAAAATTCATATACATTGCATATCAATATACATTTGACCGACCAAAAACGTCTTGTATTCTAATAATGCTTGAAATATTTCAATATGAAGTGGGGCTATTGCATGGTCTGCATTATTGTTTTTCAATTGCGTACAAGCATTATGGTAGAGAAGTTTGGCTCACTGGTTAGAGGAGGCAGACCTGGAAGCAGAGGTCAGCCTGGGACCAGGGTTCAATTCCCGGCACGGCGGGGTCTTGAGTCCTAAAATGTCCATGGACTCGACAATTCTCGCTCCGGTGCCTACTCGATTCACGGGTTCACACTCTGCGACTCTGGGCAAGAGCTTGCTTAATCTCCACAACGGCCCCTTGCGGCGGGATGCCTGGCTTTCACCTTGCGGATACCCTGCCGGGGTTATCTCACAGGGGAATACCAGGACGGGTTCCCTAAGCAAGCGCTTAGAAACCGCTCGGTGATTTGCGCTATATAAATTCCTGTACATTTACATTTACATTACCATGCATTTCCAACTGGAGCATTTCTCTTAAAACAGTGATTGAAGATTTCATTTCCATCTGTTCTACTGACTGTTAGAAAATACCTCTTTTTACATGGACATCCCAATTTTTTGCTGTTTGGGATAGTTGATTTTTAAACTGCTGACCCCTCCAGAGTGTGTTTGCTCTGACCCCTAAACCAGGGTGATTCCCAAATGGCATATTGTAATGTCCAGTATGGCCATAGTATATGGTGCAAGAAAATACACCAATGGCATGGAAGTTACATGTCATTTGTGGACTAAGCACATATTGTGCCATCCACTTGACTGGCTAGGGAATCATGGCTTCAGGCCTCAAATAGTAGTCTGAATGTTTCAGTTTTTAAACCTGCAGGCAACCCTTTTGAAATAATTCTATTTTGGCTGGATGGAACCTATGTTTTAAATATTAAGTAAGCCACACCTCAGTAGAATACTAGCTAGGGTGCCTAATAGTTAGAAGATGAACATGTAAGAACTTAAGGTTGGCATGTTGCTATGGTGACTCCCCCAAAAATAAATTTTCACTGTATAGACTGTAGCTGTTTCTATTTAAAAAATGAAAAGTACAATTAAAATAGTATTTTTCATATTTTTGGTTTGAAATAACTTCATTCAAACACTGGCTAGGGTGCCAGTTACTCATATTTTCGTGCATGAGTGGGGCGATTCACATTCATGGGATCCAGGGCACTGACAGAAGGCACAAATGTAATAAGGTAACCAACCAAGGGCTAGTCAATTAGAGAAATAAGCCTTACAACAGAGATAACAACTTTGGGAGTTTTTCAATGGCAGGACATATAAAACTTAAACACACATGTCATACTCTTTAAATACAATTCACCATGCCCTTATGAACCCTTAAGGTGTACTTTAAGTGTGACTTGTGAGTGTTAGAAAGGAATATTAATGCTGGCTAATGATTTACTTTGCCATGTCGAAGTGGAAATACAAAACTGTACTACAGCCTGCAGTGGCAAACTGAGGTGTTTTAAAAGGATACTGTTGCGGGTGTCACAAGTTCTTCAGGCTCACTAGTAGCTTTTAATTTATAGGCCCTAGGTAGCGGTAGTACTATTTACTAGGTACTTAGAAGCAAATTAAATATGTGAGTGTCAGGTGTAGGTCGATTTTATCATTCTTTAAAGAAAGAGCATAAAGCACTTCAGCTCTGGTTAGCAGGCTTCAGGCCAATAAAACCGGGTTCAGCAAAGAAGGGCAACATCTGGCGTTACTCTGCAAAAATGACCATGTCTAACAAATATAATAAATAAAAAATAAAAAAAAATAAAAATATGCACAGTAGAAGTTTAAATACATGATATATGACTCTTTTTTTATCACTCATCATATAGCATTGAGTGGATGCTGATTCTTATTTCAAAACGTGACTTAACGTGAGACAAACGGAGTCCAGAGTATCTGTCGATCCATTTTTATAGATCAAAATAAATAAAGCCTCCATATTTAGGAAACATAATTGCAATCATGTAAATAAAGTTCATACATTGTTACATTTTATAAAAATCAATGCTCTTTATATGTGTCTAAAATAAATAGGACAATGTAATATAACATAGATAGCTTGGTGAGATTCTCGGCAGATTGACTAACTTCAAACCAAACTTTCTGAAGTGTTGCTTTTTGTGTTGTTCCTAGCCTAGCAAGGACTTTCTCTGGGCACAGTTAAAGTGTACTTCAACTTGTAATCTCTTTGAACCGTTGCATGGCTGTCTATTGCAGTGCCTCAACCTCAAGACTGTTTTCCCCCAGAACTTCAGGTGTTGTGCGTGAGAGAGCAAGAGGCCCACCCTGTCAACCCGCCATACACAACATTCTTCCTAGATAAACTGTTTCTGAGAACCCGAGCATAATTTCCGATAATATAGTGAATCCTTTTATTGTTGGCCAACGTAATACCCTGACATTCTTCGCTCCACCTCAACCTTCCAAAGAGGAGGAGAGACTCCATTGGCATGATCCAAAAAATGCTCTTCGTTTTTTTCACAGAAAGGCATTGAGAGGCTTA
Source organism: Lissotriton helveticus (assembly GCF_964261635.1). NCBI lineage: Eukaryota > Metazoa > Chordata > Amphibia > Caudata > Salamandridae > Lissotriton > Lissotriton helveticus. The sequence continues at coordinate 478,589,486 of NC_136061.1, read as the reverse complement.
CGTCCTTCTTCAGCACCAGAAAGTACTTGGAGTAGGAGTAAGTGGTTGCTTCTCATGCTAGCACCCTCTCTTTCTGCTGCAAGAATGACAGATGGTCATCCATCGGCCATTCGTCAGTGATGGGAAAGGTGATGGGGTTGTAGTGTAGTTCCTATATCCCTGATAGTCTCTGCACATTGGAATAATATACACTATAGTTTTGACATAGGACTCAGGTCAGTATGTCTCTATCGAGTACATTAAACTTAATTACATGTGTGGGCCAGCTAACTCAGAGGTCACTAGAAACTTCGTAAATGAGCAAGAAGGGATTAGTTTCTGACAACCGCATAGACATGACAACTTTGTTTCCCTTAGAATCAGAACAATCTCAGAATCGTGGAAACAACAGATAACTGTTTGACCAAGTCAATCGTGCATGCTTCGTTTCTACGGTGTTTACACAGAAATAGATAGACGGGGGTTTCAAGGAAAAGGGTTTACAGAGCAGCCTTATTTCTTGTGCAGGAGATATGAACTGCTACAATTGTAAGACAGAATGCGAAGTATAATACGTACAGCGTATGCAGTAAGATGGAATAATACTGCAATAGCATGGCTTGTAGCTACGACATATATTCATACAAATACATAAATAATTAACACAGGCTAAAATACTCATCTGGTGCCTCTAAAATAATCCTACCCCAGTGTACCTAACCTAAGTGTAGTACAAGGGAAGAAGTAGGTGCTGTTTAGCTATAGTCTAGTTTAGCTATAGTTGCCAAGATTTGCCAAAAGTCCCTCTAGGTTCTAGTCCGCTCCATACCTTAGAATGAGTGACTTTGGAATCTCTGTCCGGGTCTTGATCTCTAACAGCCCGCAAGGGGAGTCAGAAACCTCTGAGCTGGATTCTCTGTGAGGAGGATGACAGCGTCTGGTCAGTTCGTCAGTTGGGGACTAGACTTCCTTCCGAACTTGCCGTGTCGAGCCGCATTGTGCAAGTAGGCAGCCGAACCGTGGACCGTGATTCGCCATGGCAAATAAAGGTATATTTATACCTTGAAGGTGTTTAGGAATGCCAGTATAGACGTAAAAGTCGGGCATAAGAACGTCATATGAACCCCTAAGGAATACAGGTTCATGCATAATAAATGAGTTCTTGGAGAAATCAATATCCAAGCAAGGGGAAGTCCTAAAGGCTTAAGAGTCTGGTTTTCCAAGAACTCGTTGTGACATAGATAAACGGATGTAGGTGGCCAGGCCTGTATTTGGTTAGCAGGAGAATGCCTAAATAAGGGCTGGATTTCTATGCCTAAATAAGGGCAATGTGAATTGTACCTATTTAAGGGCATAAATCGGGAAATCTATATACGTAATCTAAATCGACACACAACACCCACTCCACTTTCGTATGAACGACGTTACTAAATCCTAAACAAGTTAAACATATCTAAAAATAGAGAATTGCACAATTTGCTAAAAACATGTCCAAAAACATATTTCTAAAAAATGCATTTAAATGTATTGCTGTACGCATTAAAGCAATGCTTCATTCTAAGCATATGTAGACTTTTGAATGCCACATGAATGAATCATAAACATATATACATGATGAAATGGCTCGTAAATACAGAAGAAAAAAGGCCAAACCATTTCATGTCAAGTTACATAAAACAATTGTTATTGACAAGGTGACAAATTGTCTCTGAAAGTGTTTCAAAGAATTCTGTTCTCTATGAACAGTTCTAATATAAGCAGATTACTTTGCACAAAAAAGAAAAATACAAATTTGGAGAAAAAAAATGAATCAAACGAAAAAGTGCCTAATTTAGTCTTTGTTTTGAAAAATGAAGCCCAAATCTGTGGAACACTGTGAACTCTGGAACACTGTGTGCCTGAATCAAAAGTCAATGTTTGGGGATGGAGAAAACATGAAATCTTATAATCCTGTAGACAAAAACTTGTCTACCGCTGCAGGTGAAAGTTGTATTATATTTTTTTAGACGACTAGCTGCACATAGGTTAGTTATAGAATTCCAATAGAAGCCCAGGTTAGATGTGCAGGACATCTAACCTGGGCTTCTATTGGAATTCTATAACGCATTTAGCAAGCCCATTATCGCCGTTTTAGCAGCAGTTTCCTGCCGCTAAAACGGCAATAAATTTAATGAGGTTCTTGCTAATATGCCCCTATATTTCTCTAGCCTGCCAGCCCCATATGCCAGTGACCTCCACATGTGGGCATAGCGGTGGCCGGGAAGGACACAAGAGACACCGTGGGCAGATGAAGGAGGCCCAAAAAGATACCTTTACCGTACTGCCACTTAGGCACCGGCCCTTCAGCCCATGCCCAATTGGCCACTTTGGCAATCCGACCCCGAAAAGATTGCAGTCATGACCATTTTCACTCAATATCACTCACAAGGGTAGATTTACATTTATATTCCAGGACCCTAGGAAGTAAGCTCACAAAATAAATGAAATCCATCTTCCACCCAAATCAGAAAAGCCTTTTAAATGGCTGAAAGCATGCAGAGAACCCAGGGTTTGTAGAGATGTGCAAAATTGCAAGATTCCCAGAGTGCAGATTTAGTAACTTTCGATCAAGGAGCGAAAAATGCCTGAAAATTTACAGAGGCAGTCTAAGCCCATCCCAAAATCACAGACTAAAGTTATTGGCTTGCCTTCTAATATGTCCATCGTGGTGAACTTCAAGGTGGCCCATTCTCTCTACTGACGCTGTTTTTCCAACAGTGTCCACAAAGCTCAGGCCCACTGCCTGGCTTGATGATACAGCATCTCCCCTCCCTATTGGCACACCATTGGCCGCCTCATGCCCAGTACCTTCTTAGCTTTCAACAAGTGGTATAGTGGTGGCTGAAGACCCAATGTGTCTGGAGAAATGAGGCCCTCACCGGATTCTGACTTCCCCATGCCTCTAGTACGGGGGCAATGCAGTAAAAGGAAAAGCACAGTGCATCCGAAGGAAGTGGGACTTATTGTAATGAATATGATGCTTTGATGGGGACCAACTAGCTGCTCCATAGGCCTTGGGTAGGGAGAGACTGTGAGTACCTGACGCCTAGTCCTCTCTTTTGCTTTCACCAACCGTACGAGAGGAGCCTCTAGACACTAGTAATGTAATGTAATGTAAAAAGAACTTATAAAGCGCAACTAACACCTAACGGTTTCTTGGCGCTAAAGCATAAAGAAAACAAACAATCCGTGGGGCTGGAGGCGTTAATTGTAGGCATTGCGGAACAGGTGAGTTTTTAGAAGGGACCTAAAGTGGGTGTGGGGGGAGGCTCATCTTAGACCTAAAGGGAGGGCGTTCCAAAAGGACGGGGCAAGGACAGAGAACCTCAGTCCTCCCCGTTTTTTGCGTTTGAAGGTCGGGGTCTGGAGTAAAGCCAGATGGGAGGAGCGGAGATTGCGAGAAGGGATGTATGGGTGCAATAGTGAAGAAATAAACGAAGGGCCTGTGCCAGCAAGGGACTTAAAAATAATGCAGCCCAGTTTGAACTTGCACCGCTCAGAAACAGGGAGCCAATGGAGGGATTTTAAAAGAGGGCGTACGTGTTGGTGTTTGGGCTGATGATGAATGAGCCGTGCGGCCTGGTTCTGGACAAGTTGTAGCCTCTTTAGTTGGTATGCCGGTATGCCAACATTAAGGGAGTTGGTATAGTCTATCCTAGAGATGACTAAGGCCAGTAGAACCAGGGTGAGGGCCTCGGTGGTTAGAAAGTGGGCAATCTTTCGAATTTTTCTCAGCTGAAAGAAGCTGGAAGAAACTGCCGCGTTAATCTGGGATTTCATCGTGAGGTCATTACTAATAATGACCCCAAGGCTTTTTACTGAACTGACGGGATTGGGGGGGGGGGCCCAGCCTTGTGGGCCAAAAGGTGGATTTCCAGGGGTTGGCTACAACCCCGACAAGCACCAGCTCTGTCTTGTCGGGGTTGAGCTTCAGATGATTCGCCCCCATCCAGTCGCTGATATGACTGAGGGTGGTTTGAATGTTATCGATGGATTGGTCCGTAGAGTTGATGTTGAAGACCAGCTGAATGTCATCGCGTAGTTAAACGCGGAAACACAGCTACCTCGTAGGGACCGAATAAGGGGGGTGAGGTATAAATTAAAAAGAAGAGGGGATAAGGAGGAGCCCTGCGGGACGCCGCAGGTTAGCTCGACCTCCTCCGCAGAAAACTGGGAGAGCCGAACCGCCTGACGGCGGTTGCTTAGGAAGGAGCGGACCCAGTCTAGGGCAGGGCCTTGGATGCCGTCCTCCCTGACACGGCCGACCAGAATGTCATGGTCGACCGTATCAGAGGCGGCCGACAGATCCAGGAGCACCAGGACCTGGCTGATGTTAGAGTCCGCTCCTCTCCGCAGTTCCTCCATAACTGAAAGTATAACAGATTCAGTAGAATGATTGGGTCTAAAGCCGGCCTGTTGGGAGTCGAGGAAGTGAGAGTCTTCAATAAAGGTACTTAGGATGTTAGTCACATGGGACTCGAGGACTTTGCTGAGGTTGGGGAGGAGGGAGATGGGACGGTAGTTGCTCCTAATCGTAGGGTCTGCTGTAGGTTTTTTGAGAATGGGCATAACCTCGGCGCTTTTGAACAATCCAGGGACAGTGCCAGAAGAGAGAGAATTGTTCAACAGTGCCAGAGGGGGGGAAGGGCAGGCTGTAAAGGCCTCATGGAGGATCAAAGGAGGACAACAGTCGGTGGGGGATCCGGAGGCAACCATCTTAAGGAGGGCAGAAAGCTCTGTCTCCAAAATTGGGGGAATCTGGGTAAAAAAAAAAAATGTAAATTGATACTTGTATAGCGCACTACTCACCCGCAAGGGTCTCAAGGCGCTTGTACGAATACCGCTGTGGAACCCATCCTGGCTTTCCCTGTGAGGTGTCCACTCCTGGGCACCCCCAAGGTGGAGGCCAGTCATCCATAGCGTTGAGGGGGCCGTTGTGGAGATTAAGCAAGCTATTGCCCAGAGTTGCAGAGTGGGACTCCATGATTGGAATAGGCACCGAGGCGAGAATTATCAGGTCCGTGGAATTTTTGAGCTCAAGACCCGCCGAGGCGGGGAATTGAACCCTGGTCCCGGGCTAGACCTCTGCATCGGGGTCTGCCGCTCTAACCATTGAGCCAGATTTCTCCGCTGAGTCAGCTGCATGGGGTTGGGAGAAGGCGAGGAGAAGTCGGAATAGGGGCCCCATTAGGATGTCGGGCGGATTGCCACCGCCATGAGGGCTGTGGTGATCCGCCCTCCATCCTTCCCCACCCGCCACCCATTTCCCCCCCCATATTACCATGGCGGGGGGGACCGCAGTGGACAGAAAGACCGTCTGCGCTTTTCCGCCCAGTCAAGGAGTTGACAGGGCGGAAAAGGGTTTCATATGGTGGCGGTGTCTGTTAGACACAGCCATCCATATTAGGGTGTGTGTGGAAAGGCATGCAGGAATGTCTTGTGGGGGCCTGTTGTGGGCCCCCATGGACTCCGGGGAGGGTGGGGGTGCACATGGGGGGTACCTACGGTACCCCTCTGCACTTCACTGTACAACGTGGCAGGCACCAAGCGGTGCCTGTCACGTTGTGCATTGAAGTGCACAAAACAATGTGCATTTTTAGCATTGCTGCGGGCGGTACATTCAGCACCGCCCAACGCAATGTTAAAAATGCGGGATGTGCCCGCCAGTGTGGCAGGTGCATCCTAATGGGAAATCTTACATTCGTTGGAAAGTGGCTCTTGCTGCATTTCTGCAGAGCTGAAGCAGGAAAAAGCAGTCATTGGTGCACTGATCGTGTGAGCCACACACAGGAAAACCCAGAAAACGCTTGGCTGGAAATATCCTTTTAATTATTTAACACAGTAGTTTCTGTTTTGTGTTTTTAAATTGACTGTCATTATTTGTGCATAAGACACATTCACTCTAACTTTAGGTAGAGTGAGTTTATGTGAACTGTCACAGACAAATTATTCTTTAAATCATACTCTAAGGGACTGCTGAGACAAAAGCAACTGAACGCCATTTCCTGAAGAAAAGGGCCTTACCAGATGCAAAGCTACACCAACTTCCAATAAATAATAATGACACTTGCAAGACATTCGAATTTTTAGTTAGAAGCATTGCATCCTTATGGGCCTTTTATTGACTTCAAATGTATCCTCTTAAACGTTAATATGCATGTAACAGTATGGAAAAGAAGCCAGATATTTTTTTCAAGGAACCAAAGGAAAGGATGGTGCAAAAGATATCCACGTTTCTTGAAAATAACCCAAGTTGAATATCCTTGATGCTACAACACTATGAAAATAAAGTAAATTTCGTAGGATATAAAGCATTGTTTAGTGGGACCCATCCAAAAAATGTAGTATGGTAAACTAGTGTGAATTCTGTACTTGCTGAAAATAATTTAATTGGTGGTAGCATGAGGTGTTTACTCACTAACATCATTCTGCTAATATTATTTTGAAAGTGATTAACTGATTAACTAATAGCCTGAAAAATATTTGAATACCTCACACTTTAGAGTGAAAATTATGCATGGAATCTTTATTGTCCAGACATAAATTTAGTACAGGAATGTTACCAAGGGGAAATATGCATTGTTAAGGAAGCAAATTGACAACCAAAATGCCTAGTTAGTGTGAAACATGCAGCATTCCATTGTTACAATCAGAAGTCATACAACACTTAAGGGCTCATTTATGAGAAAGTGAAGCAGTGCAGCATAGCAAGTCACTTTGCTCCACTGCACTGCACTGCATGACAGAGAAAGGGCAGAAATGTGCCATATTTGGAGCAATACAGGGCATTCCATTCCTTTTACCAGCGCTGGTACCCTTTTTGCCAGCCTAGTGCCAATGCAGTCTATTTATTTATTAAAAAGTTTTGTATAGCGCGAACAAGACCCGTGGGTATCAGAGCGCTTAACATAGAAGGCGTAGGAGAAAGACATATATATCAGACAGTTATACGGACAACAAATATGAGGTAGACGATAAATATACAATATCACGTGTGCAGTTAGCGTTGATAGTCAATGGTGGGTATACTTCTATCATAAGTAAAATGTGTAAGCAAGTATGATAGTTAGGTCGTTATCAGTTCGTGAATGTTCTATTCTAGGTAGTGTATTTCTTCATCAGAAAGCTCTTCACTTCTCGCTTAAATGTCATGTTACAAGAGTGACTGTTGTGATAATGCTCTGGTTCCACGTTCTATGTTCTCACGTGGAACCAGGACTTCGCAGTACTCCGGTTTGGACAGTTGGTTCAGCTCGTTGATGGATGAGGTTTATTAATTAAAGCCTTTCTCGCATTTTACATATAAAAAGGTTTAATCTACTTTATTTCACTGGCAACGAGGGTGGGATGCCCAGAACATTTAACCTCAACATCGGAAGGTATATTTAAAGCACAGAAGACAAACTGGTGTGTGATAACGTTTAACAAGTAAAGAACAGGAAACAGAGTAAATACCTTCGTTGCGGCAGTTTTGCGAGACAGCGTTGGAGCGAGCGGCTGTTCATTGGATCCAGAGAGGTGTTGTGGTTTGGCAGAGAGATAACGCCGTCTATTTGAAATGCAAGGACCATCGGCGTTTCACGGTGAGTGACGCGCCATTATGCTGAGCCCGATTGTCTAAGGAAACAAGGCTGCAGGCAAGTTCAATGCTGCGCAAGAAAACATGCCCAAATTCCTGTGAAAATAGGACCTAAGGTTTACGTCAGGACGACGGCGGCCAGTTTTGGTGAATTCTTTGCTTGCATGGACAAGAAAGCTGAAAATAATTGTATTCTTCTAATTTTAGAAACAATTTAAAAAAACTTGTGGAAAAAGAACGTAAACATTTTTTTGAGATGCAAAATGTAACTGCATCCCCGTTTTTCCTGTCAAATCCAGGGGAACCCCCAGTAAAGTGGAAAAAATGGAGGACATTTTTTGAAAATTATGTACGAGTGTGTGGTACTAATTTGAGTGCAGAGAGGAAACAAGCATAATTACTTCACTGTTTAGGTGGTGAGGGACAGGAGGTCTTGGAAAATTGACCACAGTTGAGCCCTGCAGTTCAAAGGGGGTTGAATGAATACGAAATATGTTTCAAAAATTAGATCTGCATTTTCTGCCTAAAGTAAGCACCATTATGGAGCGTTATTATTTTGGTTTAAGAGAACAAGGTAAAGAGGAAACAGTGGAGGAATTTGTGACTCCTCTAAGAAAATTAGCTTTGAGTTACAAATTCGGGGAGCTTGTGGAGGAGAGAATACGAGATCAGTTTGTCTTAAGATGCAGCAGTGATAAAAAAAATGGATGATCCATCGTTAGAGGAAGTAATGATTATTGCTAAACGGGTGGAACATATGTTTAAATGTGTGAGCAAAGTGGGAAAGTCATCTTCTCATGAAGAGAAAGTGGAAGAGATTGTTTGTCAGGTAAAAAAAGTAATTCAGTCAACGACAAGGGTGGAGAGGAAGAAGAAAAAATAAGGCGGGAAGTATACCTCAAGAAAGGAGGAGCATGATGGCTTTTCAGGGCATGTGTTATCGATATGGTAAATTTGGTCACAAAGCCAATGCAAGGGAATGCCCTGCTCTTAAGGTTATGTGTAGCTCTTGTGGGAGGAGGGGTCACTTCACAAGGAACTGTTGTTTTAGGACTAATCCCAACAGCAAGAATGAAGTAAGAGAAGTCTCTTTCCAAGTGAATGAGTGTGGTGTAGAACATCCTACTGAATGAGTCAAGGTCGGGGATGTAAGTATCAAAATGAAATTTGATTCATGCTCTCATCTTACATTCATTTCTAAAGAAGAATTTGTGAAGAGTTTTACAGGAAATGTCAAATTGTTCAAATCTGAACCTAAACCAACAGGTTATGGGGGTACTTCCATAAAAATGTTGGGGTATTTCTTGAGCTGTGTGGAGTGCAATGGGAGGTTTACTGATGCAAAGGTATATGTGGCGGAGAAAGGAGACAATTTGTTGAGTTGGACTCATCAAGCACGCCTTGGTATAATCCTCAATCCTAATGGAAAACGAATTTATAAAGAAGTTTGAAGGTTTGTTTAGAGACACTGGATTGTTTAAAAGGTTATAACCATCAAATTAAACTCAAGATTGGTGCTAGACCCATTGCAGCAAAAGTAAGGAGAATTCCTATCAATGTACAAGAGGCAGTTCAAACAGAGTTAGATCGGTTACTGAGTGTTGGGGTGATAGAACCAGTGGAGGCTACAGAGTGGTTGGCGCCCATAGTGGTAGCAAGGAAGGCCAACAATGAGATTCATCTATGTGTAGATCTTCGTGCTCTCAACAAAGAGGTGGTGGTGGACAGGTTTCCACTTCCTAATATTGACAAAATGGTTTCGACATTAGAAGGTGCATGTTATTTTAGTACCTTAGATTTGGCATTGGCATATCACCAGGTACCTCTTCACAAAGATTCACTGGTGTTGACTGCGTTCATAACCCCCATGGGGGCATTTAAATTCCTAAGGATGCCCTTTGGGTTGGTGTCTGCCGCATTTGTTTTACAGAGAATTATGAATGATGTCATCAAAGGGATTCCTGGTGTTAGATGTTATCAAGATGATCTCTTGATAAATGGGAAAAACATTGAAGATCATGATTGCAGAGTTGTAAAGGTGTTGGAGAGATTACTCAAAGCAGGATTTACTTTACGTCGTGACAAGTGTAAATCTGGGGTAACTGAGGTTGATTACCTTATTCACCACATATCTGGGAGTGGTGTCAGATCAAAAAAGTAGTTGGTTGATACCACAGAGAATTTGAAAGAACCGTGTTCAAAGGAGGAACTTTTCTCTTTTTTAGGCATGGTTGAGTTTTATAGTAAATTCATTAGAAATGTTGCTGATAAAACTAATCATCTCAGAAGGTTACTGTGCAAAAATGCAGAATTTGTGTGGGATGAGGTGTGTAAAGAAGAGTTTTCAGGAGTTAAAATGGATCTTAAGAATGCACCTAATTTACAAGCATTTAAACCAGGTGATTCAACTTTCATCATGACTCATGCAAGCAAAAAAGGTTTGGATTGGGTGCTCTGCTTTTTCAGTTGAGAAATGGTCATAAGCAATTGGTTGTGTGTGCTTCGAGATGTCTAAGGGGTGCTATGCTTAATTACTCAGTCACTGAAAAAGAGGCCCTTCTCAGTTTTTGAGCACTCAATACACTTAGGAAATTTGCTTGGGGCACTTCTTTTACTGTAAGGTTAGATCATAAACCTCTGAAGGAAGTTTTTGGGAAAAAAGATTGTGACTCTTGATCAGGAGGTGGGTTATTTCTTTACAGGAGTATAGTTTTGATTTTGAATATATTCCTGGGAAAACAAATGTGTTGGCTGACTGTCTCTCACATTTAGTTGACAGCATGGATTCAAATAGTTTGTTTTGTGAGGAGGGGATGGAAGACGAGTTTGAGGTTAAAGTGTGTGACATCACTTTAGGTGTGATTAAAGAAGATGAGTGGAAGGAGGAGCTGAAGAATGAGTCAGAATTGGTGGGTGTGATGGAGTTATTGTCACAAGGAAAAGAAAACAGTCTTGAGAAACCCTGGTCGTTAGTCTCTAATGAATTAGATGTTGTGGATGGTATCTTAACTAGAGGCACAAGAAAAATATTATTCAGATTGCACATGAAGGACACATGGGAATTTCAAAAACCAAAGAAAGAATCAGACATGATTATTGGTGGCCAGGTTTGGATCATATGGTAGAACAGGCAGTACGTGATTGTGTTCCTTGCTCGTTAAGTGACAAAATTCTTAAACCCAGATGTCCACCTATGGTTTGTAGGAGATTACCCATGTGTCCTTGAGATGAAGTAGCCATTGATATTGTTGGTCCTCTAAATGGTGAACATCAAACTCCTTATCTGATTGTTTTGTTAGATTTATACCCTTGGTGGATTGAGGTGTGCTCTTTGAGAGACATAACTACTCAATGTATAAGCAACTTTTGGGATTCCATTTTCAAGGGTGAAGGTTTTCCATGTTCCTTACTATCAGACAATGGGCCACAATTTTGTTAACGTGAAATGGAGGAATATTTACTGAAGTGTGCAATTGAACACAAGAAAATTTCACTTTATCATCCTGAGGCTAATGGAGCAATTGAGATGTTGAACATTGAAAGAGATAATACAACTGGCGAGAGTTAACTGTTTAAACTGGAAGGATGAGTTACAATGTCGAATTTCTGCTTACAGATTTACACCACATTCTACAACTGGAAAGACACCTTTTGAGATGTTCAAAGGAAGATCTACGAACACCATTTTGTGCACAGGGTGAATGACTCTATGACAATATATAAATAAAGCAATATATATCTACTTTATTTCACCTAAAACTAAAAGTAAAGTCCACATTTGTAAAGCGCACAATCACCCGTAAGGGTCTCTAGGCGCTGGGGGCCGTCGGGAAGATTAAGCGAGCTATTGCCCAGAGTCACATGGTGCTGGGCTAAACCTGCCGCCGGAGCCGGGGATCGAACCGTGGTCCCCAGATTCCAGCGTCAGTCGCCCTGGCCGCGGCGCCACACCTCTCCCACCTGTGTTGCATGCAGGATTTGGTTTGAGCAGGAAGGGGCATCTTCCTGCACAAAAACAATCCTGAGAGTCATATTCCTCCTTCTACGTGTGCAGCAGAATGCAGAGGAAGAATTAAGGAGATATAGAGATATTTCTCCTTGTTTACCCTCCCCTGGGAAGGCGTAGTATTTTATTGCATTCCCAGGTTTTCCAGTACTGGTAAATATAGGAATGCATCACAAGCCATGCGACATCCACGCAATCTCCATGAAATAACTTCCTAGGTCAGAGTAACACAACACATCGATTTGCAGTGTGTTGCGGCACTCCAGATTATTTAATCTACTTAGAGCCACACAAAATGGCTTTGCGTTTTAAAAATCTGACGTAAAGCTGTGCGTCATGCATATGGTACATTGCATGGAGCAAATGTGGTGTACGCCTCTCATAAATATGCCCCTCAGTGTATTCATTTGTTCAGATGTATGGAGAACTACTACTCAATTATTAGAGGTGCTACAATGAGCATTAAGAAAATTAGTTAGAAAAAGAAAATGTACAAATTTTCTGAAAATTATTCTTGTTGATCGTTTCATCATAGATGGCTTACTTTAAATTATTTATCATTTATTGTCCTGCGACAATTTATATATTCAAATAAATGGTGCTTTTCGTAGGTGTGATTCTTACATGACAGCCAGCCTGAAAATTTTATTGCAACATAAAAACCCAGTGTTACTCAGCAGCCAAGTAGATGTGCTCATGCCAATTTGTATCCAGTTACCTCTTTTGTCATAGGCAGAAGATTGAATTAGGAATCCTAATCTGAAATAAATGATGTAGACAGAGCTTTAAATTAACTCTTCCTTGGTAAATCTAAAGTCTGTTCTTTAAAAACAGTGTTGTTGAATATAACAAGTCTTTTAACTAAAACAGTTGATGAGGATTACATTATTTCTGCTTTGTGGCAGACATTGGCTTGTTTCAAGATGTATCCACGGGCTGCTCCTCCATGAGAGCGGAGGAGCATCGCCTGCTAAACAAATACCACAGAACAAAATAAAATGGTTATAAACTTTATTTAATACCATTTTATTTCTCAGCAGCCCATCCTGAACAGAGTGTCAGGCTGGGGTGGGGCAATTGCTGCTAAGTGGCAGCAGGGAGTGACAACCAGCGCATTTTAAACTTATCTGACCTCACTGTCTAAGACAGCTGGGGCAGAGAAAGCACGGGCCTCCAGCGCTTCTAAGAGTGCTGAGAGAGACCACACCCTCCAATCTTGAAGCTTCCCTCACAGTATGAGAGCAGCACCAGGATTGGGTAGTGCAGTTTCCTGGGTCCAGAGCTTCTGGAACTGAAGACACCTGAGCGAGGATGATGCTGTGTGGCAAGCCAGCAAGGTAAGTGACCTTTTAAAAAATTATTTTAATGCCAGCCATATTTTGTCTGCCTCAGCACCCCAAATACATGCCAGTCGCCACTGGATGTTTCATCTATAATTTCTTAGTTTTAATTTGGGCACATGAAAATTAGTAATCTTGGGTACAATATGCATCAGGTTTGACCATCTGTTGCTTAATGATTTGTATCAAAACTGTATTAAATTGTAAACTTTCCACATCATCAACAACAAGCCTGAATGGAAAAAAAATATTATTAACCTCTCCATGTGTCCATCCTATAAATGTATATAATCAAAGATCTTAGATCAAGAATACTTAACTTTTGCTCTTCTGAGATCAATATACTCCCTTTAGGATTGTGAATGTGTTGGTAACAGAGTTACTATAAGAACTGTTGTGGGGAGTTTTAATTGTCACATTGAAGATTATATGTCGGTGCAAGTTATAGAACTGCAGGATGAATGCTGTGGCATTGCCATGTGGTTGCTCTTTCACCAAAACACAAATGTCAGAGTTCTGTACAATGATTTAATTTAAAAATACATTTTATTATCAGTCTCATAAGTCATATCTCATTATGTATTCCATAGGCCGGCTATTCAATCAAAGCGAAGTCACACAAAAGGTGGTATTGCTATTCTTCTTTCAATTGACTTGGACTGGTCCACACACTTTATTCCATATCATAGAACAATCATCTTCCATGTTTAAGCATTGAGTTTGGCGACCACCATGGAATATGAGGGTAATTTTTATTATTGTTCAATATTTTAATTCCTTTCTGCCACCATAATACATATATACATACTAATGTTTTTGGGTTCATACACCTAACAACTGAAAGAGAAAATGCTACTTGATTTATAATCTTCATTGATTTGAATGCTAAGTTTTCCAACAATTCATTGCAGATTTCTGGGAAGATCAAACTGGAAGAGAGCTGGAACACTCTGGAAGCCCAGTTCCTAGGTACTGCTTTGGGTACAATAATCCTAAATAGTAGAAACGCCTCTGATGTTCGAGCTAAAATCACCAGGCTTGGTCCAAAGAGATCCTCCATCATTGACTGTATGACAACAACTTATGGGGTCTCAGAGAATCGAAAGCAGTTAAAATCCACTTTTAGCCCAATGCCGAGGGCTACAAATGTTGTCAAAGGCCCTGAACCCGAGGGCCTGGAACAAGGGATAAGGTATTTAAAAAACAGTATAGCCCTAGGCAGAAGGACTATAAGGCTATTAGAACATTCCACTCACTAAGGGTAGACTGTTCTAAAGTAGAAAGGGAGAACCATCAAGACAAACATTGGAATGTAATAGCTCCGGGCATATACCAGCTATTTTAAGCCCAGAGCTACTTCATTACTTCAATGGTGCTCTCAACATTCCAATGTTCTGAAACAGTATACAGTGATCATGCTTTTCCTCAATTAGGAATAGGTATGCCTGCCCAAAAAACTTTAACTTAGACACTGGAAATAGGATCTGGGCGAAGCAAAGTTCAAAGAAAAAATCGAGGGCTGCAAAGACTAAATTGGTTTTCTTGAATTAGTATGTTTTTCAATAGTATAGATATTGAAGATCCCATTTCTTTATATGAATCTATTATTTTAGTCCTGGTACAACACATGAAAGACATTGGAAAGAATAATTCCCCTTTTTAAAATGCCTCTAAAGAATGTTGAAGAAGCCCAGTTGTGTAAAGAGATAAATGAATTGTCAAGAAACCAATTTCATTCCTTTTTCATTTGAGCATATGCAAATGTTCAGATTTTTAGGAAAACACAAAGGAATCTTTGTGCAGCTTAGAGGAACCGACAGTGGGGCTTGAATTAGTATCATTTGCATCATGCCAAGCAAGAAAGGAACTCTAGATCATTGTGGCATACCATAGCCCTGATTTGCTGAACAAACATTAACGTTAGTCAATATCTTATAGCTGTGCAGGTTTGGGAAGTTTATACCAAAATGAATATAGGAAGAATGCGGATATCCAGCCTACAATATCAAGTTAACAGGTCTGCTCGTATATTTCTCTACATACCCATGAGCAAAAAATGAGATATATGAAGAAGAGTGAGATCCTCCGTTGCCTTCTGTCCAGTTGTAATTCAGATTGCTTTGTACAAGGCAAATACTAAACCATGGGCAAAAATTCTGAATACATAATTTGTGTATTGTTATTTCACTGGTCTTATTTCAAATTCCTGGAGGGGAAGTATTACCATCCCTCTTCAATAAAAAGATTGCAAATAAATGCCAGGAAATCATAGGCAAATTACATTGCTTAGTGCAATCGGGAAGATTGTTTTGCCACAGAATCCTAAAACATAGAAAAGTGGATTCAGGAAGCATATATAATTCTCATGGAACAGTTGGGCTTTTGAGACAAT
Organism: Lissotriton helveticus; assembly: GCF_964261635.1. Classification (NCBI taxonomy): domain Eukaryota; kingdom Metazoa; phylum Chordata; class Amphibia; order Caudata; family Salamandridae; genus Lissotriton; species Lissotriton helveticus. The sequence continues at coordinate 478,574,151 of NC_136061.1, read as the reverse complement.
CGCTCTGTAAAGGACAATTAAGTGGTACTACAGTCTATTTTCAAAAATCTATGCTGTGGAAAATTATTAAGCTTTATTAACAGACTTTTCAAAAGCATTTGACCATGCAGATAGACAGACTTTATGGTCTAAATGATCATCTCTGGGCATACCTTGTAATCTGCTTGAAAAATTATCTCATTGCGTTCCTCAATGTGGTGTACAGGCCTCTCCCCAACTATTGAAACACAAAATCGTTGAAACAAGGCCCTTTGATAGCCCCTATATTGTTTTTCTCTAAATGACTGATTATCCAAAATAATTTCTGAAGTTGAATAACTTTCCTCCCAAATTGTTATGCTAAGCTAATGGGATTTATGAAGTGCATAGCTGCCCCAAAATTGGGGCATCCCTGTGCTAGACCTTGCAGATGTATAAAATGTAACAAGCAGCCTGATAGAAAAGGGCAGGCATTAGCTGGAAAAGAGCCATGCTTACCTTTGACCCTGTCCTCAGGTAGGTCACCCCCCAGCCGCCACACGTCCTCCTGTGATGCTGCCCCCGCTGTCGCTTGCCCCTGCCGCTGCCTGGTGCTGCGTGAGTCTTGCCCCTCATTTTTAGGTCGAGCGTCAGCGAAAGACCTATTGTGAGCCGTATTTGGGAATGTGGACACGAGAGGGTGCACGAGCGCAGAGCACAGATTTCACCTCGTGGGCGCGCACGGCGCCGTGCCCCTCTCGTGCCTCATTCCCATGCGCAAACACACTCACACAGCCACACTCACGCATGCGCGCACACACACATACATTCCAGCAGGCTGTTCACAACACATGCACACGCAGGCAGGCACACACAACACACACACGAGCGCACACATACAGACACACACTACACCTCCCCAGCCCCCCCCGCCGCCGCGCCGCCGCCACCCACACATGAGAGGACACACACAGACAATCCCCCAACATAAAGACGACCCCCCCACATAAAGACGACCCCCGATCAACCCCACTCACCGCATCGCCGGACTCTGCAGCCTCCGCGGGGCTCTCCCTCGGGCATGGGAGCCCCGCATCACCAGCACTGCTTTTCTGTCCAGGCACTCCGTGGGCGCGGGCTCCCGAAGACGGAAGTCCCGCCCCACGGCAGGTTTCGTTTTTGATCAGGTTTCGTTATTGCTAAAGGGGGCAGGCAGTTTTGAAAAGAGCTTGTTTTCTGATCGCGATTGCTTGTTTGTTTGTGGATCCATTTCACGGCGAAGCAGCTGAGCCGCGATCTCATAACCCGAACTCGTTTTAGGACTTGTGCCCTGCTCATACAGTTAAAGCGTGGTGTTCCTCAGTGTTGGACTGCAGGTAAGTTTTCATCTTGGATGCGGACACCTGACTCATGTTTAAAAGCGGTTCTACTTGGAAAATAATTCTATAGTCTGAAGTAGCCTAACCCATGGTGCCACCGTCTTTCGGAAGCTACTACTCTTCACTTCCTGGGTGCAGATAAGACATGTGATGAATTACCAGCCTGTGTTTTCAGCAGGAGGAGCCACTTTTAAAGATAAAGCCTTACATTTTTCTTTTATTAATTGCCCGTTTTCCATACAACTTCAACTCAGAAGTGGCTTTTGGTATCGTACACCCGCATGTCTTTTTTTCTCACAGTAGAGGACAAAGGCTGCAACTATTACGTCATGTGACAACGACACTGGGTGCTAGTAGCATCCGCTCAACGTCCCTATCTCCAGTCCCCTTCCCACCCTGGCTGCCCTGCTCTTTACCTGACTCGAGCACCACCTTTTCCATTGCTAGTACCCGTTCTGTTTTTTTTAATCTAATTTAAACCATGTCTCCCTGTCCTGTCGGCTCTGGGGCCGACACCTGTGCCACTGAGTCTTCTCCTGGGGATACCTGCCCCATTTCTAATGTTCCTAAAGATAGCTGTCCCACAGGTAACCCTGACTCCTGTAACTCGGCTGCTTCTGGCGCTGCTGCTTTCCCTACTGATACATGCAGTACTGGCAACGTGTGACACTACGATAATCTGCTCTTTAGCCCCATCTGCTAGCATCTATCCTTCACAGGCTCTTCATGCAACCGGGCCTTTACCAGCCATTAATGCCTAGCTGTCTGGCTGGCTGTCCCTTTTGCTGGATTCATGAAGCATTTTTGCGGGCGCAAACGGTGCGAATCGCAGAATTCGGCCGTTTGCGCCCGCAAAAATGGCATTTGAAATTCATCATTGGGACATGTACTCGCAATTTGAGAAATCGCAAAAAAATGCGATTTTTCAAATTGCGATCGCATTTAAGGAATATCAATTTCAGATTCCTTAAATGCCAGTCATGACCCAATAAAAAATTGCGAATTCGCTATTTTTTTACGCAATTTACCGCGAAGTCAGACTTCGTGGTAAATTGCGAAAACGGAGAAAAATGCACTTTTGTGCATTTTTCTCAGTTGTATGTTACACACACACATGTCCTTTGGACATGTGTGTGCGCAACATAAGTCTAATTTACATTTCAGGGGTGGACACCCCTAGCACCCTTGAAATCGCATCCTTATTTGCCTTTAGGCCCATAGGAATGAATGGGGAGTTATTCCTTATTTGCAATTAGCAATTTGCTAATCGCAAATAAGGAATGTGTAGGAATCGCAATTTATTTTGTGATTCCTACATGAATCCCGTTTTGCGAGTCTGTAATAGCGATTCCTTATTATTCGCTATTACAGACTCGCAAAACATGCCGATGATGAATCGGGCTGATAATCTTCACAAAAGTTATTTACAAAACTTTAAGCTATTGCCATTATAAATTACAATAACTTTTATTTAAGTATTAATTATTGAAAAAAATTAAAAGCCACTGTTATTTGTAATATCAATACATGTAAGTCACGTAAATACAACACATATTGCATTACAAATGCTATAGGTGTCACATTTGCGAAAGTTATAACTATTGGCATTGTAAATGACAAAGCTATTAATTTCGCTATTTTCAAAAACAAAACATAAATACAAAAATTGTCATTTACAATACCAATAGCTCAATCTTTCCTAATGCGAGACCTATTGCATTGCAAATGCTTGTTTCATTTTGCCTTAGAGTTTGTTTTGCATTCTGTACTCCCCCTTTTTCACTTCTGCTGTGCCCTTTGTACCCCTTTTGCCTTCTGTGCCCCCTTCCCCCGCATTGCCTTCTGTGTCCTCCCTGCTCTTTTCTCCCGGTCTCCCGTTGTGCCACCTCTCCCGCCGCTGCGTCCCTGCAGCCCCGCACCCTGCTGTTCCCATTCGCCGCCCCACTCCCGCCTCCCAGCTGCTCCTCCCTCCCACTGCCCCCCATATGGAGGCCGCGTGGCGGTGAAGGGAGCGACCTGTGACCCTGTCCTCAGGTAGGTCGCCCCCCAGCCACCACACGGTCCTCCTGTGACACTGCCCCCGCTGTCGCCTTGCCCCTGCCGCTGCCTGGTACTGCGTGAGTCTTGCCGCTCGTTTTTTCATTTTGCCTTAGAGTTTGTCTTGCATTCTGTACTCCCCCTTTTTCACTTCTGCTGTGCCCTTTGTACCCCTTTTGCCTTCTGTGCTCCCTTCCCCTGCATTGCCTTCTGTGTCCTTCCCGCTCTTTTCCCCCGGTCTCCCGCTGTGCCACCTCGCCCGCCCCCCGCTGTTCCCATTCGCCGCCCCACTCCCACCTCCCAGCTGCTCCTCCCACCCACTGCCCCTCATATGGAGGCCGCGCAGCGGCAGTGTGCAGCGGGCGTGCCGCTGGTGCGCCAAAGGCAAGCCCATCTGCGCCTGGACCGCGCCCAGCGCCAGAACCCCTGGCCCCCGCAGGAGCCAGGGTACACGACTGAGATATGCCACCGCCACCTTCAACGCACTCAACACCGGACGCTCACCCGCCTGCTACCGAGCCACTCCAAAACGTACACACGGACCCTTCGCCTGCCAAACCTGCAAATTCACATGCCTCCGAACCTGCACCCAGCCCACCGAACAAAGCAACAACAACACCAACAAGCTCAAGTGCATCCTCCTCAACGCCCGCTCCGTCCACAGACATGCAATCGAACTCTGGGACCTCCTCGATACTACAGCACCCAACTTCGCCTTCCTCACGGAAACCTGGATGAACGCCTCTTCGGCCCCTGACATCGCCATAGCCATCCTGGATGGCTACGAAATCACCTGGAAGGACCGCATCAACCAAAACGGAGAAGGAATCACCATCATCTACAGGAACACCATCAGCATCACAACCAACACTGAAGATACAATCCCCGCCGCCGAACACCTACACTTCCAGATCCACACCAACCCCAAGACCACACTCAGAGGAACCCTCATATACAGGCCCCCGGGCCCACGCACACAATTTAGCGAAACCCTCGCCGACTACAACAGCCCTCATGCCCTAGCTTCACCCGAATACATCCTCCTAGGGGACCTGAACTTGTTATTGTTATTGTTAACTTGGTCTTTTATAGCGCCAACTCACCAACAGGTCTCAAGGCGCTTGGAAACAAACCAGCAACAACGATTCATAAGAAATGAAGTGGTTCAGGGACCAGAGTTATGATCTATTTAGCTGGGTCGAGAGCCTCCCTAAACAAGAAAGTTTTTAACAGCTTCCTAAAGCGCAGCAGATTCGCTTCTTTCCGAAGTGTTTCTGGTAAGTTGTTCCAGATCTGCGGAACTAGAACCGAGAAAGACCTGCCTCCTTTAGTTTTTAACTTATAGCGGGGGCAGACTAGAAGCTGAGAGTCGGCGGACCGCAAAGCTCGTCTGGGGTATATACCTTCAGGCGCTCTTTGATATACGCAGGGGCCAGCCCATAGATGGCCTTGTGGACTGTACACAGGCTCTTAAACTCTACCCTCTGTTCAATGGGGAGCCAATGTAACTTGAGGAGTAGAGCAGTAGCATGTGACCTTCTAGGTAGCTTGAAGATCAAATGCGCTGCATCATTTAGGACCACCTGTAATTTGTTAATCAAAATTTTGGGTAGACCTAGATAAAGGGCGTTCCCGTAATCCAACCTCGAGACAATAGTGGCAGAAACTACCATCCGAAGTGCAGAATACGAGAGAAGAGGGGCCAGCTTTCTTAGCTGTCGGATCAGGCCAGTACACATCCCCACTACTGAGAAGATCTGACTGGCCATTGACAGCTCATTGTCGATTTTTATTCCAAGGCTTTTCACCTTATCACTGGGTATCGGTGAAGGCCCTAGTTCTTTGGGCCAGTAGAGGTCACTCCAAGGTGATGCTAGAGTAGAGACCACCAGTACCTCCGTTTTTTCCGGATTTATTTTCAGCAGATTGGCCGTCATCCAGCCAACCGTATGTCTGAGGATGTTCTGAGCACTGGTTTGTGCTGAGATCGTATTATCGATACTCAGCAATAACTGGGTGTCGTCAGCATAATTAAATACACGGCAACCCATGTCAGCTAGAGAGGCAATCAACGGCTGGAGGTACAGGTTAAAAAGCAGTGGGGACAGTGCGGAACCCTGAGGGACTCCGCACTCTATCACACCTGCTTTCGAAATGGCATCCCCCAGTTGGATCCTCTGGGTCCTACCGGTCAAGAATGATTGGAGCCATTGATGGGCCTGACCCCTTATCCCAAAAGCAGCCAATCTATCCAATAGCAAGGAATGGCTGACAGTATCAAACGCCGCTGATAGATCTAAAATTATCAGGGTGCTTGGTTTTTTACTGTCAGCCATACCTCTCAGTTCATCCAGCACAGCAAGCATCACCAACTCAGTGCTGTGATGTGCCCGAAATCCCGCCTGACGCTCCTGGAGAAGATGGTGTGATTCCAGGAACGAGGAAAGGGACTTCAGCACATGTTGCTCTAGAATCTTGGACAGATAGGGCAGTTGGGATATTGGCCTATGGTTTTTTAAAATGGCTGGGTCAGCTCCAAGCTTTTTCAACAAAGGCCTCACCCGTGCCTCCTTAAGACTTGATGGTAAATGGCCGGTCTCCATTGAGCTGTTGAGAATGGAGATAATATGATTTTCCAAAATAGGACGCGCAAGGCTAAAGACCCTGGGGGGACACGGGTCTGCTGGGGAGCCTGACTTAATGTTATTCATAATCTGCTCCAGGCTTGGCGGGTCTAATTCAGGAAATTTCACAAGATATACTCCAGTTGAAGACTGAACTTCGTGTAACGGACAAGGGTCCTTCATGGCCTTAGCCTTGATCTCCAAAAGGATAGTTTCCACCTTCTCATAAAAGAAGTTTTGGAAACTATCGGCTATTATTATTATTTCCGATGTATCTGGTTTTTTGGACAGTTCGGTTAGGATTTTAAATATTTCCTTCTGAATATTGTCCGCCTGACTTATACGGGATTCATAAAAGTCTGCTTTTGTTGTCATAAATCAATTTCTTGTATGTCTTCAGTGAGGTTTTGTATTGTTCCCTATCTGTTCCCTCTTTAGTTCTCCTCCAGGTCCTTTCAAGGCACCGGAGTTTCTTTTTATGGTCCCTTAGAAGCGGGGTGAACCATGGGGCGCCTTTTATTATTCCTTTTACTTTTTATACTTTCTCCGGGGCTATCTGGTCTATTGCCTGACTCAGATTCTGCATTAGATCTTTATAGTCCTGCTCCAAATCCCCCTTTAGAACAAAGGTTTGGACGTGGTTAGGTAGGCTATAGGTCAAGGTTTGAGAATCTACTTTAGTCCACTGCCGGACTTTTTTTAATATAGGTGGTTTTTCGGACACATGGCTTTCGATCCGGATCTCATAATTCACCAAATAGTGGTCCGACCAGACACAAGGCAAAATGTCCCCAAGTTTTACCCTTGGATCCGATGTCCAAATGAGGTCTAGGATGTGCCCCTTAACATGCGTGGGGCCATCCACAAGTTGACTAATCCCCAGGGAGGATAGAGTATTCTCTAGATCGCGAGATGGCAGATCTTTATGAACTTTATCCCAGTGCATGTTAAAATCTCCTGTCACTATGATTTTTTGATAACTAGTACATAAGTCAGAGATAATCGGAGCAAACAAATCATCAAAAACTGACGTGGAGTTTTGCGGGGCGATACACAGAGAGGAGCATGAATTGTTCAGCATGATCTTTACTCCAAGTATATCTGCGACTTCTATAGTTTCAGCAATGATTTTGACAGCTTTTAGATTTTTCTTGAACAGAATTGCAACCCCCCCACCCCGAGCATTTTCCGCGCGGTTGTGCCATACCGCGTCATAATTGCTAGGAAGGGCAGCTATAATATCTGGCAGGGAATTTTCACCTAGCCACGTCTCCTTGAGTGTTAAGATATCAATAGCATCGTCCTGGAGAAGAGTGAAAACCTCAAGATGGTGCTTTTGGAGCGACCTAGTATTTAGACAGGATAATTTCAAGGAGGGGGGAGCTGTTTTGGAAGAAACCCCGGGAGGGTGGAGAATATTCCAATCTTTTAATCTGGTCACAATAGCAGGGTCCAGACCCTGTCTACCCAAATCCAAGTCTCTCAAGTCTCTAGAGGAAAATATCAGTCGGTGATCAAGAGTCCTGACCCCTGACCCCTCCCGAGCACGGACGGGCGCAGACGGGCAGGACTCTGGCACGACTCCGGCGCAGCAACTGAATGCTAAATGCAAATGTGGCCAAGAAAAGAGGAGAGACCTCCCGGCTTCCGCCTCAGGAGGGAAAGTTGTTGTAGTTCGTTATCAAGCGAATACACGCAGCTGTGCCCTTTTTAAGCGCTGCTAGAGCGCGTCACCCACCGCCTCCTCACCCAATATGGCCACCAATTACCCGGGAGCCGGCCCTCGGCGTCAACACTCGGCCGAGAGCGGACTCGAGGCAGAGGGAGGGGGAGAGGAACACAGAGCGCGAGGAAGCGCTAAAGAAGTCTCAAGGTGCTTTTTAAATCAAGCCAATAAAATACACGCTTTTTAAAAGTGCAACTGAATGCTAAATGCAAATGTGGCCAAGAAACGAGGAGAGACCTCCCGGCTTCCGCCTCAGGAGGGAAAGTTGTTGTAGTTCGTTATCAAGCGAATACACGCAGCTGTGCCCTTTTTAAGCGCTGCTAGAGCGCGTCACCCACCGCCTCCTCACCCAATATGGCCGCCAATTACCCGGGAGCTGGCCCTCGGCGTCAACACTCGGCCGAGAGCGGACTCGAGGCAGAGGGAGGGGGGAGAGGAACACAGAGCGAGAGGAAGCGCTAAAGAAGTCTCAAGGTGCTTTTTAAATCAAGCCAATAAAATACACGCTTTTTAAAAGTGCAACTGAATGCTAAATGCAAATGTGGCCAAGAAAAGAGGAGAGACCTCCCGGCTGCCGCCTCAGGAGGGAAAGTTGTTGTAGTTCATTATCAAGCGAATACACGCAGCTGTGCCCTTTTTAAGCGCTGCTAGAGCGCGTCACCCACCGCCTCCTCACCCAATATGGCCGCCAATTACCCGGGAGCCGGCCCTCGGCGTCAACACTCGGCCGAGAGCGGACTCGAGGCAGAGGGAGGGGGGAGAGGAACACAGAGCGCGAGGAAGCGCTAAAGAAGTCTCAAGGTGCTTTTTAAATCAAGCCAATAAAATACACGCTTTTTAAAAGTGCAACTGAATGCTAAATGCAAATGTGGCCAAGAAAAGAGGAGAGACCTCCCGGCTTCCGCCTCAGGAGGGAAAGTTGTTGTAGTTCGTTATCAAGCGAATACACGCAGCTGTTCCCTTTTTAAGCGCTGCTAGAGCGCATCACCCACCGCCTCCTCACCCAATATGGCCGCCAATTACCCGGGAGCCGGCCCTCAGCGCCAACACTCGGCCGAGAGCGGACTCGAGGCAGAGGGAGGGGGGAGAGGAACACAGAGCGCGAGGAAGCGCTAAAGAAGTCTCAAGGTGCTTTTTAAATCAAGCCAATAAAATACACGCTTTTTAAAAGTGCAACTGAATGCTAAATGCAAATGTGGCGAAGAAAAGAGGAGAGACCTCCCGGCTTCCGCCTCAGGAGGGAAAGTTGTTGTAGTTCGTTATCACTTCCACCTGGAGAACAACAACAACACCACCACCACCCTGCTTGACAACCTCGCCAGCCTCGGACTCAAGCAACTGGTGAACACCCCGACCCACCACGCCGGGCACAAGCTCGACCCCATCTTCTCCTCAAGCAACCACGTCTCCTTCAGCCACACCACCGGACTACACTGGACAGACCACAGCTGCATCCACTTCACTTTCAAGAAGACCACATCCCACCACCACAAGCAACAGATCCCCCGCAGATGCTGAAGCAAAGTCATTACAGACCAGCTAACCACATCGCTGAGCCAGAACCCACCAGTCGACACCCTGACAACAACAACGCAGCCCAGAACCTGGCACAATGGATCGACAACTGCGCCAACGACCATGCTCCTCTCAAGAACCCCCTCAGGCAAGACCAGCAACAGGAAAACTGTATGATTCACTGACGCCCTCAAAATCTCAAAGAAATCCTGCCGAACCCTCGAAAAAACCTGGCACCACGAACGGACAACAGAAAACATGACAGCCCTCAAGAACGCCACTCGCGAACACCACCAGCTGATCCACACCACCAAAAGGACATCAGTCAAAGACCGGCTGGACAACAACACCCACAACAACAAGGAACTCTTCAACATCGTAAAAGAACTCTCCAACCCCAGAGCCAGCAACAACGACATCACACCGTCGCAAGACCTCTGCAACTCCCTCGCCACGTTCTTCTACCGCAAGATCACAGACATACACGACAGCTTCAGCACCCAAACCCCGCCTCCAGCCACCGAACCAACAATCACACCCACCACCCTCAGTGCCTGGACCCCCGTCAGCACTGAAGACACCACCCACGTCATAAACACCATCCACTCCAGCTCTCCCTCTGACCCATGCCCTCACCACATCTTCAACAGAGCCGACGTCATCATCGCACCTCACCTCCGGAACATCATAAACAGCACCTTCGCGTCAGCCCCCTTCCCAGAGAGCTGGAAGCATGCGGATATCAACACCCAACTGAATAAACCCTCGTCTGACCCTAAAGACCTCAAGAACTTTTGCCCCATCTCTCTCCTTCCCTTCCCGGCTAAAGTCATCGAGAAGACTGTCAACAAACAACTGACTGCATTCCTCGAAGCAAACAACTTGCTCGACTCATCCCAGTCTGGATTCCGAGCCAATCATAGCACCGAGACTGCCATCATCGCAGCCACAGACAACATCAGGACCCTGATGGACAACGGGGATACAACCGCTCTCATCCTCCTAGACCTCTCGGCCGCCTTCGATACCGTCTGCCACCGCACCCTAGTAACCCGCCTCAACAACACTGGGATCCAAGGAAAAGCTCTGGACTGGATCACCTCATTCATCTCCGACAGAACCCAGAGAGTCCGACTCCCTCCCTTCCACTCCACGGCCACCAAGATCATCTGCGGCGTACCCCAAGGCTCCTCGCTCAGCCCAACCCTCTTCAATGTCTACATGAGCCCCCTCGCCGCCATCGCTCTCAATCACAACCTCAACATCATCTCCTACGTCGACGACACCCAGCTGATACTCTCCCTCACCAAAGACCCAGACACCGCCAAAACCAACCTCCAGGAAGGAATGAAAGTCGTCGCGGAATGGATGAAGCTCAGTCATCTGAAACTCAACTCAGACAAAACGGAGGTCCTCATCCTCGGACAATCCCCATCCGCCTGGGATGACTCCTGGTGGCCTACGGCGCTGGGCACTGCGCCGACACCCACAGACCACGCACGCAACCTAGGATTCATCCTGGACTCCTCCCTCACGTTGACCAAACAAGTCAACGTCATCTCATCGTCATGCTTCAACACCCTGCGCATGCTCTGAAAGATCTTTCGTTGGATCCCCACTGAAACCAAGACAGTCACCCAGGCCCTCGTCACCAGCCGACTGGACTACGGGAACGCCCTGTACACAGGAACCACAGCCAAACTACAGAAACTACTCCAGCGCATACAGAACACCTCCGCACGACTCATCCTCGACATCCCTCGCCGCAGCCACATAACACCCCACCTGAGAAACCTGCACTGGCTCCCCGTCAGCAAGAGGATCACGTTCAGGCTCCTCACCCATGCACACAAAGCACACCACAACATGGGCCCCAAATACCTCAACAACCGCCTCTCGTTCTACACCCCCACCTGCCAGCTCCCCTCGTGTGTTGTTCTCCATACTTTCAAATACTAACTTCACAGGCTTTATTGCGGCGCCTTTAATGGGGCCATTCCTGATTCAACATGGCCGCCGTGTAAGTTTTCCATGCGTGTGCCCGTTTTCTATTTCTTACACGCTTCCCCACTACCGGGATGAGTAGCCTTTGGGTGGATTGTCAGAGCTGCTATCGGTCGCCTGCAACTTCTGCTGGTAAGTTGATATGGCGTCAACTTTGCAAACTTCGAACTATGTGACAGTTCATGAGCCGTGCTAGAACCCGCTTTATGCTCACGGGTCATGTTAATTGACAGGCGACTAGGGCGCATAGGTCTTGAAACGGCGTGAGGCTGATTGTAGAATATGTAAGACACATGTGCTCCAGTGATCCTACAATAGGCACACTTTATATTCATCTTTAGACCCATCGGTGCCTTTTATACGCTGAGGGCACCCATGAGTCATGGCATAACACGTGGGGTATATATTTTTTGCGTAACCCTCTTTTGACTAAACACCTGGCGCCATAATTGTCTCCCACATGCGTAGATACATCACGGGTATCCGCTCGTTGTTTTCTACACCCTAAACTTATGGAGTGCTTGCAGTAAGATACTTGTTTATGGAACTGGCACTGGCACCGTCTATATCGATGAATGAGTGCTATGCCCCGACGGCAATAGTTGCACATAACCTATATAGAAACGGTATTTATGAAAAGCTGTAAGTGAAGGCAATTGATGTGAGGAGTTGTTGTTTGAAGCTACTTCCGAGTATAATGCAGTAATAGTTGCCATTATATCCTTTTCCGTTTCAGCTGATTTATTGAGCAGACTGACAGGCATAATTAAAGTTCCTGGATTTTTGAAGCTATGTTGAAACAATATTAAATATTTGGATTCTCAGTTATTGGAGTACTCCATTCTTGCAATTTTAAAGTAAGTGTACTACCGATTTTCTCAGTAACCATTCTAATTTCTTTGGCCTATTGGATGGGCACTAAATGGATACCTGTTTTATTTCACGGTTGAAATCTCGTCCATTAACAAATTTCATTTCGATTGGTTGGCTGTTTATACAGGTCATTTTTTTATATTGGTGTAGTTGTGTGGTTGATGGTAACACAAGTGGTGTGGTGTTGGTCCCCCTGTTTTCTTTACTTATGATCCTCACTGAATTCTTCTCTCCAGTCTTTTCCTCTGAAGAAGCCTACTCCCTTATATGTAATTTAATTGTATGTAATTATTACACAGAAACTGTACGCTCATAATTCCTGTCCTGAAGATGACCGCGTAGTTTTCATGCGGTTGAAACACCGTCGACGTAATTTGTGGCTGTAATTGTTTTTGTAACAATAATGTTTGTCTGTTAGCCACTAGTTTGGCATGTGATCTATATGTTTTTGTTTTGCCAACTTCTTTTTGAGCGTTATTGTCCTTTTTGAACTTTTGTACGATGAATATGTATATAATAAATTATAATGTTTTGTGAAAACTTCTTAATGTGTGTATATATAGGCTTCTTCTCTTTCATCCTCATTTTGTGTGTAACCCTAATGTTTAGTGTATAAATGTTAACTGTGATTTTGTTTTCACCTGAGCCTTCTGTTAGGTGTAATTACTTACTGTCCCTGGTTCAGGGTAGTTGGACAGCCCCTGTAGTCTGTTTATGATTTAAGTACAACCGCTGGGTTGTGAGGGCTCTGTGCCTCGGTATTTCCCAGATCTACAATGGCTAATACTGAAGCTCCTACTTATTCTGAGGAGTATATTGCACGCATTAAGAGTGGTCCTTCTTTACTCGGTGCAACAGTTGCGACACCGATTCTAAATGAAGGACAAGCACTGCTAGATGAATTGGAGCAGTGCCGCAAAAAACATGTAAGAACAACTTTACACGCCCTTATGATGACCGAATACCTTAAAACGATGTCATCCCGATGGGTTTGCAGGTACGTAATGTACCAGTAATATTTACAAACGACCCCAAATTTCGTAAAGGGTTCAGCCATATCGGTGTCACGTGTTCCCGCCATTGGCTGGTACACGGCATCGACACGGCTCTTGAACACAGTAAGAAGGAATTGGAGATTATAGCTGATTTAGAAAAGAGACTTGAAGAAGGAAACGTTGTAGCCGATGCTAAGGCAGCATTGGACAAAGTTACCAAGACCATTGCTGAGTTCGAACATATTGAGAGGACAAAGAAAACCAATAAAATTCAGAAAGATATTGCTAACTTTGACCAACTACGTTTCCATCCCTACATTCAAGATGAGTTCTTTTCCCAACCTAGGCAACAGTACTCAGATAACTACCCTACTTGGGGAAGATTTAAGAAAAATATCGGGGTTACATTTTCTGAATCATCTGCCAGTTCTGGTGACGACAGCGATACAGCTGCCGCTCCCCGCCCTGGTCCTTCCAATCTGAATTACCCTCCACCACCTCCTTTTTTAGATGCCAGAGGGAGGGGGAGAGGCAGAATCAAAACCCGAGGACTACTACCCAATCCACAGGTACAGCACTGGAACTTTCAATCAGGGGAGAGGCAAACACGTCGGAAATTTTACCAGTGGGGCCCCCCACAATAGCTGGATCCAATGACCCCATTACTAATACAATGCCTATCTTTAACATCTCCGAACATCTATTGTCCTCGGCAGAAGTCTCCCTATTATCAAGGGGACTCAGCTTTGTCCCCACGGAGAAATCCTGCTTGTTCGATATTCAACTCGAACTACTACAGTTCTTTAGAAAATTGCGCATTAAAGCATTTTTTCTGGGAAGAGATAACAGCATCAAGGAACGTTTTTCTGGTCTAAGACCCCCCTCTACCTTCAACCCGCCCACTAATCAGGTCCCTGTTGAATTATTGGCCTTCGAATCCATGGTTCTAAATGATGTGCGTGCTTTAAATATGAACTTTGAATACATCCCATTCAACATCTCAGTGGCCGAACGACAAGCACTTGCAGAATTAAAAACGAATCAAAATGTTATAATAAAGCCGGCCGATAAGGGTGGGGGGATAGTGGTGCAGTCTAAAACTGATTATAAAACAGAAGTCAAATGCCAACTGACTAATCCTGACCACTACATTTTGCTTAGAACTAGTCCCCTGGCCGAAGTTCAACAATTGATACTTGTTGACCACAGCAGCGAAAACTGAGGGTTTTCTCACTCCAAAGGAATTTATATTTCTGAATGCCAAATCACCCAGTACCTCAGCACTATATACACTCCCTAAAGTGCATAAGAGTGTTCTTTCTCCTCCGGGCCGACCCATTGTCTCTGGATGTGGGTCGGTCCTGGAGCCATTATGCAAGTATGTGGATGTATTTATTAGGGATTTTGCCTGTGCTACTCGCAGCTATGTGCGCGACAGTGGCGACATCATCTTGCAAGTTGAGGCTATGCAATTCTGCCCTGAGACGGAATTGTTGGTGTGTATGGACCTTGAGTCCCTATACACAAACATCCCGCAGTTGGAAGGGATTGAAGTAATCCGTAAAACTTTGGAATCTCGGGTGGCCCCTGTGCCCGTACCTACTGACTTTATCATCGACCTCTTAACTATTTCTTTGACAAAAAACTTTTTTGAATTTGACGGACAATATTATTTACAGATCAAGGGAACATCTATGGGGGCTTCTTACGCCCTCAATTTTGCTATTTTGTTTGTTGACGATTTTGAAAAATGTTTCATTTTTGACTGTAATAACAACCCTTTCTTTGGTAGCATTCGTCATTGGCGACGCTATATTGACGATGTTTTTTGCATTTGGACTGGAACTAAGGGCTTGTTGGACAGTTTTCTTATTTGGTTAAATTCTTGTTCTAATGACCTTAGATTTACATCTAACTCAAGTAATTGCCAGGTTGACTTTCTGGACCTAACTATTTTTCCACACGAAGGGAAGCTGACTACTAAACTGTTCACCAAGAGAGATGGACTTCCCTTCGGACAATTTTTAAGGATTTAAGGATCCGGAGAAATTGTTTCTTCAAGGACTCTGGGAAATCGGCCTAAGGGGGACGGTGTTGAGTTGGTTTAAATCCTTTCTGACCGGCCGCCGGCAAATGATCTGGGCGCCTCCTTTTTCCGCGGATATGCTGCCGCTAGAGGTGGGGGTACCTCAGGGTTCCATTCTTAGCCCCATGCTGTTTAACATCTTTCTGGCCCCTCTAGCGGCAGTTGCGGAATCCTTTGGCGCCCAGATCATATCCTATGCCGACGATACCCAGCTTCTGTTCACATGTGACAGAGGTGGGGTCTTCGATGGCGTACGGATTAGGGACTGTCTCGAGGCTGTCTTCGAGTGGTTCCGTTGTCAGGGTCTTAAATGCAACTCCGACAAATCGGAGTTGCTTTTTTTTGGCTGCACTCCTGTTTCCAACTGGAAATAATGGTGGCCACAGGACATGTTTCCCCCGGACACTGCCTCTGTGAAGGCAAAGAATCTAGGAATTCTGATTGATTGTGACTTATCCTTTCGGCCCCATGTCATCGGGCTCGTAGGGAAATGCTTTGGCATTCTCAGGATGCTTAGGAAATTTCTTCCTTTGCTGTCACATCACCACAAAAGAACCATCGTGCAGGCGTTAATAGGGTCGCGTTTAGACTATGCGAACGCCCTCTATTTGGGTCTACCTAAATATCTTTTGACCCGCCTGCAAGTGGTGCAGAATTCTGCGGCCCGAGCTATTTTCGGACTGTCAAGACGGGCCAACGCTGCGGAGCTACTAAAAGCTTTGCATTGGTTGCCCATCTCTAAAAGGATCCTCTTTAAAAGCCTCACTCTTGTTTTCAAAGCCCTTCATGGTATTGGTCCCAAGTATATTGGGAAACGGCTTTCTTTTTACCAGCCTAGCAGGGCTCTACGTTCTTCCTCATTGGCCAAAGTGGTTGTACCGGTCATTAAGCGCACCAGAACTGGAGGCCGGGCTTTTCGTTACCTGGCCTCGCGGGGCTGGAATGAGCTCCCTCTGGCTTTAAGAAGGGCAAGTAACCTTCTTGTATTCAGGAAGGAATTAAAGACTTGGCTTTTTTCTGCATAGGGTTTCTTTCTGTTTTTTTTCCTTTCTTTCAGCTTTTAGTTGTTATGTTTTGCCACTCTGCATAAGTTCTCTTCGCTAAAGCGCCGGGATACTCCTTTGGAGTAGCCGTGCGCTATAGAAGAAGTAAATAACATAACATAACATAACAGGACGATTATTTCCGTGAGGCCGAGATTTTGTCCAAAAAACTGTTACAACGGCGTTACCCCCGTAAACGGGTGAAACGCTCAAAGAAACGGGCCTGGTATAACCACCGGGATATTTTACTGAGTCCCAAAACCCAAAAATCCATGACGCGCATTCCATGCATGACTACGTTTGGGACACACAGTAATCATATTTCTGGGATTATTAAGAAACACTGGCCCCTGGTTGTTGCCACTGGAATTACTAATGAGCCACCATTGTTTTCCTTTAAATGGGGCAAAAATCTCCGTGACCATCTGGTTCGAGCTGCCTTGCCTCATGTTGAAAGCCCCACTTTACCAACTATGTGGGGCCTCAACAAAACGGTGGGACACTACAAATGTGCCGGATGCCTAATGTGTGTGTCCTGTTTGAACACTAAACAATTTGTCCATGGAAACATCAAATACGATCTTCGCAGTCTGTCAAATTGCAATACGACTAATGTCGTATATGCAATTTGGTGTCCATGCGACTTAATTTACATTGGTCAGACGACACAGAAAATTAAGATACGCCTGGGACAGCACAAGAGTCGGATACGCTGCCTGACCGAGAATGCCCCCCTAGTGGCACATTATCAACAATTTAACCACACCCCTGAGGATATGAGATGGCAAGTCATCGAGGTGGTTAAGTTGCCGGAAAGGGGTGGGAGTATTTCGAACATTCTGAATAGAATTGAGTGTCGCTGGATGCTACGCTGTAATAGTGTCAATCAAGGTTTGAACTCTATGGAAGAGTGCCACTCGATTGTAACTAGTTGAATGGAATGTAGATTCTGATGAGTCTCTGTACTTCTCTTTATTTTCAGCATATGTCCTTTTGGTTTTTGCTGCAATCATGCGTAATATTTGATGACACACCTTCCATGCGGATTATGCCAGTATGTTAACAATATATGACATTTTCATTATGTATACTCTAGTGTTGCATCGATTTGCTGATATGTGTAACTAGACTTGTTCAAAGGAAAACACTTCTTCGAACTATGTATATGTTGCTAACTGTTCAGCTTTTGCGAGACCCACCTATATAGTTTTTTATTAAGCAATATCACTGGGGGTTGGTTATTTATTTCCTGTACCTATAACTATTTTTTTACTAATTTTTCACTACATATGGGTCGGATGTCTTGTAATTACCGTTTGAAATATTGCCATTATTGTTAGTATGCGTGGCTTTACTCAATAGAAATAATGTTGGGCTTCAGAATCAGAATAAGAATCAGAAAGTACTTTATTCGGTTAAAAGCATTAACCATGAAAGTAACAACATGAACAATACACTATATAAAGAAGCAACTTAAAATACACATCATCATTATATTTCATTTACAGTAATAGTTTTCCTTATTTTCAAAACATGTTTAAGATAACTTAAAAGAACCACAACAGTAAAAACAGTATCCATTCTCTGACATTCTAGGAAAGCTGAACGGCATCTGTTTAAATTCATGTCTTTTAGAAAGGGGATTAAAAGTTTTCGGCGAGGAGTAATATAAAATTTACAGAAGAATAAAATGTGAATATCGGATTGGGACGAGGAATCATCACAGGGGCAGGTTGATAAATTGTGCGACCATAAGTTTATTTTTGGGAAGGACAGAAGTCTAAAAACAAGATTCAATCTAAAGCGGGTTAAAAGAAATCGATCATGATTTGACATCAACATGGTCAAATTGGGCTGTACTTTTACCCCAGTCAATATCAAGTTATGCAAAGCAACTGTCTTTTTACTGGCTTCTGCTCTCATTCTTTTATCCTTGAGGTATTCCAGACTCAGTTTTTTCAAAGATCTTCTGGGTATAATTCCCATAGATAATGGATCCTCATAATATTCGCAGTGTCCAATATCAAACATAAATTTCTTAATATATGCTAGCCATTCGACATTGGCCGTATTTTCCATGTTCAATATATCCTGTATCACAGCCCGATTAACTACACATTCATTAGTAGTCCATACCCTGTGCCACAAGAGAATGGGTTGTATTCTAATTAAATCTGATAAGTAGGGTTGACCCAGCTCCATATGACAAATGTAGGTTGGAACACTCTGCGGTACAGATAAAACATCCCGCATAAATTTATTTTCAGCAATTTGTAATGGGTCAATATTAGAAAAGCCCCAAAGTCCCGCACCATAAAGGGCTACGGATGTACATGTGGCGTTGTATATGGTCAAGATTTCTTTTATTGGTTTATTTCCCAGCTTTTTCAAAAAAGTCTTAAGGGCCATTATAGTTTTTTGGAACAAAAGAGTTCTAGCCTTTATAGCACTTAACCATCCCCCCCGTTCATGGAACAAAATACCCAAATAGTGGAAAAACGAAATATTTTCCAAGGGAACGTTATTTAAAAACATACTTTTCAGGTTTTTTCCAGATTTTGTACCGCAGTTCATGGAGTATGTTTTACCACAGTTAATTTTCAGGTCTAGACTCAACATGAACTTTTCAAAGGATAATAAGAGTTTCTGTAAGGCCAAGGGGGTTCGAGCCATTAGAACGGCATCGTCCGCATACATGAGCGCAGGGATCGACCTTTTCCCCACTCTAGGTACGTCCCTGCACTCCTGCAGGAGACGATGTTCAAGTCCATTAATGTAAAGAAGAAATAGGAACGGGGCCAGGACACAGCCCTGGCGTACTCCGCGTCCCACTCCAAATCTTCTAGTACATTCTCCCCCACGGCCATATCGAACTGATGCTGTAGCACCTGAGTATAAGTCTCTCAGGAAACAAATTATGGCATCATCGACGCCCAACCCTTTCAAAATATCCCACAGTTTTGTATGCGATACACAATCGAAAGCCGAAGACAAATCAACGAACATAAGATATAACCGTTCCCCTTTAACCCTAGTGTATTTTTGTTGGATAATCATTAAATTTAAACATTGTTCGACAGTACCCAAGCCTTTCTGGAAACCGTACTGTAGGTCGCTCAAAATTTCATTTTCCTCAGCCCAGTTCTGGAGTCTTGCCAAAATTATTCTGACGAGAATTTTTACAGATGAATCGAGAAGGGAGATTGGCCTATAACATGCACAATTTTGTCTCTCACCCTTCTTGTAAATCGGCACAATTATCGAGGTAAACCAGGATGAATGCAGGCCATAAGCAAAAGCGGCATTAAAAAGCTGTACCAACATGGGACCCCAAATCTCTATATTTGCTTTATATAAATCTGCAGGGATCAATCAATCAATCAATCAAAGCATTTGTATAGCGCGCTACTCACCTGGAGGGTCTCAAGGCGCTTGGGGAGGGGGGGTCCGCTACTGCTCGAACAGCCAGGTCTTGAGTTGCTTCCTGAAGGCGAGGTGGTCCTGGGTCAGGCGGAGCTGGGTCGGGAGGGAGTTCCAGGTCTTGGCGGCGAGGTAGGAGAAGGACCTTCCCCCTGTGGTGACTCTTCGTATGCGGGGGACGGCGGCGAGAGCGTGGCCGGTCGATCGGAGCTGGCGTTTGGGAGCGTAGAAATTGAGGTGGCTGTTGAGGTATCCAGGTCCTTGGTTGTGCAGGGCTTTGTGTGCGTGGGTGAGGAGACGGAAGGTCATTCTCTTGTTGACCGGGAGCCAGTGCAGGTCTCGCAGGTGTCCGGAGATGTGGTTGCGACGGGGGATGTCCAGGATGAGCCTTGCTGAGGCGTTCTGGATCCGCTGGAGTCTCTTCTGGAGTTTGGCGGTGGTTCCGGCGTAGAGGGCGTTGCCGTAGTCCAGTCGGCTGGTGACGAGGGCCTGGGTGACCGTCTTCCTGGTCTCGGTGGGGATCCACCGGAAGATCTTGCGTAGCATGCGTAGGATGTTGAAGCATGACGAGGAGACGGCGTTGACTTGTCTGGTCATGGAGAGGGATGAGTCCAGGATGAAGCCCAAGTTGCGTGCGTGGTCTGTTGGTTTGGGTGCGCTGCCCAGGGCGGGGGGCCACCAGGAGTCGTCCCAGGCGGAGGGTGAGGATCCCAGGATGAGGACTTCCGTCTTGTCCGAGTTCAGTTTCAGGCGGCTGTTCTTCATCCATTCGGCTACCTCCTTCATCCCTTCGTGTAGGTTGGCTCTGGCGGTGGCGGGGTCGTTGGTGAGGGAGAGGATCAGCTGGGTGTCGTCGGCATAGGAGATGATGTTGAGGTTGTGCTGTCGTGCGATGGCTGCGAGGGGACTCATGTAGACGTTGAAGAGGGTTGGGCTGAGCGAGGAGCCTTGAGGAACCCCGCAGATGACTTCGGTGGCTTCTGATCTGAACGGTGGGAGGCGGACTCTCTGTGTCCTTCCGGCGAGGAAGGAGATGGTCCACTGCAGCGCCTTCTCCCGGATTCCGACGTTGCTGAGGTGCTGTACTAGGGTACGGTGGCAGACGGTGTCGAAGGCCGCAAAGAGGTCTAGGAGGATGAGGGCCGCTGTTTCTCCGTTGTCGAGCAGGGCTCGGATGTCATCGGTGGCTGCGATCAGGGCGGTCTCGGTGCTGTGGTTGGTCCTGAAGCCAGACTGCGAGAGGTCGAGGGATCCGTTCGTCTCGAGGAAGGCGGCCAGCTGCTTGTTGACGGTCTTCTCGATGACTTTTGCGGGGAACGGGAGCAGCGAGATGGGTCGGTAGTTCTTGAGGTCGGAGGGGTCGGCTGATGGCTTCTTTAGTAGGGCGCTGAGTTCGGCGTGCTTCCAGCTCTCCGGGAAGGTAGCGGTGTCAAAGGAGGTGTTGATGATGTCCCGCAGGTGGGGTTCGATGACAGCATCGGCCTTGTTGAAGACGTGGTGAGGGCAGGTGTCTGTCGGAGATCCGGAGTGGATGGTGTTCGACGTGCGCATGGTGTCTTCGGTGCTGATCGGGGTACAGGCGCGGAGGGTGGTGGTGGGGGGCGGTGGTTCGGTCGTGGCGAGCGTCGGTTGAGTGCTGAAGCTGTTGTGTTTGTCCGTGATCTTGTCGTGGAAGTATGAGGCGAGGGAGTTGCAGACGTCTTGCGAAGGGGTGATGTTGTTGTTTCCGGCGTTGGGGTTGGAGAGCTCTTTGACGATGTTGAAGAGTTCCTTGCTGTTGTGTGCGTTGTTGTCCAGTCGTTCCTTGAATGCAGTTTTCTTGGTGGTGTGGATCAGTTGGTGGTGTTTTCGGGTGGCGAGCTTGAGGGTAGTCATGTTGTCCGATGTTTGTTCTCTGCGCCAGGCTTTCTCAAGGGCTCTGCAGTTCTTCTTCGAGTTCTTGAGTTCGTCGGTGAACCATGGGGCTTTTTTGCTGCCGGGTCTGTTAGGCGGGGTCCTCAGAGGGGCGAGGTCGTCTGCGCAGTCGCTGATCCACATCGTGAGGTTGGTGGCCGCTTGGCTGGGGTTCGCTGCGCTGGTGGGTGGGTTCCTGCTCAGGGAAGTTGCGAGTTGATCGGCTGTGATCTTGTTCCAGCTTCTGCGTGCAACCTGTTGCTGGTGGTGGTGGATCGTGGTCCTTTTGAAGCTGAAGTGGACGCAGCTGTGGTCCGTCCAGTGGAGTCCGGTGGCGTGGCTGAAGGTGATGTCCTTGCTGGAGGAGAAGACGGGGTCGAGAGTGTGTCCGGCGTAGTGGGTGGGGGTGGTCACCAGTTGCTTGAGTCCGAGGTTGGCGAGGTTGTCCAGCAGGGTGGTGGTGTTGCAGTCGTTGTTGTTTTCCAGGTGGAAGTTGAGGTCCCCGAGGAGGATGTAGTCAGCGGAGAGGAGGGCGTGCGGGCTGACGAAGTCGGCGATGTCCTCGCTGAATTGTGTGCGTGGTCCCGGGGGTCTGTAGATGAGGGTGCCTCTGAGGGTGGTCCTGGGGTTGATGTGGATCTGGAAGTGCAGGTGCTCGGCGGGTGCGAGGGTGTCGTCGGTGTTGGTCGTGATGCGGATGGAGTTCCTGTGGATGATGGCATCTGGTCTGGTTGACGTGGTCCCTCCAGATGATCTTGTAGCCGTCCGGGATGGCGATGACGATATCGGGCGCTGAGGAGGCGTTCATCCAGGTTTCCGTGAGGAAGGCGACGTCTGGGGCTGTGGTGTCGAGCAGGTTCCAGAGCTCGACGGCGTGTCTGTGGACCGAGCGGGTGTTGAGCAGGATGCAATTCAGGTGGCTGTTGCTGATGTTCGTCGAGGTCTTGGGCACTGCTGGAGTGGTGCAGGTCCGGATGCAGGCGAATTTGCAGGTGTTGCAGCAGAAGGGTCCGCGGGTGCGTCTCGGGGTGGCTCGGTAGCAGCCCGGGAGTCTGCCGGCGTTGAGTGCGTAGAGGTCGGTGGCGGCGTAGGTCCGGCGGGAGGGCTGGTGGCTGCGGGGGCCAGGGGTCCTGGCACTGGGCGCGGTCCAGGCGCGGACGGGCGCAGACGGGCTTAACTTTGGTGCGCCTCCGGCGCTCAATCGGTGCTCCCGCTGCGCGCGTCCGCTCTGGGGGCGTCATAAGAAGGGTGCTGGTAGGGAGGGTCTGCGGGGAGGCGGGAGCGGGTTAGCCAATCGGCTGGTGGGGGGGCGGGGCCACGGGCTGGCAGCGGCGGGAAAAACGGCTGCGGGCGGCCCTGCGGCGGCTGGGGCGCTGGAGGAGGGAGGAGGGAGGAGGGAGCAGGCGGAGTCGGCACAGGAGCAGGTAGGTGCTGGAGCGGGAGGCAGGAAGAGCGTGGGGGCGACCAGGCCAGTAGAGGCGCTGTGGTCGCCCGTCTGGACCAGCAGCCTTTCCACCCTTCGTTGCCTTCAATCAGATTAAAACTTCCTCCAGGGATATCACCAGCTTTTCCTCAACCATTGCACCGTTCACATATTTAAAAACATTTGTAGAGTAAGGAGCATCCTGCGAGCTATATAAAGTTGAAAAGTCTTCCACCCATTCCTCTTCGGTAATCGCCGTCTCAATACGAGCCTTATGACTATCAAAGAGGAAAGGGGCGTTTACTGCCCTCCAAAAAGCGGATACATCTTTGGACTGTGCAGCCTCGCAGAGTTCCTCAAGGGCCTCCTTTTTTATGGCATTTTTCCTACTTTTCAGGGCCTTGTTATAAGTTTTCCTTAACCCTCTTATTACTAAGTGATCCCGGGGAGACCTATGGATAGCATATTTCGAAATCACTTAGTGCCCTGGTACATGCGGTATCAAACCAGCTTTTAGTACGCCTAATCTTATTTCTTAGCTCCACCCACAGACTTTTCTTAATTTCAAGAGCTATTTTATCAAAATGCTCTAAAATCTGATTGGGGCAAGACGTCTCCCCTAGGCAAATAGAGAAACTAGCTGAACAGGTATTTAACAGCTTTGCAAGAAACTTTTCTGGCGTGACCTTGCCCCATTTTAATGTATACCCATTTTGCCTTCCCAGAATCAAATCAGAGGCTGTATATGGGGTGAGATTCTGTTCAGAATGTTCATAAAAAGGATTCTCAACCTCTAATAATAAGGGCAGATGATCACTTAGGGGTAACTCTAAGATCTCTAAACTATTGATCCTATGACTATAACTATTTGATACAAGAATAAATAGTGGACATAGCTGCAAGTTCTGGTGACGACAGCGATACAGCTGCCGCTCCCCGCCCTGGTCCTTCCAATCTGAATTACCCTCCACCACCTCCTTTTTTAGATGCCAGAGGGAGGGGAAGAGGCAGAATCAAAACCTGAGGACTACTACCCAATGCACAAGTACAACACTGGAACTTTCAATCAGGGGAGAGGCAAACACGTCGGAAATTTTACCAGTGGGGCCCCCCACAATAGCTGGATCCAATGACCCCATTACTAATACAATGCCTATCTTTAACATCTCCGAACATCTATTGTCCTCGGCAGAAGTCTCCCTATTATCAAGGGGACTCAGCTTTGTCCCCACGGAGAAATCCTGCTTGTTCGATATTCAACTCGAACTACTACAGTTCTTTAGAAAATTGCGCATTAAAGCATTTTTTCTGGGAAGAGATAACAGCATCAAGGAAAGTTTTTCTGGTCTAAGACCCCCCTCTACCTTCAACCCGAACACTAATCAGGTCCCTGTTGAATTATTGGCCTTCGAATCCATGGTTCTAAATGATGTGCGTGCTTTAAATATAAACTTTGAATACATCCCATACAACATCTCTGTGGCCGAACGACAAGCACTTGCAGAATTAAAAACGAATCAAAATGTTATAATAAAGCCGGCCGATAAGGGTGGGGGGATAGTGGTGCAGTCTAAAACTGATTATAAAACAGAAGTCAAATGCCAACTGACTAATCCTGACCACTACCTTTTGCTTAGAACTAGTCCCCTGGCCGAAGTTCAACAATTGATACTTGTTGACCACAGCAGCGAAAACTGAGGGTTTTCTCACTCCAAAGGAATTTATATTTCTGAATGCCAAATCACCCAGAACCCCAGTACTATATACACTCCCTAAAGTGCATAAGAGTGTTCTTTCTCCTCCGGGCCGACCCATTGTCTCTGGATGTGGGTCGGTCCTGGAGCCATTATGCAAGTATGTGGATGTATTTATTAGGGATTTTGCCTGTGCTACTCGCAGCTATGTGCGCGACAGTGGCGACATCATCTTGCAAGTTGAGGCTATGCAATTCTGCCCTGAGACGGAATTGTTGGTGTGTATGGACCTTGAGTCCCTATACACAAACATCCCGCAGTTGGAAGGGATTGAAGTAATCCGTAAAACTTTGGAATCTCGGGTGGCCCCTGTGCCCGTACCTACTGACTTTATCATCGACCTCTTAACTATTTCTTTGACAAAAAACTTTTTTGAATTTGACGGACAATATTATTTACAGATCAAGGGAACATCTATGGGGGCTTCTTACGCCCCCAATTTTGCTATTTTGTTGACGATTTTGAAAAACGTTTCATTTTTGACTGTAATAACAACCCTTTCTTTGGTAGCATTCGTCATTGGCGACGCTATATTGACGATGTTTTTTTCATTTGGACTGGAACTAAGGACTTGTTGGACAGTTTTCTTATTTGGTTAAATTCTTGTTCTAATGACCTTAGATTTACATCTAACTCAAGTAATTGCCAGGTTGACTTTCTGGACCTAACTATTTTTCCACACGAAGGGAAGCTGACTACTAAACTGTTCACCAAGAGAGATGGACTTCCCTTCGGACAATTTTTAAGGATCCGGAGAAATTGTTTCTTCAAGGACGATTATTTCCGTGAGGCCGAGATTTTGTCCAAAAAACTGTTACAACGGGGTTACCCCCGTAAACTGGTGAAACGCTCAAAGAAACGGGCCTGGTATAACCACCGGGATATTTTACTGAGTCCCAAAACCAAAAAATCCATGACGCGCATTCCATGCGTGACTACGTTTGGGACACGCAATAATCATATTTCTGGGATTATTAAGAAACACTGGCCCCTGGTTGTTGCCACTGGAATTACTAATGAGCCACCATTGTTTTCCTTTAAATGGGGCAAAAATCTCCGTGACCATCTGGTTCGAGCTGCCTTGCCTCGTGTTGAAAGCCCCACTTTACCAACCTCAACAAAACGGTGGGACACTACAAATGCGGCGGATGCCTAATGTGTGTGTCCTGTTTGAACACTAAACAATTTGTCCATGGAAACATCAAATACGATCTTCGCAGTCTGTCAAATTGCAATACGACTAATGTCGTATATGCAATTTGGTGTCCATGCGACTTAATTTACATTGGTCAGACGACACAGAAAATTAAGATACGCCTGGGACAGCACAAGAGTCGAATACGCTGCCTGACCGAAAATGCCCCCCTAGTGGCACATTATCAACAATTTAACCACACCACTGAGGATATGAGATGGCAAGTCATCGAGGTGGTTAAGTTGCCGGACAGGGGTGGGAGTATTTCGAACATTCTGAATAGAATTGAGTGTCGCTGGATGCTACGCTGTAATAGTATCAATCAAGGTTTGAACTCTATGGAAGAGTGCCACTCGATTGTAACTAGTTGAATTCTGGAATGTAGATTCTGATGAGTCTCTGTACTTCTCTTTATTTTCAGCATATGTCCTTTTGGTTTTTGCTGCAATCATGCGTAATATTTGATGACACACCTTCCATGCGGACTATGCCAGTATGTTAACAATATATGACATTTTCATTATGTATACTCTAGTGTTGCATCGATTTGCTGATATGTGTAACTAGACTTGTTCAAAGGAAAACACTTCTTCGAACTATGTATATGTTGCTAACTGTTCAGCTTTTGCGAGACCCACCTATATAGTTTTTTATTAAGCAATATCACTGGGGGTTGGTTATTTATTTCCTGTACCTATAACTCTTTTTTTACAAATTTTTCACTACATATGGGTCGGATGTCTTGTAATTACAGCTCCAAATATTGCCATTATTGTTAGTATGTGTGGCTTTACTCAATAGAAATAATGTTGGGCTTCAGAATCAGAATCAGAAAGTACTTTATTCGGTTAAAATCATTAACCATGAAAGTAACAACATGAACAATACACTATATAAAGAAGCAACTTAAAATACACATCATCATTATATTTCATTTATAGTAATAGTTTTCCTTATTTTCAAAACATGTTTAAGATAACTAAAAAGAACCACAACAGTAAAAACGGATTGGTGTCACTACAACGCGGTTTTTTACAACGCATTCCGTTACATCGGAATTTTTACAACGCAGGATCCATTACATCGGATGCCATTACAACGCATGGCATTACATAGCAGATGCTATTACAACGCATGGCATTACATCGTAAGTATAGGTAAGTATATCTTTTTAAAAAAAATGTAATTAAGTTAATTTAATTAATTTACTTTAATTAATTTAATTAAAATACATTTTAAAATAGTAATTAATTTAATTTAATAAATTTAAATCTATTTATTTAATTTAATTTTAATAAAAATTGTAAATAATTTTAATTAATTAATATAATGAAATTAATTTAATTTAAATATTTTTAAACATTATAATTAAAATAAATTAATTAAAATATTTTATTTAATTTAATTAATTTAATTAAAAAATGTAATTAATATAATATAATTAATTTAATTTAATAAATATATTTTAATTAATATATAAATGGTAAATATAATTTAATTAGCCCTAAGCACAAACCCAACCCTGAACCCTGAAACCTAAAAACACCCCTGTACCCCAAAACCCAAACCCTACCCTGAAACCTAAAAACACCCCTGTACCCCAAAACCCAAACCCTACCCTGAAACCTAAAAACACCCCTGTATCCCAAAACCCAAACCCTACCCTGAAACCTAAAAACACCCCTGTACCCCAAAACCCAAACCCTACCCTGAAACCTAAAAACACCCCTGTATCCCAAAACCCAAACCCTACTGTATCCCAAAACCCAAACCCTACCCTGCAACCTAAAAACACCCCTGTACCCCAAAACCCAAACCCTACCCTGAAACCTAAAAACACCCCTGTACCCCAAAACCCAAACCCTACCCTGAAACCTAAAAACACCCCTGTATCCCAAAACCCAAACCCTACCCTGAAACCTAAAAACACCCCTGTACCCCAAAACCCAAACCCTACCCTGAAACCTAAAAACACCCCTGTATCCCAAAACCCAAACCCTACCCTGAAACCTAAAAACACCCCTGTACCCCAAAACCCAAACCCTACCCTGAAACCTAAAAACACCCCTGTACCCCAAAACCCAAACCCTACCCTGAAACCTAAAAACACCCCTGTACACCTGTACTTATTTTAAAAATTACTTTAATTAATATAATAAATAATAAATTAATAATATTAAAAAACATAAATAAATATATTTAATTATAATTAATATTAATAAAATTAAAAAAAATTAAATACTTACCTATACTTACGATGTAATGCCATGCGTTGTAATAGCATCTGCTATGTAATGCCATGCGTTGTAATGGCATCCGATGTAATGGATCCTGCGTTGTAAAAGTTCAGTTGTAAAAGCCTCCCGTTGTAAAAGTTGCGATGTAACGGTGCATCACCGTAAAAACAGTATCCATTCTCTGACATTCTAGGAAAGCTGAACGGCATCTGTTTAAATTCATGTCTTTTAGAAAGGGGATTAAACGTTTTCGGCGAGGAGTAATATAAAATTTACAGAAGAATAAAATGTGAATATCGGATTGGGACGAGGAATCATCACAGGGGCAGGTTGATAAATTGTGCGACCATAAGTTTATTTTTGGGAAGGACAGAAGTCTAAAAACAAGATTCAATCTAAAGCGGGTTAAAAGAAATCGATCATGATTTGACATCAACATGGTCAAATAGGGCTGTACTTTTACCCCAGTCAATATCAAGTTATGCAAAGCAACTGTCTTTTTACTGGCTTCTGCTCTTATTCTTTTATCCTTGAGGTATTCCAGACTCAAAGATCTTCTGGGTATAATTCCCATAGATAATGGATCCTCGTAATATTCGCAGTGTCCAATATCAAACATAAATTTCTTAATATATGCTAGCCATTCGACATTGGCCGTATTTTCCATGTTCAATATATCCTGTATCACAGCCCGATTAACTACACATTCATTAGTAGTCCATACCCTGTGCCACAAGAGAATGGGCTGTATTCTAATTAAATCTGATAAGTAGGGTTGACCCAGCTCCATATGACAAATGTAGGTTGGAACACTCTGCGGTACAGATAAAACATCCCGCATAAATTAATTTTCAGCAATTTGTAATGGGTCAATATTAGAAAAGCCCCAAAGTCCCGCACCATAAAGGGCTACGGATGTACATGTGGCGTTGTATATGGTCAAGATTTCTTTTATTGGTTTATTTCCCAGCTTTTTCAAAAAAGTCTTAAGGGCCATTATAGTTTTTGGGAACAAATGAGTTCTAGCCTTTATAGCACTTAACCATCCCCCCCGTTCATGGAACAAAATACCCAAATAGGGGAAAAACGAAATATTTTCCAAGGGAACGTTATTTAAAAACATACTTTTCAGGTTTTTTCCAGATTTTGTACCGCAGTTCATGGAGTATGTTTTACCACAGTTAATTTTCAGGTCTAGACTCAACATGAACTTTTCAAAGGATAATAAGAGTTTCTGTAAGGCCAAGGGGGTTCGAGCCATTAGAACGGCATCGTCCGCATACATGAGAGCAGGGATCGACCTTTTCCCCACTCTAGGTACGTCCCTGCAATCCTGCAGGAGACGATGTTCAAGTCCATTAATGTAAAGAAGAAATAGGAACGGGGCCAGGACACAGCCCTGGCGTACTCCACGTCCCACTCCAAATCTTCTAGTACATTCTCCCCCACGGCCATATCGAACTGATGCTGTAGCACCTGAGTATAAGTCTCCCAGGAAACAAATTATGGCATCATCGACGCCCAACCCTTTCAAAATATCCCACAGTTTTGTATGCGATACACAATCGAAAGCCGAAGACAAATCAACGAACATAAGATATAACCGTTCCCCTTTAACCCTAGTGTATTTTTGTTGGATAATCATTAAATTTAAACATTGTTCGACGGTACCCAAGCCTTTCTGGAAACCGTACTGTAGGTCGCTCAAAATTTCATTTTCCTCAGCCCAGTTCTGGAGTCTTGCCAAAATTATTCTGCCGAGAATTTTTACAGATGAATCGAGAAGGGAGATTGGCCTATAACATGCACAATTTTGTCTCTCACCCTTCTTGTAAATCGGCACAATTATCGAGGTAAACCAGGATGAATGCAGGCCATAAGCAAAAGCGGCATTAAAAAGCTGTACCAACATGGGACCCCAAATCTCTATATTTGCTTTATATAAATCTGCAGGGATCCCGTCTGGACCAGCATCCTTTCCACCCTTCGTTGCCTTCAATCAGATTAAAACTTCCTCCAGGGATATCACCAACTTTTCCTCACCCATTGCACCGTTCACATATTTAAAAACATTTGTAGCGTAAGGAGCATCCTGCGAGCTATATAAAGTTGAAAAGTGTTCCACCCATTCCTCTTCGGTAATCGCCATCTCAATACGAGCCTTATGACTATCAAAGAGGAAAGGGGCGTTAACTACCCTCCAAAAAGCGGATACATCTTTGGACTGTGCAGCCTCGCAGAGTTCCTCAAGGGCCTCCTTTTTTATGGCATTTTTCCTACTTTTCAGGGCCTTGTTATAAGTTTTCCTTAACCCTCTTATTACTAAGTGATCCCGGGGAGACCTATGGATAGCATATTTCAAATCACTTAGTGCCCTGGTACATGCGGTATCAAACCAGCTTTTAGTACGCCTAGTCTTATTTCTTAGCTCCACCCACAGACTTTTCTTAATTTCAAGAGCTATTTTATCAAAATGCTCTAAAATCTGATTGGGGCAAGACGTCTCCCCTAGGCAAATAGAGAAACTAGCTGAACAGGTATTTAACAGCTTTGTAAGAAACTTTTCTGGCGTGACCCATTTTGCCTTCCCAGAATCAAATCAGAGGCTATATATGGGGTGAGAGTATGTTCAGAATGTTCATAAAAAGGATTGTCAACCTCTAATAATAAGGGCAGATGATCACTTAGGGGTAACTCTAAGATCTCTAAACTATTGATCCTATGACTATAACTATTTGATACAAGAATAAAATCAATAGTGGACATAGCTCCTCTGCCAATAAATGTCGGTTGAAAAGGAGTAGGGTTCTGAGCTATTTCATTTACAAAACCCAAGTCATACATAAATACTAGTTCATTAAGTAAATCCCCGATCAAGGAATGTTCAAAATGTGTTAGGTTTATATCTTGTTCTAACATTAGGCCACAAATCCCCTTTTTCCCCTTTGTACAGAGTGGACAGTTAAAATCTCCCCCCCATAAAATTACCACTTCCTTATTTGATTTATCTATTTCATGTTGTATGTTTTCTCTAAGTATTCTTAAGGTATTCAATATTTCATCTTTCGGGATATTATTGTAGAAATTAATCAAAATTACAATAAATCCCTTTGTACTTATGGTTATTAATTGATAGAAATTTGAATTAGATTTAAAACGTACTTTCTCATATTTAGGCTTATTCGAAAGAAATGTTATTAGGCCTCCCTTCGCACGGCCATGTTGACCCCCCTCAGCTGAAGTGAAAAAGGTTCTGTACCCACTTAAATACACCTGTTCCGTGTTGGGCTTTATTACGGTGAGGTCTTCGTTGTAAAGTCTTTTTATTGTACTACTGGTAATTTCATGTTTTTAATCTCACTATGGAACACTTGTGTGTTGTTCTCCATACTTGCAAATACTAACTTCACAGGCTTTATTGTGGCGTCTTTAATGGGGCCATTCCTGATTCAACATGGCCGCCGTGTAAGTTTTCCATGCGTGTGCCCGTTTTCTATTTCTTACACGCTTCCCCACTACCGGGATGAGTAGCCTTTGGGTGGATTGCCAGAGCTGCTATCGGTCGCCTGCAACTTCTGCTGGTAAGTTGATATGGCGTCAACTTTGCAAACTTCAAACTATGTGACAGTTCATGAGCCGTGCTAGAACCCGCTTTATGCTCGCGGGTCATGTTAATTGACAGGCGACTAGGGCGCATAGGTCTTGAAACGGCGTGAGGCTGATTGTAGAATATGTAAGACACATGTGCTCCAGTGATCCTACAATCGGCACACTTTATATTCATCTTTAGACCCATCGGTGCCTTTCATACGCTGAGGGCACCCGTGAGTCATGGCATAACACGTGGGGTATATATTTTTTGCGTAACCCTCTTTTGACTAAACACCTGGCGCCATAATTGTCTCCCACATGCGTAGATACATCACGGGTATCCGCTTGTTGTTTTCTACAGCCTAAACTTATGGAGTGCTTGCAGTAAGATACTTGTTTATGGCACTGGCACCGTCTATATCGATGAATGAGTGCTATGCCCCGACTGCAATAGTTGCACATAACCTATATAGAAACGGTATTTATGAAAAGCTGTAATTGAAGGCAATTGATGTGAGGAGTTGTTGTTTGAAGCTCCGAGTATAATGCAGTAATAGTTGCCATTATATCCTTTTCCGTTTCAGCTGATTTATTGAGCAGACTGACAGGCATAATCAAAGTTCCTGGATTTTAGCAGCTATGTTGAAACAATATTAAATATTTGGATTCTCAGTTATTGGAGTACTCCATTCTTGCAATTTTAAAGTAAGTGTACTACCGATTTTCTCAGTAACCATTCTAATTTCTTTGGCCTATTGGATGGGCACTAAATGGATACCTGTTTTATTTCAGGGTTGAAATCTCGTCCATTAGCAAATTTCATTTCGATTGGTTGGCTGTTTATACAGGTCATTTTTTTATATTGGTTTAGTTGTGTGGTTGATGGTAACACAAGTGGTGTGGTGTTTGTCCCCCTGTTTTCTTGACTTATGATCCTCACTGAATTCTTCTCTCCAGTCTTTTCCTCTGAAGAAGCCTACTCCCTTATATGTAATTTAATTTTATGTTTTTATTACACAGAAACTGTACGCTCATAATTCCTGTCCTGAAGATGACCGCGTAGTTTTCATGCGGTTGAAACGCCGTCGACGTAATTTGTGGCTGTAATTGTTTTTGTAACAATAATGTTTGTCTGTTAGCCACTAGTTTGGCATGTGATCTATATGTTTTTGTTTTGCCAACTTCTTTTTGAGCATTATTGTCCTTTTTGAACTTTTGTACGATGAATATGTATATAATAAATTATAATGTTTTGTGAAAACTTCTTAATGTGTGTATATATAGGCTTCTTCTCTTTCATCCTCATTTTGTGTGTAACCCTAATGTTTAGTGTATAAATGTTTACTGTGATTTTGTTTTCACCTGAGCCTTCTGTTAGGTGTAATTACCACCCCTCAGCCAGCCTCCCCCCCGCCATCGTCCCATGGATCCGCAGAACCACAACCGGAGGAAGATCATTCTCCTACCTGGCCGCCAAGACATGGAACTCCCTTCCCGCACACCTACGACTGACCCAGGACCACCTCACCTTCTGGAAGCACCTCAAGACCTGGCTATTCGAGCAGTAACAGCACCCCCTCCCTTCAGCGCCTTGAGACCCTCACGGGTAAGTAGCGCGCTCTATAAATGTATTGATTGATTGATTGATTGATGCCTTCAGGGGTTTGCTGGAGTGTAGATGGTTCTCAATGTTTCTAATGGGAAGAGGTAGTGAATTCCACAGAACAGGGGCCTTGGCACGGAAGGAGCAGTCTCCAACTCTGGCTCTCCTAAAACGCGGGCCAGTTCCCAGATTAAGATCGACTGAGTGAATTGAGAGGGTTGATACTGCTATAAAAGATTGGACAAGATGGAGGCCCTTTGGGAGTACAGAATGTTATGTGCAACACAAAAGGTTTTAAAGTGGATGCACTTTTCCAATGGGAGCCAAAGCAGTTTGAGTGGTTGCTGCATTTTTTTGTCAAACTGGAGTCTTTTGATGACTGACGTATGGGTTCCTAGGTAAAAGATGTTGCAATAGTCCAGCTGTGACTGAATTACTCCTTGGATGATAGTTTGTCAGGTGCTAGAGTCAAAGAGGCCAAGAATGGGTTTGAGACTTCTCAAAAGCCCAAAGTAGGTGCCTGCTATCAATTTAGTTTGACCCTCAAAGGCAAAGGTGCTCTACATAAAAACTCTAGATTTATTAAGGAGGATTTAAGGGTGTAG
Source organism: Lissotriton helveticus (assembly GCF_964261635.1). Lineage (NCBI taxonomy): Eukaryota > Metazoa > Chordata > Amphibia > Caudata > Salamandridae > Lissotriton > Lissotriton helveticus. Next base: position 478,540,190 of record NC_136061.1, on the reverse strand, counting down.
GCAGGCCCAAGCAAATGGGTCCACCAATGGTCACCCCAAGAATGGGTGTCTTTTCCCAGATTGGCGGACTTTAGTTTTATTTGCATTCAGGTGGAGGCAATTGACATTCATCCATTCGGTGACTACTAACAGTCCTGTTTCAAAGTTGGACCTATCAAGTGTAGGATTATCTGTAAAGGGGAGCACCAGCTGAGTGTCGTCAGCATAAGAAATTAGTACAATCCTTGTGGATTTGATGACCTGTGCCAGTAGTTGTATGTATATATGGACAGGGTAGGGATCATTGAAAAGCCCCGGGGACCCCATGTGATACAGTATAAAATTGAGAGCTGTTGGTGGGTAAAATTATCTGGAAAGAACGTTTTGACAGAAAAGATGCAAACCTAGGCATTGCTGCCGCACCTATACCAATGTTTTGTAAGCGTTGTAGTAAGATTTTATGAGACACTACATCAAATGTGAGACTCAAATCCAATAAGATCAGCGCTGAAGAACATCCTTCATCCAGGACACCACAGAGTTGTTCAGTGACTGCAAGGAGTGCAGATTCCGTACTGTGCTCTGACCTGAAGCCATTTTGGGAACTGTCCAAGATGTGGTTATCATCCAGGAACTTGGTCAGAATAGCATTAACAGTTACCTTCACGAGAAAAAGGAGGTGAGAAATAGGAAAAAAATCTGGCTTGGAGGCATTCAGGGAAGGTTTCTTCAGCAAGGGGATGACCTTGGCATGCTTCCAAGGGCTGGGCACACAAGCTGATGACAAGGAGATATTGAACACTTCCAGACATGGTGGAAGGAAAATTTCATGAAATTTGATAAACAAATCAGGTTTTAGTGGGTTTTATCCATTGCATACTGTTATTATTCCTGACAATATAATGTTGTTTGATTTGGCCGCTCTTAGTTTGCCATGAACCTTGGATGAGTTAAATTTTTATATAGAAAAATAAACCTCTGAAAAACAAAGTCCAATTTTTTTAGGGCAATTTAAGAGGGCTAACATGTAACTGGTAAATGGGCCAAGAAACATCTGAGGTGGTTGGTAAATATGTTTACTTGGGCAAAATCGTTTCAATTAATCTTTTTAAAAGTTATATTTTACAAACCTTAGGGGGAAAACCCTTGGTTACTATAGGTCTCTCTTAAACAAAATATTTTATAGTAATCTCTGAAAAGTTACATTTTGCTAACCACAGGGAAAAAAGCCCCTGCCCATAAAACTGTCCTGCAAAGTTTCTATAATTCTTTGGCAAAAAGATAGTTACTCATTTATTTAATTAAGATTCAATCAACCCTAGATTATACTTCCTTTTTCACGTTGGTCCTTTTAAAATTATATATGAAGCAAAGATTTTACAAAACCTTTGGAGTACAGTGCATCTTTTCCTTTTTCTTTGCGCTGGCACAGAATGGGCTGCCATGCATCAACACAGGCATCCTTGTTCCACGGTGCAAGGGTGTCTGCATTGTTGGGTTGAAGGGTTAGGGTGGAACGGCTTATCTTGAGAAAATGTATTGGCTACTTTCACGATAGATACATATGAAACATGCTGACTAATTAGAGACATAGGAATCCTTGATTTCTAGATAACTCCTTTGAGTGTTTTAATTAATCAAAATATTACCTTGAATAAAATACCCCAGCGGCATTTGGGGTACCTAATGTCGTGTAATTCCTAAAAACCAATATAGGGCCTGCGCATTTAGACAACATAGACTGTGGGATTGGTGTCCAGACTGATTCCAGACACCCCCAACGGGTATGTTTGCCTGTATACCAGCTAGCTCATAGAGCCACTATAAGCTCCTATTACCAAGGGGAGAATAGTAATTGGCAACTATGGAACATGACAACTCCATCCCATCAGGGATCGTGAAAACAGTCCAGTACTTTTTTGTCACTCACTCGTGCTCACTTTATCTCAGAGAGATACACAGAATAAAGGGTGGGGATGTTTTTCAATAAACATTATTGAAAAAGCGTCATTCTAGTGTAAAATAGGTGTGGGGAAACAACCATAAGACAGAAACAGACATAAACAATATTAAGCACCAATAGAGTAAATGGATGGTAGATTTTTACCATAATAATAAAGACAATGAATTAAGCATATAAATACATGACAATAATAATGCGTACTCCTACAATGCAACCCTAACTAGATGTACCTCTGTGTACCTAGCTTGTATGTAGGTGTAGAGGCAAGAATCCCCCTAGGCTAAAGCCAACCTCATTACATGAAGTGTGAGACTGTGGGGCTTGGTTCTCGAGATGTGTAACCTGCAGGAACCTCAGCATTTTGCATCAGTTTATCAGCATGGAAGTCTTTCTCCTCTGCCTGTCCTGGCAAAGAAATGGTGTATATATACCCAAAAGGTACCCTCAGGAGGCTCTACCTTGCTGTGTCATCTCGGCCGAGAATGAAGGAAGGGATGATCCTTAAACATGGTTATTATGCAGAAGATGGCAATCTTGCTGTGATTCTAAGAATCTTCATACATAATTAATAAGACTAATTTTCGGGGGACAACACACAACATTTATGCAGAGTTTAACTTGGTAAAAGGTCAATACCAAAACCTGTTATGTAGTGTAATGGTACAGTAAATGTAGGTGAAGGGTTATGGGACTACTCAAGCCTATATTGGGGTACCCTATAAAAAATAACACCCACTTCTGATCCGACCGGACGACATACTAAAAAGGGAATGCCCTTCTAATCAAGCATTAAACATTGATAAAAAAGCATTAAAACGCTTCTAAAAACTCCTAAAATCTGTAAAAAAAGAAACTCTAAAAGTCCTTTAAAATATGTTTATATATATAGTCTGAGCCACTGAGTATGTCTGAAAGCCGTTGAGCTCAGTAATACCATAGAAAGAAAAAGTTCTGTTTAAAATTCTAATTTTGGTTGTTTTGGAAAAAGGCCAAATTCTTCCCAGCACATGGGTAGAGACAAATGTTCATGTGTCCTGTGTGGGAGACGAAACATCACTGCTGCTTGCCTTCACAGACGAAGGTCCCTGTAACACCTCACAGATCAGGTCAATTGAGCACAGATGATCTTCCTCAGTTCCCACAGCTGATGCTGGGGAAGCTTTTGTAATATCCAACACCTGTGTGCCAGTAGTAGAGCCTGTATCCGATCCAACATGAGCTGAAGCATCCTGTGGTGGCTCTAAGAATGCCAACATCAACATTGGAATACGCTGGGGACACTGAAGTACGTAGGCCGTTAACGGGTCCAGCAATGCATCCACGTCCGGTGACGCAACGGATGGAAGTGTTAGACAGAGGTCCACACATTCATAGCTGCAGAACAAGCAGTGGAGGACAGGTAAAACACAGTCAATGCAGACTGGTCCAAATGATAGGAACAAGACTCGCTTAGCTCCTGAAGTCGAGGTGTGCCAAAATGGAGTACCATGCGATCACGGTAACATCGCACCAAGAGCACTTTTTCCATTTTCTTGGTGACTGGGAAGTTCTTTGCTTAGCAGAAATTAAAATCAGGTTACCTACTACTAGTAGCAGTATTAACGGAAGCTCTCAAAAAATGCTTCCAAATACTGAGTGTATGAAAGCCGGAATCACTCCGAAGGCTGTCTGAAAGGTGCTTAACAGTCCAGAACCTATGGTCTTAAATAGGTGTACTATACCCATTGTATCAGACATGTTAAAGATACACTGTACCATTTCTCTGAAATGGAAAGGGAATTTAGTCCATACCAGTGCCTGTATCTCAGCGGAGGACCTTTCAACCTGGAGATCAAAAGTCTCTTGGACTGAGGTTAAGGACACATCTTTTTCTAAAAGCATCGCTTTCATTCGGCTCAGAGTATCAAACCTTATAAAGGAAACATTCAACGAAGGCCATAAAGGCGCCGCCCTGACTGTGTGGGTCAGTGGAAACAAAACTTGCATACGAAAAGTAACTCTGGGACATACAGTGAAAATATATGCAATGCCTGGAAGCATCCCACAACAACCTTGATCACTCAGCATTAAGTAACTCCCATTCAAGAGTAGCCTGAACACTGGATTAACCACTGCAGCTGCGGAACATTTCTAATGACAGGATAAGTTATCTAATGAATCTTTACAGGCCCCATGAAGCATGATATCCTGACAAATTAGTGATCCGCTCAAAGAATTCTTACAGTCTTTACAGCTGAGGAACACTTCAGTTTCCCCGTTCCTGTATCGAAATCTATACCGTAATTCCCAAGATTCATGCATGAATTCCCTATCCATTGCTTCATACCTGCCTACCTGGTGGTGTTCTAGGCAATATTCACACTGGAAAGTAGTTACTGGCAATGTTATATGGCCATGAATTAACCAGTCTGTGGATGGTGACTCTGCCATGGTGAAAGGTAATATATCTAAATTTTCAATGCGCAGCATTGTATATTACGCAACCCTTTGTACCATTGTTGTCTGCCTTTTCGCCAAATTATATGCAGAGAACAGAGATGTACTGTTGATATATTGCAAGGGCCCACAACCACAGCGCAGTGATTTTAACGTCCCATCTTAATAACATAACAGAACATAACTATTATTTTCCATGTTGTAAGATGGACAGATCCTGTTCCATTATATCTATAGCAGAAGATACAATGTTGCCCAATGAATAAATCCTGGATGTTAGTATGGTAATACCACTGTCAATCACAGCCAAAGCCTTTTCCAAGTTAATTCTGTCAATCTCACGCAATCTCTCCACAGCTTCCTGTAGAGAGATTTTCCAAATTTCAATACAAACAGCATATGAGGTGTTTCTGACATGGCTTTCGGGGACCTAGTAAAGAATCCATACGATCCACGTCATCTGACAGGAGGGACAAGTGGAATTTCACCTGTGCTGAGGTTCTTAGCCAATCTAGGCATAACTTCCCAACACTGTATGATGTCACCACCTCCGGATGTTCTTGTTGTAGATAGCGTAAGCCAGGCCTATGGATACTAAACCCTTCGGTGGTACCCTTGAATCTTGACTGACACCTATTTGTGTCGATAGGCCAAACTAACCTTTCCTGGCACGTAACAAAGGGTGCCTGCACATGAGCTGTGGTGTAAGCCTCGTTCACTTGTAGCATGTCTGTACTGCCAGATTCTGCTCTTGCTGTGATGTTACGTCCTGGAGTAAAATCCCTCTTTCATGAATGTGTGTTCAGGTGAGTGATGTGTGGACTCATCATGGACAGTGGTCTAGTAATCAAGAATTGAACAGGTAATGTAGCAAAGGGGAGGATGGGCTTGGGTGTCCCTCTACACTGCAATGATGGTGGTATTTCACCATCTAAAGGGATAAGAGGGCCGTTTTCAGGGCGTGCATTATGGCCAACGACCCATTGCCATGCCACTGTCTGTGGAGGTGGTGTTTACAGGAGCTTACGGGATGATTACGATGGTGGGCGGACAATATTCGCCTGCCATCGCAGCTGCAAAAGGGACGAACGCCATAGTTGCGGCGGTCCCGCCATACGAGTTATGATGCGCCCGTCAGTGTGGCGGGCGCATCCTGTATATTTTACATTGTGTCGGTGCCTGCCACATTATACATGCATACGCATGGGGGTATCATAGGTACCCCCCAAGTGTACCCCCACCCCCAACACCCTGGGGCCAGCAATGGGCCCCCAACAGCAGGAATCGCCAGTCTTTCCATGGTGGCAATGCAGCCATGGAAAGGCTGATCACAGCCTGAATCGTAATATGGAAGGCGGTGTCTTCCAGACACGGCCACCATATGAAACCCGTTTTCTGCCGGTCGACTCGTCCACCGGGAGGGCCCCTGCCATCATAATATGGCGGGGGTCTTTGCAGTCAGGAGGGCGGGCGGACCGCCCCCGTCAGCCCAGCAGTGATTACCGCCGGCGGGGGCGATTCGCCCCCCATCGTAATCGGCCACTGAGACCCTCAATCAGTGAGGGTGAATGGATGATTGCTGGGTAGACTTATTACCGGGTTTGTTTTATTTCTGGAATATAGGCAAGAGTCCAGAGCACACAATAAGCATAAACAGACTGGGTTGTCTGAAAGTAGTGATAGTACCCAGTCTGTTTATGCTTATTGTGTGCTCTGGACTTTTGCCTAAATTCACGGAAAAGGAGGTCCCTGTCCTTCTTTCTTTACAGAGGTTAAGGTTTTTCCTCTGGCCAAGAAGCACCAACCAAAAAAACTCTTTGACTATTACCCTACCGTAACAAGTTGTGCGCCACTCTTCTGAACACTCTAAAAACCGACTCGCAGAATTTTCATTATTTCTGGAATATAATCACTCTGCCAGGCAGTGTGTTAGAATAGTGTTTTGCATACTTCTCTACAGAGGTGGTGTTTCCTGGGGTTGAATCACTCTGTCTGGAAGTGTGTATGGATGAGTCCTCTACTGGCTCTTCAGTGGACATTGCTTTTCCAAAGGTGAAGTACTCATCTACTCTTCATTTATTCTGTTGTCCTAACAAGACATTTACCTAAATATGCTCTACAGGAAACCTCTTCTAACTGTCCTATATCATGCTAAAGTGGGCTTAGTAGGCTGCAAATTTGAAGGGGGTATATATAAGAATAACTTCTTGGAAAGTGTGATTCCTGCAATCGGAGAAGTCCACATAAAGACAGAAAAGGAATAATGCCCTTACTTGCACAAAGTGAGGAAGGACTTGTGTTTGTTAAAGAGGGAACACATCTTCGGTAAGTTTCTAATGACATCAATACAATTCAAAGTGAGCTCAATCTACATTTGTTGAATTCTGTATTTAAAAGATGTATGGGGAGAGGTGGGCAAGCAAGAGGGGGCAAGTCAATCCTGCTGATGTACGTCAGTGGGAAGAAAGGGGCAGGGAAGCAACGGAGGAGCCTATGGGTGGGAAGTAATAAGAAACATCAGAGAGGATGGGAAGGGGTGACGAGCTAGGTGGGTGGTCATCATGAAGACGTGTGGACAGGGATGTGAGGAGAAAGCAATACATGAAAGAGAGAGTAAGAAAACATATGTAATTAAAATAAACATATAGTCTCCTTAATGGAAGGAGTGAAATGATACAATTCATCCAACCAAAAAAGATTGCGAAAAAAATGTGCTCCAGGAGACGGACAAACACAAGAAAAGGAAGGAAAACCAAGAACAAGCAAATAGATTGAGAAGAAAAACCAAACAATGGTAAGCAATGGAATGACTCAAAGCTCACAGTAAGATATTGGTATTTTGCAATATAGCTCTTCTGCATTAGTCAGATAAAAGCTCTAAGTAAGCCCTAATAATAGACAATGACCTAAAAATTACCATGAACAGTATAAGGTGTCATAGATTATGTAATATTTCAAGATTGGAAACTCTTTAAGTATACAACATAGCCATAGAAAGTTAAAGGTCATTTTCAGTGGAACTTGTGGAAGCATAGATGAGTATTGTCATGCACAAGAAAGTGAATGATTCTAATGTTGTCCAGCAACATGTTTCCCTGAGCAGGCACATTTTTTTAAAATAAGGCAGCACTCTAATTCTTTACCACAACTGTCTGATCTTCACAGGCCACCATCATAGAAAGACGTTGTAGTGAGATGTGGGTTGTGATTGTTATAAGGCTTGTCTCAGCCTCTGAATGTGAATCGCCAAGGTAAACATTGACCAGCCTAGGTGTTAATCAAAATGTAAAATTCTGGTTGGGCACTGCTGTTTTTTTAAATTAAGCACTACTTTTCAATGGCATGTTGAGGTAACTATAAACTGTGGTGTTGCCATAGGTCCTGATGCAAAGCTGAGGTCTCTATTCCACTCTGCTCAACTGAGAAAGGCAATTTTCTTCGTGCCCCTGAGATGCATTATTTTTGTGGCTGTAGACTTTCACCAGATGATTAAAGCATGAGTGGTATGCTCTTTTAAATATCTATTTATAAAATTGAGTATGCTTATTATTTAGAGGGACTCACTCATATTGTTCAGACTTGTGACTTCCCTTAAAAAGCATAAAACCAATGAGAGAAGGATAAAGTAAAGTTGTTTTCCTTAGTTATCACCCAAATCAATAGATACTTGGTTTCATTTTCTAGTTTATTTTGATATAATCATACCTTGCCCATAGAACAAAAAATATGCATGAATGGCCATTTCAGCACCACAGCCCGAACAACAAAATCTCTTTGTGCAGAATGGGACACACTATATGCAAAGGTAGTCCACCTTAACTACTAGTTTACTTTGACTAATCGTATAGGGTTTCATGTCGAATCAAGCCTCTGTGGAGATTTTGATTTTTCCAAGTTGATCATTCTATTTTGCACCCTAGCCAGCAGTATCCCTATCTTCAAGATTCCGTCAATCAAAGTGCAGCTTTTCACCCCATGGGGTCTCCAGGTGCTGAGGTTATGGGAGCCTTGGTCGAAAATCCATGTCTTGAGTTTCTTCCTGAGCTCTTCGAGCAATGGGGAAGTTCAATGGTGGAGGGGGAGGTTGTTCCAGTATTTGACAATTAGGTCAAAGAAGGAATGACCTACACAGCCGCTGCAGTGGATACAGGGAATGTGAGCCAAGGCGAGGGAGGTGGGGCGAAGTGGAGCTTCCGGGCAGGTCGGTGGAATATCAGGCAGTGGTTGAAGAAGGCGGGTCTGGAGTTGTGGATGGCCTTGTAGAGTGTGTGCCAGGAGTTTAAAGAAGCATCTTTTCTGAACAGGAAGTCAGTGGAGGGCCTTGAGGTGAGGGGTGGTACTTCTGGGGAGGTTGAGGATAAGTCTTGCTATGGTGTTCTGGATGGTCTGGAGGCAGTTGCAGAGCCGTTTGATGGTTCCGGTGTAGAGTAAGTTGCCATAGTCAAGGCAGCAGGAGACAAGCTCTTGAGTGACTGTTTTGCTGGTGCAGATGGGGATCCATTGGAAAATCTTTTGGAGCATGCGGAGTGTGTGGCAGCAGGACGTGTAGATGGCGTTGACTTGTTGCTAAATAGTCAGTTGACTGTCCAGGATGATTCAGAGATTGCTTGCGTGGTCAGAGGGTTTGTTGTGGGGCCATGTGCGAGGGGCCACCGGGTGTCGTCCCAGGTAGAGGGCTTGTTCCTGAAGATGAGTACCTCCGAGTTGGGCTTGAGGCAGTAGGAATTTATCCAGGTGGCAATGTCAGACATTGTGTTTCGTAAGTTATCTCTGGTGGTGTTGGTGTCTTCGGTAAGGGATAGGATGAGCTGTGTGTTATCGGCGTATGAGATGATGTTGAGTTTGTGGGTATGGACGATGTCTGCTATTGGCGTCATGTAGGTATTGAAGAGGGTGAGGCTGAGGGAATTGCCCTGGGGAACACAACAGATTATGTTTTAAGGTTTGGAGCAGAAGGGTGGTAGATGGTTCCTCTGTGTTTGACCGAGAGGTAGGAGGAGATCCAATTGAGAGTGTTGCCTTGGATGCAATGTGGTGGAGTCTGGTGATGAGAGTGTGGTGTGAGACTGTGCTGAAGGCCGCTGAGAGGTCAAGGTGGATAAGTGTTGCCATTTCCTCTTGGTCAAGAGGGCGTCTGAAGTCATCCATTGCTGCGATCAGGGCAGTCTTAGTGCTGTGGTTGAATGGGAAGTCTTATTGGGAGGAGTCTTTCAGGTTATTTTATTCAAGGTAGCCTGTTAGCTTGCAGCTGATGGCTTTCTCCAGGACCTTGGTGGGGAAAGGGAGTAGCGAGATGGGGTAGTAATTCATAACTTCGCTGGCGCCAGCAGTGAGGTTTTTCACGAGAGGCCTGACCTGCGCGTGCTTCCATGCGCTGAAAATGGTGGCTGTAGTGATGTTTGTGTTGAGGATCTCTGTGAGGTTGCTGCCGATTTCTTTCCTTTCTTGGTTGCAGATGGGGCGTGGGCAGAGGCCTGAGGGTGCACCACAGTGGATTGAATTCATGATGGCGGTGGTGTCTTGGAACGAGATCTGTTTCCAGTCGGTGAGCCGGTGGGTGTAGGTGGCATCGGTTTGTGCGCAGATTGCGGTTGAGATCGGTGGGCTGAGGGGTTGATGTTGCTGTAGATGTCTGTGATCTTATGATGGAAGTAATCTGCTAGGGTGTCACAGAGGCCTGGGAGGGGTGGATAATGATTTCAGTGGCAGCTTGACAGGAGAATTCTCATATGATGCTGAAGAGTCCTAGGCCTGTTTGGTGCTTGCCTCAATGCAGTTGGTGTGGGCATCCTTCTTGGCCTACCGAGGCGGTGGTTGTTGAAAGGTGCTGAGGTCAGAGGGGTTCTTGCTGGAGCACCACCTTTCTCTTATTTCTTACAGTAATGTTTGAGGGTCAGAAGTTTGGGAGTGAACCAGCCGGTGTGCTCGATGGGTCTGCTGCTGCTGATATTCTTCATGAGGTCGATGGTGTCCGCAGAGGTGGAGATCAAATTAGAGAAGTTCTGGATGTTGAGTTTGAAGATGTGGGAGGGGTCAAGTCAGGTTTCTTTGAGGGTGGAGATTCAGAGGGGTTCTGTGACTCTGCTTCGGTTTCGGCGGGCTGGGTGGGTAGTCTGGTCAGGGAGTCAGGGGAGCTGGCGAGGGTGAAGTGGACGATGCTGTGGTCTGTACAGGTCAGCACAGTCATGTGGGAGAACTTGATTCAGTTGCTGGAGGAGAAGATGGGATCCAATGTGTGTCCTGTGATGTGCATGGGAGTGGTGACCAGCTGTGAGAGGCCAATGTTGCTCATGTTCTCCAGGAGGATGACAGAGTTGTCGTCATTGGGGTCTTTGAGGTGGAAATGTATGCCTTCCAGGAAGAGGTAGTGAATGGAGTAGATTGCCAGCAGGGCGATAAAGTAAGGGATGGCATTGCAGAAGCTTGGACAAAGGCCCGGAGGTCTGTAGGCGAGGGTTCCTCTGATGGTTGTTTTTGCATCTAATCTGATCTTAAAGTTGAGGTGTTCCATGATCAGTGTACTTTTTCATCATCCAAGCTGGTGCATTGGAGGATGTCCTTGTGTATAATTGCGATGCTTCTGCTGTGTCTGCTGGGATGGTCGATGTGCAGCATCTTGAAGTCGGGGGCGTTGTGTTGGTAATGGCTGGCATCGATGAGTAAAGCTTACCACCACATATAAACAAGTAATAAGGGCATCATAGACCCATCATAACATTAATTTATTGGATAACGGTTGATACGCTGAACAGTATGTATTGACTTGAGAAATGTTTCCAGTTACCAAACAAAATTTAGGGAGTCATTTTTCCCAGAGAGTTAGTGGATCAAAACCTATCAAGACAATAAATCACAGTAGTCCTGACACTTTTAAAACAAGATTTATTCCTGAGAAGTACACAAACTGGATGCTTGGTTGTAAACATTTAATGGTCTCCCATACCTCTCTCCTGGACTAAAGTAAAAGATGAAAGATTCAACAAAAACCTATAAAAATATCCTGTTGTGTTCTTCAAGGTCGTGGACAGCTTTTTGGGGTCAAATAAAATGTGCTTCAGGACTTTCTAATGATTTGACTGTGGTGGTAAACTAGAAATGACAGTGGAGCTTGAATAGTGCCAAGCACTGGCCACATAAATTGAAAACTAGTAAAGATTGAAGATTGCTGCAGGGTGCTATGCCAGGTACGGAGGCAGAGTATTAAAACGTCTGTCAAAGGTGGGGTGATTTGTTCCACTCCCAAGCCTGGAACGGGAGTTGCTACAAATGTATAAAATTGGGTTACTAGTTGAGGTTGGGTGGAGTCCTACTCGAGAAGCAACCACAATTCCTATCAGGGTGAAGTAAAAGCAAACCCTAAATTAACCTGTGCTTAACCCTATGACAGCTTGGCACAAAGCAAACAGGCTTAACTTAGTTACAGCACACAAACAGTAATAATATGAAAACAAAACACAAAAAAAATCCCACACCAATTTATAAAAACAGAGTAGAATGTAATAAATGATTTGAGACCAAGCGAAAACAATCTAATTAGTAGAACTGGAGATATGCAATTTTAAAGATTTACATAAAATCAGTGCCTAAAGGCACAAAGTGCGAACTGTGATGATCTGGTTGCGCCGGACTAGGAAAAAGTCACAAGTTCAGGCTGACCACAATGGAGCATGGGCTAGATACAGGGACCAAGCTAGGTCCACTGAAGGTCCACTGAATAAAGAAGATTAAATTGTAGTTGCGGAGTGATGCGAACTGCTGCATTGAGAATGCATTGCGCAATGGAGGTTTCGATGAGCTGCAGGCTGTGATGCATAGTTCTGTGTGGAGGAGACATCATGTAGTGGCGATTCCGAAGAGCTGTGGGGTTCTGCATCAGAATATGTCGTGCAGCAGCGGTTTCCATTGTAGATCTGCAAGGAGATGCCCAAAAGACCACTGCTGGGTTGGCAGACTACCTTCAGACCCACTTCCAAGGGTTCAGGAGTGGAGTTCTGTCCCACTTTGGGGCCAGACACACAGCAGGCTAAGTCCAGGTGCAGGATTCAAGGTGTTTGGAGCCATTTCTGTCCCTGAGGCGATGATTTTGATTTCAACCAACCTGCACTTAGAGTCACTCTGGTGGTTATGTGTTCAAGATGCAAGTCTAGACCTCGCAGCAGGGCAGCAGAGTAGCAGCCTTTCTAGCAGAAGAGCAACAGAGCAGCCCTTCTCCTGAGTTTTCCACAAGTCCAAAGGTGTACTGATGAGTTGGGTCTGAGGGTGCAATATGTATACTTGGTGCTAGCACAGAAGTAGGAGAAGGCTTTGGAGGCAAAGTAGATGATAGCTCTGCTCCCCCATCCAGTCAGAGAGGGGTCATTATGTCAACACCTATTCCTTCTTTTTCTCAATGTCTGGGAGTAATACTCAAAGACCAACCACCAGCTTCATCTAGCCATGCAACCCAGTTAAAAGGCGAAAGGAACTAAATGGCTAAGACACGAAAATGCCAATTTTTTAAAAGTCCAACATACACAAAAATTGCCCCCTACCTCAACGAGTTACTATTTGGGGGACTAAATAACCAAGGCAATTGAATCTAGTCCAGTATATTTATTTATACCTTTTTTTTAAAGAACTATTTGAAAAGTTTTTAAATGGCAAAGAAAGAATACACAATGCACAAAGTCACAAACACATTATACACACTTTACAAAAATTACTAAACAGTTAACAAAACATACTTCCAAAATATGCAAAAGAAAAATATCAAGTGTTACATCCAACAATACAAAATGCAATATCACAGTTGTTGCAATGTATTAAACTGTTTCATAGTCAAAACAAGATTATTTTCTGAAGAAGAACAATTCAGTTATAAGAGCACGAAAGCATGTGGCAATGTTATTTTTAAAACACGATAAATGTTGCAATTAGCTCTTGCTGGATTTGCCGACGCGTTTCAAGTTCGGACCAGGCGTGTCCAAACTCTCATCAGGGCTCTATTAATTCTCTATTGGGATGTAAAGAACAGTGTTTTAATACAACCTGTTCACCTCTTTACAAAGATACCACCGTTTGGATAAATAATACTCAATGTACCTGGATGCTTCAAAGAAGTTGACCTGTGTGGGTTTCTATTCCAGGACTCAGTCCGTATTTCATGTGTCAACAGTGTACATTTAACACAAAAAAAAGGTATAAATAAATATACTGGACTAGATTCAATTGCCTTGGTTATTTAGTCCCCAAATAGTAACTCGTTGAGGTAGGGGGCAATTTTTGTGTATGTTGTTTAATTAGGGTCCAGCCCTCCCTCAGTCCCACTAAGGACCTATCTCCTTTCAGGTGCCAATTTTTTTAAAGTGGCATTTTCAAATTTGTGACTTTCAATCCACCTGTACTATTAAAGAGGGTTTTAAAATTATACATCTTTAGAAACTAAACTCGAAATTCCTTCCTGCTCCCAACCGAAAGTTATCACTTAATAAATGTAATAAGTTAACCCACTTCTATCCTATGGTAGAGGCAGGTCTTGCAGTAGTGAAAATTAATTTAAGAGTTTTTCACTTCCAGGAGATATAAAAGTTAAAAATACCTGTCCAGCTTTTTAAATATACTGCACCCTGCGCTATAAGCTGTTTAGGGCCAACCCTAGGGATGACATATGCATTTAAAAGGAAGGTGTAGGCCTTGCAAAAGATTTATTTTGCCACGTCAAAACCTGGCTGTGGTCCCTCGGTTCAGGCTGTGTAGGGCGGGAGGCCGATCTTTTCGAGTTCTGGCCGCAAAATTGTGGAATTCTCTTCCGTCACACATTTGTGAACTTGATGATCTCCTGAAGTTTAGGAGGGCGATTAAAACGCACTTGTTCCCTCACCCTTATTAGTTCTCTGTTCTGTGCGCCGCTGTCTTTGCTCGGCTGTGTTGTGTTTGAGTACTCTGTCTGAAGCGCCGGGACGCCCCTTGGCTGGGGCAGCTGTGCGCTATAGAAGTGTTATTAACATAACATAACATAACATGTTTAAAATGAAACTTAAGTGGGTGGCACAACTAGTGCGGCAGGCTCAATAGTAACATTTAACTTACAGGTCCTGGGTACATGTAATTCCACCACACTAGAGAATTACAAGTAAATATGCCCATAGGTTGTCAGCCAATTAGACCTTATTTAAAGGAGAGAGCACAAGCACGTTATCAGTGGTTAGCAATGGCAATGTGTGCAGATTCCTAAGGCCAACAAAAATTAATTCATCTAAAACAGGAGTAAGGCAAAACATTTGGGGGAGAGACCACCCTAAGGTTGATAGATCTAACACCAACCCCTTCTTGCCAGGTTGGAAAGCGGACAGACAAAAGTTTTTGGTGATACCCACCAATGCACGTCTGTGGGTGTTCTCAAATTCCAAGTCAAACCATGCTTTGGATAGCCCATTTCCCTTCGCATGAAGGGGATTTACAAGTGCGGATTTCTTTACAGTCATGGCTTAAAAATCATCATTTGTTAGTATATATATTCACCTGCCAGGGCTCCCATTGTGGGCTCCTGGCAGGGATAGAAAAGGTACAGTTTGAGCATAAATTAATATTTGTGACCTAATTCATGTATTTGAAACAGTCCCATAACTCTTTAGAATTTGCATGTAACCAGTAACCACCTCAAAGTACCTACAGAAACAATCAAAGTGAGACTGGCATGGCTGCCTGCATCAATAGCTTCACCTGCAGGGAGAGAGTGTTACCCAAGGGAAATAAAAGCTCCAGCCTTATTCTGCTGAACTTTCTGTAGACAATGCCTCCAAACTGCTTCTGATTGCAGTGAACTAATCTCCAGAAATTATTCTAAGTGTGAACATAACTTTGCCTAGTTAAGCCACTCTTCGCCACAATACAGCACAGCTCCACTGAAAAATGAGGCCCTTAACATTTTAAACATGTTTAATTGGCATAGATTTATAGCCCCTTATTACAACAATGCTTCTCAGCACCTCTTCATTTACCTTTCCCACTCTTAGTCTAGTGGTACCATGCAAATCCAGTTTACCTCTTTATGTATATATTCTTCTGAGCACAGCCAGGCTATTAAGGAGGAACACGAGTATTTTAGCAATCTTTTGGGCCTGGCTATAAAAAGGAGCTGATTGACATTTTGGTGAGAGACCAATAATGTGTTAGTGCATTTCAAGTGTAGACAGTAAATCAGATAATGAAACGCTAGTAGTGGACCTGAAGTCTCATATAGTTCTCTCCTCCTGTCAGTGTCAGTCAAATAAATGTATTATTTCACACCAGTTAGAAATGAAAAGCCATTATGCACTGACACATTAATTTACTGGCTGCTTTCTTGCGGCAAATATAAAAAATGTGAAACTGGCTTCCAAACTACAGCCCACACATATTATGTTTTCATCCCGTACATAAGCATGGGTCTCCACCTCAACAGTAAAATTCCTGCTAATCTGTGATGTTCATGTGTCCACTTCATGGACTGAGCGAACAGAAGCAGAGAGCACTTCTGAAGAAAGGATCTGTTATTATCTTGAAGTCACAGTATGGTGTTGGACCAGAATGATAGTCTGAACAATTTTAGATGCCCACTGAGAGGTGAAAGGAGGATGGATACTACCATAAAAATGCTGTACTCTTGGTTAGCATTAGGCTTGAATATCCTAAAAATAAACTGTTTTGGCTCGACAGATAAATATCTAGTGTGTGGGGCAACTGATATTGTGAGGTACTTTTCATCCTTGTTAGCAGAAGTATATTCTTACTTGTCAATCGTGTCTGCATAGCTGAGGGGCAATTTCAGGGTTTGTCCGACCTACCTATATTAAAAAGGAAATGTATAAACTTCCGTTATCATCAGGTCGTGATACACTATTGAGTTTACGTGCCTCAAACACTGTGATCAATGTCCGTGGCAGCTGCAGTGTCCAAAACATCTGGTGTAGGCTAAGCAGATGTTTGGTCTAGAAGATGGAATGTCTGGTGGAGGCCAGTGTATGAGCATTTTAAAGCCCACAGCTTTGGTTTACAGGCACTATGCACGATACGAACAAGTAGTTGACATTTTACCATGTTTAACGTAGAGAGAATAAGAACTTTAGCACTGGTTAGCTTTGTCAAAGCTAGGAAACCTGTTGTACTGGGCTCTGTTATTTAACAGCAGAGTCAAGAAATCTTGCACTTATGCGATCCACAGAAGCACAATAGGGAGAGAAAATCATGCTGTTTGAAAACCTTTGTTTTCTACCATTCTCTGAAAGGAGCTGTCCCATTTGAAGAACTTTCTGTCCCACAGTGGGGTTTAAACAGGAGCCTTTGTCCAACTTCTAGACTGATACAAGTTCACCAGACACTATCTAAAGTCTAGCAGTGTGATCTGCTACAACTAGAGTTAACATCTTTCTTTTAAGCCAAAAACAGGAGATCAAACTGGGAAATAATTTAACATATGGTTCTAATACTCACTTACTCAGTTTTGGAATTTATGAATGCTTTCTGCTATCAGGGCTTTTTTCATCAGCTCAATGCTGTTTCTCTCATGGTTCTAGATGAACCAATCTTTCGAACACTACTCATCACAAGTCTTTGCCTGGATAAACTGAGCTCTGAACATCATGCATGCAGCTCCAAAAAGACTATTTTACTCTGGAACAAATATTGATCCACAGTCCAAAGTGGTTATTTTACAACCAGACCACCACAATCCGTCCTGCCCGACAGAAAATGAACCAAATGGACACTTCAAAGAATGTGTTAAGTATTTAAAACCTCGTGCTGACTTTAGCAGGCACTAAGTAAGATCACCCTTAGAATCCTTCATAGATATACACTTTATTTAGATCTACCTTTATATTCTTTTCTCCTATTGCTCTTATAGATTTAGTGATAACCAGATAATATATTTATACTAATTTTGTTGCAACACTTTTATGGATAATATGTTCTTGCTCTCTGTGCCAGGTCTCGGAGGTCTAACCATCCTGCCCAAGTTCATAAAAGCCAGACAGGGAGGTAGATCCTTTATACTCCTTGCCTCTAAATTTTACAAATCTCTCTAAAACTAGAAACTCATATAAACATATTCCACAGGTCTGTATATGTTCTGATCAGCTGGGGTGAGGTACCTCATTTGTAGATTCACTTGTCAGTGGGTGGGGATGGCTCCTGGACACTCTCTGACCAAAGGGTAAAATGTTCCAAACCATCCTGCAGGCACTATGGTAACCTTTCCCACTGCGCACTATTCTTATAATTCTTAATTAAATCTAAAATGGCCGAACCCTTTGGATCCTGAAGGAGGCTTGTGCATTAGACAGAAGTGTGGCTAAGGAACAAGCAGTGGCCTCCTCCTCAAACCCACTGTGCTTATTCTGGGATCAGCTCCTCTTACCACTGGAATGGAGGCAAGCTTGCTTTGGTTGGTACCTGGATCAAAGGACCCCTTTTTCCCGGTTCTCCGTTTACACTTAACTAGGAGTGGGCCAGCCTCACACAGGGCCATTTTAAATTAATGAAGTTAATCCTCCCCAAACACATTTCCTGAGAGAAGGTAAGTCACATACCCAAACTCATGACTTCCTGCCAAATGAGCTGAACCAATGACTCTGCTATAGGAGCAGTTTTCACACATCATCATGTTGAAAGCAGTCACACGGAAGTAGATGCAGGTTAGCTGATTTACGGATTTAGTTGCACACTAATTCTTTACACATTGCCCCAAGATAAATAGCCTCCTCGGTGCTGCAGCTACCAGGTAGTGAGATCAGGTTAATTGAAGGACGTTGAATGTTTACCTTGACATGAAGTGTTATTATTCTTTGAAATGAGCAGTCACCCACCCCAAATAATGATCCATTTTCTTATAGAACCATAATACCAAAATGACATGTCCTAAAGCAACAACTCTAAGTCCCACAGTCTACAGGTCTCAACAAAATAAGTAAGTAAAACTGAGCAGGGAATTAGCAATCCTATGGTATTCTGTTTTTTCTGTTGTGATATTACCACATGGTCCACATTTGTAGAGTTGGAATAGGGCATAGTGCAGTAATACCACATGTTTTCCCTACTCTAAGCTGTGAGACTAAGAATTGCTTATGGGAATGAGGGCCTGAGAGCAATTTGTTCAAGTATTGCCAATCATAGAATTTGTGTGCACATAATGAATAATCCACTTATTTTCCAGTCATGGTAAGGCACACTTCTTTTCTTATTGAAAACTAATATTTTGTTCAGCCAACACTTCAAATTTCTACACAGAGCCTTTTATTTTATATTAACTTTTTAGCAGGTTATTGGGTGGAGGGGTAATGTCATTTAGTAAAAAACACATTTCCACCAATCACATTCGCTCGAATATGTCTCATTACATTGTGATGTATTACATCGCTTGCTTTTACAACGTGGTTGTTACAACGACTGCGTTGTTAGTACGTGATGCATTTAAAACAACTTGCACTATTGGGCGCACTAGACTTAGGAATAGTCCTACTCCAGTTTGCGTAACAGTTGGGAAGGTGTTGCAATTCATTTCAAATACCACAGCGCCGCCTAGTGCAAGTCGTTGTAATGACTTGGATTGTAAATGCATCACGTACTAACAATGCGGTCGTTGTAACAACCGCGCTGTAATAGCAGCACGATGTAATGACAGTGTTGTAATCGGTATTTCCCCATTTTCTCACTGAATCAGCTTAAACATGTTGTGAGATCGTTTTACAATGGGATGTACTTGAAAGAATTCAGATCCATAATTATGCACACATTACAACACCTGCACAAGTGCGATTCTTTCTGAACCACACGTTTCTGAACCACACTATGAGCACCATTTCTAATTTGTAATAAATTATACCAGTGCCACAATGATAAAAGAAATATGGAAACATGCACTACTACTAACACTAATAGATTTTAAAAAGTGCAGCATTACAGTGTTCCATTGTTAAACAAAAGCATTCTTCAAGTACAGACAATAGCTATGCAACAACCACTCACAAAGCATGCACACTAAATGGAAATGTGTTTTATAAAATGCTGAAGAAAAATAAATATGACTGTAAAAAATTACATGATATACCAACCATCGCTGACGCTAATCACCAAGGAAGGCACAAAAGATAAAAGAGGCATTAGAAAGAAAGGACGTGTTTTAGAGTAGAACAGCAAACAACATAAATGTAACATTAGAAAAATGTTACTCTTCATGTGGGAAACATTCTACCTTATGACCTTGTGGTTGATAACATAACTGCAAAAGTGCTCATGCAAAGTTAAATATTAAAGCCTTCTAGTCTCCTAGAAAACACATGTTAAACAGAAAATACGTTTATGCCAAAAGAAAGTGAGGATTTCTATAAACTGTACAGTAAAAATATATACTCTCAGATCACAAAGTGCTCTGCACGATGACAAAAGCTAACAGTGTTATTCTTCAGTTCATACATTAACAATATTCAGAATATACGTCAGAAAATAGAAAAGTAACATTTTGAGATTCAGAAAGTGGCACTGACCTGGCCTCTAAAAATACTAAAATCCTGTGAGCTTCAACTGTCAACTTATTTTAGGTTTTAATAATCTTACCATGTCAAGATCGTGTTTTTGCCTAAAACTTTGACCGGTATTTTACATTCAAGCTGAAAAGAAAAAGCCAAACTACTTTCTCTACCCTTCAATTTGGCCTTTAGAAGATTATGTACAATCACCACATCTACAGAACCTGTTCCCAAAAGCAGTTCGTAATGCTTTGCTCATCGGTGCTCTAAAATGCCTCAATTAACCTTAACCAAATCGTGCAGGATCCTCGTCTCCATCGGTATGGAAAGATTAATTGTGTTATGTTGGAGGATACTGGTTCACCTATTCCTGACCTGATTACCTGGACATAGACCATGACTAAAAGAGATTGGTCTTTGTTAAGCAATAAACAGGTAGAGGTTTGCAAACATTTCTAAAAAGTAAGAAAACTCTGGGGATCATTACGATGTCGGGCGGACAGTGGTTTGGAACCGCCAGTCCTTACCTCGGCGGTTCTGACCTCATGATTAGGAAACATCCACTTTATAATGGCAGCTTGTGCGATGGGCAGAAAAGGCCTGCAGCACAAGCTGCCACTGTAAAATTGATGCTTTTAAACATCTCTGCACCTCATGGTGCCTGCCACAGTATGGAGGGATGTTGAGTGGGAACCATAGGTGCCCCCCAGTTCCCATAGCGGAGGGCAATAGGGAAGTGGGCCCTGCTAGGGGCCCCCAAAGATACTTTCCGACAGCCTTTCCATTCCAGAAAGGCCGACATGTAAAGTCCGTTGGAAAGTGCAATCATAATCCCGATGGCGGAGCTGAACCTGACTCCGCCGTCATTAGGGGATTATGGTGGCTTCCTATGCTCTCATGGGCACCTTGAGCCCGTCGGAAGCACATTGGAATCCCCTTGCAAGTTTCACTCCGATTTTAAAAAGGATATCCTAAAAATGGACAGCGCGCTCAGTATCCGGCCAGTTTGTAGCTCTGTATTCTTCCAACAGAGCATACATTATATAAGACATAGAAGAAAATATATAACTATATATACAATGCAGTAGAAATATCTGCAGACTGTATTATGCAACGTTTTAAGAAATAAAGGGCCCGAAGTCGGATGGAAAGCCTCTGACCAGCTGATTTCAACCCGACATCATAGGTTTCAGTCCAACTGCGTATTAGGATGACAGTGATCGGAGTGAAATCTGTGGGGGTATTGAGATGCACTTCCAATGGGCTGAAGGAGCCCGTCAGAGTGTCGTAATCCACCATAATCCCTTAGTGACAGCAGAGCCTGGTCTGGTGGTTTCAGACCACTACGGTGTCGCTGACATCATAATGAGCCCAATGGTCTCTGAATTAGTAGAGAGTAATTTCATGCCTATTTCAACCATTGTTTAGAAAAATCAAGATGAACGTCAGACTGATTCTAAAGGTAAGTAAAGAAGGGAAAAAAATCAAAAATGTTGCACTCTGACCTTTCTTCGCCATTGAGTGTTGGATGTAAATCACTTTAATCGTTAAGTGATTCGGATTTTATATGGATTGTTTTGCAGGAAATACTCACTTTCAGGAATATATGATAATACAACGCTTACCTGTACCACGCATGGCTTTACCACGCGTATTTTACTACGCATGTGTCTTTACCACGCAGCATTTGAGCACGCAAGACTGTACTCCGCCATATTTACGTTACGATAACGAGCGTCAAAACACGTCTTTCAAAATAGAGATAGGACTTCTATTTTGACGTACACGCCACGTCGTTGTTGAGGCTCTTTCCTTTCTCTCAATTTGCACTGAATAGCGGTTTTTTTCTAAAGTTTTCTTTTTTTTTTTTATTCCGCTTTTTTTTTAGGGGGGAGACCCCCCAAGCCCCCCTTTTTATTGTCCCTTTCTCCAAATGATATACACACAGGACGAAGCGAAGGAACGAAGACTGGAAGCAATGAAGCTTGCGTTGTAAAAACGTTCGTGGAATGCACCCGCGGTGAAAAGACGTTTGCGTGGTAAGTGACCCGTTGTAAACGTAACGCGTGGTAATGCGTTCGTGGTAAATGATGTTTCCCACTTTCAATAGTTTTGCCACAGCCTTTAATAACTCCACTAAATGAAACTGCAAAGTATTACCACAATCAGAATAGACGAATATGTGACTTTACAACGCATGCCATTACATCGCATGCCGTTGCAGCGCCAACCTTTACCCCAACTTTCTGTCAGGGGAGCGCTGGAAGTTGGAATAGATTAATTTTCTATTCTAACTCCAGAGTGTGCAACAGTAGGGAAGGTGTTGGAGTAAAATCCAACACCTTCTACCCACTGCTGCACAACTTTTTCATTGCAACGGCATGCGATATAATGTCATGCATTGTAACGGTTGCGTAGGCTGTTTCCCGAACAGACTGTATAACACTAAACTTGGTTGTGGGGAGATGGCCCAGCTCTATTATTCATTAGCAAACAGACCAACTAACACTATACAGAAAAACATGGTTTTCTGAGGGTGATAATGGGGAACCAAAAATTCAAATGCCTGAGGAAAGGAGAACTGTGGATTGAACATGATTTGGCCATTGTGTGAGGAATGAATATAATGACAATTAAAGACATCAATCAATCAGTCTTGTAGAATGCAGCTTATTACCCGTGAAGGTATCCAGGCGATGCGTTACTGGGCTTAGTCAAAGAGGCAGGTCTTGAATTTCTTCCTGAAGTCTGTCAGTGAGGGGGTTGTTTGGAGCTAAAGGGGGAGGGCATTCCAGGACTTGGCGGCGAGGTGGGAGAAGGAGCGGCCTCTACTGTGGCTACGGTGGATGTGCAGTGTTTGTGCCAGAGTGAGAGAGGCAGAGCAAAGGTTTCTTGATGGTTAGTGGAAGTACAGGTGGTGGTTCATGTATGCTAGTCCTAGGCGGTGGAGGGCTTTGTAGGCGTGTGCCAGTAGTTTGAACTGGCATCTTTTCTGGATGGGGCCCAGTGCAGATTTTCTCAGGTGCTCAATGATATGGGTCCATTTGAGCAGGTCGCGGTCTTTTGCTGTGGGGAAGAGTCTGAATACCGCGGACCACCACATGTCATTCCAGAGGGAGGTGTTGTTGCTACAAATCAGCACTTCGGTCTTGTCCATGTTGAGCTTCAGACAGTTGCCAGGTGGCAATGTTATTCATGCAGTTATGGAAGTTGGTCTCCGTAGTAATGGGGTTTGCTAAGAAAGAAAGTATGAGCTGGGTGTTGCCCACGTAGGATAGGATGTTGATAGCAATGTCAGCCAGCAATGTCATGTAGATGTTGAAGATGGTGGGGCTGAGAGATGACCCTTGGGGAACGCTGTTGATGGTGCTCTTGGGTTGCGAGGTGAGGGGGGGGCGGATTCTCTGCGTGGGTCCAGTGAGAAATGATGCAATCCATCTGAGCGGGTCTCCTTTGAATCTGATCTGGTGCAGTCTTGTTGATGGCTGCAGAGAAGTCGAGAAGGATCAGGGTGGCTAATTTTCCTCTGTTGAGTGGGGTGAGGAGTGCATCGGTGGTGGCGATCAGGGCAGTCTTGGTGCTGTGGGTGACTCAGAAAGCTGATTAGGAGGGGTTTAGCAGGTTGTTTCTCTCCAGGTGTTCAGCGAGCTGACTGTTGATCACCTTCTCCAGGACATTTGCTGGAAATAGGAGCAGCGAGATGGGGTGTGAGTTCTGGAGATTGCTAGGGTCTGCAAAGAGTTTCTTGAGGAGAGGTCTGTCCTCAGCATGTTTCCATGCATCAGGAAAGATAGCTGTGGTGATGGACGGGTTGAGGATCGTGGTGAGTTGGTGGCTGAACTCGTAGTTTCCTAGGTTGAAGAGGCAGTGACGGCATGGATCGGTGGGTACTCCTAAGTGGATGGAATTCATTATGGCTGTGGTGTCAGGTGTGTTGAGCTGTTACCATGCGGTGAGATGTTGGTCAGGAGAAGCATCCGTAGGAGTGGGGAGCAGGTCGGTGGTTTGGGGGTTGAAGTTCTTGTAGATGGTGGATATCTTGTTGTGGAAGGAATTTGCTAGAGCGTCTCAGAGCTCCTGTGAGGGAGGAATTGTGCTGTGTTCTCAGTGGCTGCTGGGCAGGAGAACTCTCTGATGATGGATGAATAGTTCCTTGCTGTGGTTGGCGCTAGCCTCAATGCAGACTACTTTTTTAGTGTCTTTGAGTTGCTTGTGGTATTTGTTGAGGGCTAACTTGAACATAGCTCAGGTTGCATAGTCTCTGCTAGCGTACCATCTTCTTCCTAGTTGTTTGTAGTTGTGTTTCCTTGTCCTGAGTTCCGGGGTGGGCTTGTTTGGTGGATCTGTGAATGTTGGTAGGTTTGATGGGGGAGCACTCAGGCTACAGCATTGGTGATCCAGGTGTTGAAGTTCTCGACTACTTGTTTCAGGTTGGATGCAGAATCTGGCTGAGTGGTATTCAGGGCATCCATTCATTGGTTCGGTGTTACTTTGCTCCAGCTGTGGAAGGAGATGCTGGGAGGGTTGGGGTGGTGCGTGTTGGTCCTGAGATGGTGAAGTGGATGATGTAGTGATTGGTCCAGTTGAGTACCATGCTATGGCTATATTTTACTGTGTTGCTGGACATGAAGATAGGGTCTAGTGTATGTTCTGCTCTGTGTGTGGGGTCTGTGACCAACTGGGTGAGACCAATGTTGTCCATACGTTCAAGGAGGTTGGCAGAGTTTGTGTCTGTGGGGGCATCAAAGTGGAAGATGAGGTCTACGAGGAAGATGTAGTGCTCGGATTCAATGGTGAGTCTGGCGATGAAGTCTTTGATGGTGCTGCAGAGGCCAGTTTGCGGTCCTCGGATCTGTAGGTGAGGGTGCCTCTGATGGTTGTTTTGTCATTGAGCTACCATCATTGGCCACACTGCACATTTTCCCCAGTGTGGGAGTGCTGCAGAACAGTGCTATATGCATTTGCTCACCAAGTGGAAGAGACCGGTTTTAAAGACTGTGCATAAGAGCCTTCTGAAAAAATACATGACCTAGCCCTACCCTTCTTGTTTTAAGTTAAAGTATAGTTCTATTTACTACTGTCTCTACTCTAGACTTCTGCATCTTCTGCTGTGGCAAGCTACCACATTCAGAGGCTACAGCTGTTTCATAACTCTGTGACCAGACAGATCCTTGACATGACGAAAAGATTAATTATATTGCCCCACTTCTTTGCTTGACAAACACTCCCAGACATCAGGCGTCCACTTCCAGAATCCTGTGTAATGGGGACTACACATACTACAATGGTGAGAGACCTAAATATTATTTCAAAATATTATTGTGATAAATGTCAAAAATATTGTTAAGTCAAAAATGATGAGGGGCAGAATACTAAATGTAGGAATATGTTTTAACATAGTTAATTAGTTTTTTTAATATAGTATAGTATATACTTAATTTTGATATTATTGTACTAAATATTGTTCTTAATTATTGTTCTATAAACATACAAAAATATATATATACATATATATATATATATATGCACACACACATATATTAGTCATCATATGAATTTCAACAATTTGTATCAGTATTGTTGTTTTTAGAACAGTTTGTAAATGTATGATTAATTAGTGATCTCGATTTTAGTAATGGGGTTGTTAGGTTTGTAGGCCAATAGTATGGGAAGTTTTCTAATTTAGAATTTATGTTAATTAAATGTTTAATCAGTAAGTAACTGTGTACATGATTTAATTGATTGTTATTTTAATGTGGAATTTAACTTATCTTTAGTTTAAATGTTAATTTATTATTTAGAAAAAGATTGTTGGGTTTTTAGGGGATTAGGAAGTGAAGTTATTTAAACTATAAATTACTTCTAAACTATAGTGTGAATTACTGTTTATGGTAATTAAATATTGATGTGTTAATTATTTACATTAATGATTAATTTGGTTCCTTTTTACTATAAATATTGATGTTTTTTCTGATTTATAATGGGTAAATCTTATTTTTACAGATTACCCACTACTAAATCACAAATAATTAGTAATTAGTTGGGTTTGTATGAGATAGGGTGGAAACTTAAAATACTAATTACTGTTTTTATTTGTAACGTGTTTTAGGTTAATTAAATGATCTCTTGATAATATAAACTATAAACAGGCAGATGCATCAAAGAAAATACCTGGAGCAAACAGGCAGATTCTCAGAATCTGGCCGTTTGCTCCCGGTATTTTTGCATTTGGGATGCCTCATCCCAAATGCAGAAATCAGAATTTAAGGAATCTCTAAATAGCGATTCCTTAAATTGCTCTTGCATTTAAGGAATCCCAAATTGAGATTCCTTAAATGCAATGCATGAAACCCAAAAAAATAGCGAATTCGCTAATAAGGGGAGCAAATTACCATGAAGTTGAACTTCGTGGTAATTTGCTAAAACTTTGAAAAATGCACTTTTGTGCATTTTTCAAAGTTACATGTTGCGCACACACATGCCCTTAGGGCATGTGTGTGTGTAACATTTGTGCACAGGTCCATTTCAGGGGTGCAACAGGTTGTCCTTTGGACACCCTGGCACCCTTGAAATAGCGGAACACTAGCGATTCGTTAATAGCTAATCGCTAATAAGGAATGGCTTTCCCATTCATTCCTATGGGCCTTTAGGCCTTTAGGCCCATAGGAATGAATGGGAATGCCATTCCTTATTAGCGATTAGCTATTACCGAATCGCTAATAAGGAATTTTTAGGAATCGCTAATAACATTGCGATTCCTACATGCATCCCGTTTTGCGAGTCTTTAATAGCGATTCCTTAAAATTCGCTATTAAGGACTCGCAAAACATAACTTTGATGCATCTGCCAGATAGTCTGTTATTTCATTCGTCAATTATGGTTGTATTTGAATTAACTTCATTGAAAAATGTATTCAGTAATATATTTTTTAAAATACATTTTATATTTGTTAGTGCCTTTATTTGTTTTTATTATTCATTTACAATTTTAATGCTATTAGTGATTCATTTGTCATTGTCTACATTTTTGGGGGTTTTAATTCGAGTCCTTGGGTGGTAAGTGAATTTATCTTAAACTTATTTTGTTTTATATTTGTTAAATTATTTTCTATTTAATTGTATCACATTTAATTGTATTTATTTATAATGCATATAATATCATTTTGAATATTAAAATATTTTGATATTATTGTAAATGATTAAGAATTAAAATAGTAAATCTAACCCCTCTAAAGTTTAACACTTTCCCTGAATTTGCTTATGTTGAGAGGGAATGGTTAATCTGACCCCTCCAAAGTACAGTACATTTAATACTGCTGTTTGATTGGAGTAAGGACAGTAAATCTGACACTTTCAAAGTCCAGCACTTTCCTTGATTTTGCTTAAGTTGGAGTAGAAATAGCACATCTAGCTCCTTGACTGTCCAACACTTTCCCTCCTGTTGTTTAGCTAGAAGTGGGAATAGCAAATCTAAGTCATCCAGAGTCTAACCTTTTCCCTACTGCTCCTTATATAGGAGTGTGAATGTTAAATCAAACCCCTCCAAAGTCCATCACTTTCTCAGATTTTGCTTAAGTTGGAGTAGGAATAGTAAAGCTAATCATTCCACAGTCCAACACTTTCCTTACTATTCCGTAGACTGGAGTGGGAATAGCAAATCAAACTCCTGCAAAGTCTATCTCTTTCCCAACTATTGATTAGTTTGGAGTAGTACAAAAAATCGACCTCTTCAAAGCCCAACAGTTACCCTACTGATGCTTAGACTGCAGCAGGAATAGTCAAAAAAACTCCTTGAAAGTCTAACACATTCCATGTTTTTATCTTTATTGATGTGGAAAGAGTAAAATAAATCCTCCAAAGTCCAACACGTTCTCTAATGTTGCTTATGCTAGATTGGAAATGGTACATCTAATGCCTCCGCTGTCCAACACTTTCCCTTCTGTTGTTTAGATTTGAATAGAAATAGCTAACCTAATTCCTCCAAAGTCTAACCCTTCCCATGCTGTTCATTATTTTGGCGTGGGAATATTAAATGTAACCCATCCAAAGTACGGCCCTTTGCCCTAATTTGCTTAAATTGGCCTTAGAATAGTAAATCTGACTCCTTTCAATTCCAGAACCTTTGCTAGTGTTGTCTATTTTTGATTGTTGAATTTTTATGTTTAATGTTTTCTTTAATGTTTTCTTTAACCCCTTCTATGCTCATGACGGAATGGTTCGATGATGAGCATAAGTGCCAGTGTGCTCATGACGGAACCATTCCGCCATGAGCACATATACAGCATTTACAGCAGAGGGATTTCCCATATTATTTTTTTGCTTTGGGAGGCGGGGAAGAGCTTCCCCAACCTCCTAAAGCTTACTAGGTGTTTTCATTGTATGACGATCGCGCGCATGGCACGCCGTTGTCGTTACAATGAAAACAAAACTGAAACTTAGTTTCTGATTTGCAATTTCGGTGCTTGTGGGGCTATCTCAGCCCCCCCCCCCCCCGAGCACCGAAAAACATGGGTGAGGTATTGTTGGAAAGGGGAGAATCTTCCCTTTCCAATGGTACACTTCCCTAGTGGATCCCTGCTTGGGTGTCACCCCAGGAGGATGATCCCCAAGCAGGGATCCACCCACTAGCCACCAGGGAGGGGGGAGCGGCCCCTTGGGCAAGGGCCTTTGCTTCTGCTATGAAATTATGAAAGAATGCCCTGCAAACCTCACATTTTGTTGAAAAAACGAAATGTGCCACATATTTTTGTATGGAATCACCATGCTGGTACAAATGTCCTACCCCACAGCATTCCCCTCAGTGTCCCGAGTAAAATGATACCTCACTTGTGTGGGTGGGGCAAGGGCCTGTGACTGGGAAGAGTCCAAAACCGAGGGAATAAGGGTATATAGCACAGAGAATGCTAAGCTCTACATTTTCAAAACAAATACATTTTTAGCCAATTCTGCATTGGACACCCACACAAGTAAGGTATCATTTTACTTGGGACACTATGGAGAACGCTGTGGGGTACGACATTTGAACCGCCGCGGTGATTACTCACAAAAATATGTGGAAAATGTGTTTTTTTTCAGTTAATTTTGAGGTTTGCAGGGAATTCTGGGTAGGGAAACGTTGGGGGATCCACGCAAGCCATACCTCATTGGACTCTCCAGGGTGTCTAGTTTTTAGAAATGTGTGGGTTCGGTAGGTTTCCTTAGATGGCGGCGAACCCGGGGCCAAAACCCCAGGTGCCCTCCCGAAAAGCAGGTCGTTTTGTTATAGGTAATTTTAAAGTCTCCAAAGTACGATTTGGGCCATTCCTTGTTGCAGCCATTATGCCTACCCACACAAGTGAGGTACCATTTTTATTGGGAGACCTGGGGGAACGCTGGGTGGTAGGAAATTCGTGTCAGCCCAGTGATCCTACCACTTTCCCACACGGAAATATTAGAAAAAATAGATTTATTCAACAAAAGGTGAGGTTTGCAGGGGATTCTGGGTAGGGAAATGTTGGGGGACCCAAGCACGCCATACCTTGCAGGACTCCGCCAGGTGTCTAGTTTCTAGAAATGTGTGGGTTTGGTAGGTTTCCGTAGATGGCCGCCGAGCCCCTGGCAAAATTTCTTGGGACCCCCTTGCAAAACCAGGTTGTTTTGTGATACGTCATTTTGATGTTGCCTCAATAGGTTTGGGGCCCTTGCTAGTCGCGTGTAACTATCCCACGCACGCGAGTGAGGTACCATTTTTAGCGAGAGACCTGGGGGAATGCTGTGTAGAAGGAAATTTGTGGATCCATGCAGATTCCAGAACTTTCCCACACAGAAATCTGAGAAAAAAGTGATTGTTTCTGCTAGATTTGAGATTTGCAGGTGATTTTCGGTAGGGAACTGTTGGGGGACACATGCAAGCAATACCTTGCTGGACTACTGAGAGTGTCTAGTTTTCAGAAATGTGTAGGTGTGGTAGGTTTCCCTAGATAGCCACCGAGCCCAGGGCCAAAAACTCAAGGGACTCCCCTTGCAAAACCAGGTAGTTTTGTGAGAGGTAATTTTGAAGTTGCCTCAATAGGTTTTGGGCCCTTGTCTGTCGCGGGTACTTGACCCACCCACTTAAATGAGGTACCATTTTTCTCGGAAGACTTTGGGGAATGTGGGCTGGGTAGAATTTTGTGGATCCACACATATTCCAGCACTTTCCACCACAGAAATGTGAGGAACATTTGGTTTTTTTGGACAAATGTTGAGGTTTGCAAGGGATTCTGAGTAACAGAACATGGTGAGAGCCAAACAAGTCACCCACTCCTGGATTTCCTTGGGTGCCAAGTTTTAAAAAATGTACAGGTTTGCTAGGTTTCCCTAGGTTCCGACAGAGCTGGGGTTCAAAATCTACAGCAAGGCACTTTGCAAAAAAAGGGTCAGTTTTCACTATGAAAATGTGTTGTGTTCATGTTGCGTTTTGGGCAGTTTCCTGTTGCGGCCACTATGCCTACCCACCCAAGTGAGGTAATATTTTTCTCTGAAGACTTTTGGGAAGACAGGGTGGGTGGAATTTTGTGGATCCACAGAGATTCCTGAACTTTCCACCACAGAACTGTGGGGAAAATGTGTTTTTTTACAAAGTTTGAGGTTTGCAAGGGATTCTGGGCATCAGAACCTTATGAGAGCCAGACCAGTCACCCCATCATGGATTCCCCTGGTTGTCTAGTTTTGAAAAATGTATAGGTTTGCTAGGTTTCCCTAGGTGCCAGCAGAGCTATGGTTCAAAATCTACAGCTAGGCACCTTGCAAAAAAAGAATCAGTTTTCACTGTGAAAATGTGGTGCATCCAAGTTGCGTTTTGGGCCGTTTCGTGTTGTGGGCACTAGGCATAACCACACAATTGAGGTACCATTTTTCTTGGAAGACTTTGGGGAATGCAGTGTGGGGGAAATTTGGTGGGCTAACGTAGATTCAAGAACTTTCCACCACGGAAGTGTGAGGAAATTGTTTTTTTTATTTACAAATTTTTAGGTTTGCAAGGGATTCTGGGTAAGAGAACCTGGTGAGAGCCAGTCACGTCACCCCATCCTGGATTCCCCTGGGTGTCTAGTTTTCAAAAATGTTTAGGTTTAGCTAGGGTTCAAAATCTACAGCTAGGCACTTTACAAAAAAGGGTCAGTTTTCTTTGGAAAAATATAGTGTGTCCACGTTGTGTTTTGAGCCAATTCCTGATGCGGGCACTAGGCCTACCCATACAAGTGAGGTACCATTTTTATCAGAAGACTTAGGGTAACACAGAATTGTAGAGCAACTGTTATTACCTATTGACTTTCGTTGCATTTCTGCCTTCCAAATGAAAGACAATGTGTAAAAAAGAAGTAATTTTGAAAAATTACCTATAATTTGCATGATAGTATGGGTACTCACAATTTGGGAAATGTGCAAATATTTACTATTTCTAAACTCTATCTTTTGTTCCAATTTCAGAAATACATAGGTGTCTTTCATACCAATTTTTCCATGTATATATTTTCCCAAATGAATTGCTTTATGCCATGTACATAATAAAAAAACATTGCAAGACGCTGCTCAGTTATTGGCTCTGGGTTCGTCGGGTTCTTGGTAAACCTACAAGTCCTATATATCCACACAACCAGAAAGGTCCAGCGGATGTAATGGTACATTGTTTTTAAACAGCCGTCATAATTAGAAGAAGTTACAGGTAAAAACGTTGCCACAAATTGCTGTTTTTTCCAACTAAATCTCAATGTTTTCTATATTCAGCAGTTAGTTTCTATGAAGAAACCTTGAAAGATCTACACAAATGACCCCTTGCTGACTTCAGAATTTGGTCTAAAATGTATAGGGTCCATTATTGCTTTCATACTCATTTCTACCATTGACTGAAAAGAGGTTTGAAAGCATAAAAAATAGCAGAAATAGGCTATGTCCCAGAAAAATGCCAAAACTGTGTAAAAATGTTGGGGTTTCTGGCAAAAGTCTGCTTGTCCCTAAAAGCTGGGAAGATGGTGATTTCAGCACCATAACCTCTTTTTTGATACCATTTTCAGGGGAAAAAACAGACGCTTTTATCTGTATCCCTTGTTTCCCATTTTTTTAAACAAATCAAAAATGTTGCTGTATTTTGGCTATTTTCTGGGTCCCCTCCAGGGGGATGCACAAACTTTGGGTATCTTTAGAATCCCCATGATGTTGGAAAACAGGGACACAAATTTGGCGTGGATAACGTATGTGGTCAAAAAGTTACAGGGGCCTAAGCGCGAACTTCCCCAAATAGCCAAAAAAAACTTTTCACAGGGGGGGAGGGAAAGGGGGGAGGCCTAGCAGCGAAGGGGTTAATAATTGTGTTAATTTACATTTTTAATTTACACTTTTAAGGTTTTTTCAATATTTTCAATAATATTTTTTAACTGTAGATTTTTCTTCTAATTTGAAAGTAAATATATTTAGTGCCCATTGCTAAATCTAATTTTATATTAATGTTTAAATTGTTGCATACATAATTAAGTTGTATATATGTATGTTTATTTTTACTTTTAAGTTATTGTTAACATATGTAATGTATAGTTTTAAAAACAGTTTTTTGTTTTTATATTTTTTAGTAAGTTGTTTTTTTGTATATGTAGTTTACATTACTAATCAAACTATTTATTACTCATTATATCATTGGTTTGTATTTTTATATTTTAAATGAATCACATAGAGGGCCTAATTACAATGTCGGTCATAAGTTGGAGGCTTTCTGACCGACATAGTAGGTTTAAACTCCGACCACTACATTACAATAATGGCGGTTGGAGTTTAAACTGCCGGGGGAATCCGACTCGGTTCTGACGGGCTCAAGGAGCCCGTCGGTCAGTCGGAACTGCACCATAATCCCTAGAGGATGTTGTTTCCACCGTCGGGATTATGATGTTGGTTTCCGACAACCAATCCATGTTGCCTTTACGACATGGATTGGCTGTCAAAAACTGGGAAGGGGACCCCTATTTATGCTGAATGGTTTTAGCCCACCACACAAGCTCCCAATGAAGTTTGCGACTGTACCATGTGCGGTTGCATCCTAATTGGGTCGTTGGAACCGTTGACCTAAGGTCGGGTGGTACCTTCCCCAAAACGGTGTTGGTCGGAGGCAACTTCGAACAACATCGTAATTAGGCCCAAAATATTTATATAAATAAATATTTCAAAATACTTACCTTTTTTAGGCACTCTGTTCCACAATATGTTTGGCTCAATATTTTGTGGCTTATATACAAAATATGAAAGCTCAATATGTTTTTTAGACATTTTTTTTGACGAGATATTCTAGTGTCATGATATTGTAGTTCTTGATAAAGTGTCATTAAATCCACTATAATACAGGCCAACTATTTATTTGCACACTTTTGACATGCCACCACTCTTCAGGTAATCTTAGATTTCCCTCAGCTAGCCTTTTCTCTATTGGCAGTTTAGTGTTATCTTTGTTGATGGTCAAACTTGTTACAGCTTACCTCTGGTCTTAAGAGTTGATGAAAATCATCTTGGATTTTGTTAAAAGGTAAAATTCCAAATCTTTCTGTTCTCTTCATCTGCTTAGTTTTTAGTTCTTGATAAAGTATCATTATATCCACTATAATATGGGCCATATTTTTATTTGCACACTTGCGACATGCCACCCCTCTTCAGGTAATCTTAGATTTTCCTCAGCTTAAAAAATATATTCCTCATCTTTCTGTTCTCTTCATCTGCTTAATGTTATCATACTCGTGTTTGCCACATATTCTTCAGGTCTTTACCCTCACTGGCACCAAGAAACCCTGAGCAAGCGTACCAGCTGCAATTTCGAAATGTCATTAAATAATGATCATTGGAAAATAAATGCCTCCACAAAATAAGCAGAGCATGTAAATGCTAATGTACTCACTTGCATCTCATCTAATTTGGACTGAATATCTGGAGGAAAGTCTCCACCTCCACAGCTAAACGGATCAAAAGGCTCTGCTCCAAACAGATCTCGTTCTAAAATAAAAAACAACGGTCATATAAATGTGCTAGTGCTTCATACTACGGTACTTTAATATTATAGTGCAAACAGTTGTAGAACCAATATAGATTTCATTCAAACGGTAATGCAAATTTACCAAATTAAAAATAACATTAAATGTAGCATGCAGTTATAAATATGGGACTACATTAAATGGCAAAATTCAAAACATTTGAGTGTTATGTCTATGTAAAGGTACAAATGGGACAGCTTGGTCATATTTATGCCATATTTGAGACGTTGGGGATGCTACATTGGGGTACATGAAAATGTAGATTACCAACAAAGTCAGGAAGCTATGCCCTATACGAAGAAACATGGAGTTTTATTAATTTCTCTAAGGTGAATGTCTAGAGGAGTGACAATTAGGTTTTTATCCTGGTGGAGGGAGAGAGTTGGCATTTCTTGATTGCTGTGGACCATTGCCTCCTCCATGTTAGTAATGTGTTTTTGTTTTTATGTGCACTTCCCATTTTTCTTAATGGAACATGAGCTACATTGAAAAAATGCTTTATTTAAATGCTATCACAGACATGGTGGTCTGGAATGTATGACGTTACAATGCATACATTTACAATGCATGCCTTTACAACACAGTTTTACACCGCAACATCCCTTACAACGCATACATTTACATCGCATGCCATTACAGCAAACTTTTTAAAACTACATTTACAACACATTCCATTACATTGCATCCTACCATTACAACGCATACCATTACATTGCATTTAAGGTAAGTGTTGGATAGTGTAGGGGTAAAAATTACTATTCTAACTCCAGGGGGTGCAACATTAGGGTAAGTGTTGGGTAGTGTAGGGTTAAAAAGTATTATTCTAACACCAGGGGGTGCAACAGTAGGGTAAGTGTTGGATAGTGTAGGGGTACTATGCGTTGTAATGGTATGCGTTGTAATGACATGCGATGTAATGGCTGCGTTGTAGTGACATGCGTTGTAAAGGATGTTGCGATGTAATAATTGCATTGTAAATGTAGTGCGATGTGATGACTGTGTTGTAAAGGTTGTTTCCCGGTGGTCTGCTGACCTCAGCTTCCCTCACCACACCGATGATTGCTTCAATTAGAAGTGGGTCGCAATGTGAAACCTATCCCAATATTCATGAGGTAGACTGAATTGCAACCCATTCGGAATTGGTACATAAGTTGGTTCTAAAAATACCACACTAGCTGCAGAAATACCAATTGCAAATTGCAACCAGTCTTTTGGTGACCACTGTTAGGTAGATATGGACGTATGTCCACATCTTCACCTGCTCCTTCCTCCCCATTATTTTGTGTTCTTCTGCAATATCTCTCTGATTCTGGGATTCCTACCCTTTTACAACGTCCTGGTCAAATATATTTGAATATTATGGAAACAGTGCTAAAACAACTAAGAGAAGAAAGCACAAGTAAGCCAGCATCTGGAGCAGTTAATAAAAAAGTACTAGACAATAGGCATGAACACTTGACGGGAGCTGGTTGGGGACAGAGGCAGAGTTGGGGTCAGATGATTAGATTGCTTACCATCCTATTTCTCCCTTTTTTGCTTCATCTGTTATGCATCTCTCTCTCTTCCTAACCCCTTCTTGGTCCTCTCAACTTCCTTCTCATCTCTCAATCTCTAATATTCTCTCAATATTGCATTAGCTACCTAACTCCTGCAATCATCTACCTATTTTCCTGCCTCAAACACCATTTCTCTCCTCCGAAACACTCTTCTTCTCGATAGCCATAACTCTATATCTCCTCTCCAACCTCCCCTCCTCCCCTCAGCCTATAAGCCCGTTCTCTTCTCTTCACTCCAACTCTCTCATCATTCACAGGGAGTTTATGGACTGACTCAGAAGTGATGCCAGAAGGCTGCACAAGTTATAAAGAAAATGTTATTGCATTCAGGGGGTATAGCTATCCAATAAGGTTGTGCGTGGTGTTGCTTGCGGATTTGACTGGTCCCAAAATCATTTGCCTCTGCTTTCAACTGCTACCCAGATACAGAGGAATAAATAAGAGTCCTACACAACATGGCTATTCTTCCGTGTCCCACATGTAAAACAAATGCCTGACTTCCTGCCACCTGTCCCCACCACTCTCTGTGCTTTGCCCATCACCACTTCCTTACAAAGCTGAATTCTCTGCTCTTCAGCCCTACACTTACAGACATTAAGATAGACCATCCAAAACAGCCTGTAATTCCTTTTTGACACAGCAACAGTGGGTTACAAGTTCTGTTACCAATTGTTGCTACATAACATCAGTGAACTACTGAATTTAGAATCCAGTTAGTAACGCTAATGTCTCAGTTTCAGAGCCGTACATAACACATTTATTACTCATTGATCTTTCCTTTTCCTTTGTTGTTATCCCATTCATCTACCTCTTAGCTCCACTCATGATTTCTGATATGAGCTTTTCCACAGAGAGCAACTGACAATATCACTGACATCATGTAATTCTACCCCAGCTTGGTATGTATGGTGCTTATCAAACAGCCCTATACACTACTAGGATTAGTGCACAGGACTTTTGGTAACAGTATCGCATGGTTTGACTCACAGTCTGCAAGTGAGTCGTTGCATCTTGTCTATTTTTTTTAAATAGGATGCTTAAAGAATTAAAAATGTTCCCTGTTGCAATGTTATCACGTGATTACAAGGCAGGGCTAAAATAGTATTTACTATTAAAGAGCAGCAGGATTTCCAGGCTCTTTTATGTCCTAAGTGCCAAAGAAATTAGGACCGTGATAAGCATGCGCGGACTAAGGCTACGAGGAGTACTAACAAATAGCGTAGAACAGCCATCCCAGAGAATGCTATTCCAGTGATATCTGTGTGTTGAAATCATACTTGCCCGAAGGGGGCGGCACTTACGGATCTCTGCGGCTCTGCTGGGGAGTGGAGGTGCCTGGGTGCCGTTGCGTGTAGGTGTTGATGACTGAGGAGAAACCTGAGAAAATGGAACCATATCAAAAATGTCTGTGGACGGTGATTTAGGAGTCACACTGCCAGCCTAAAAAAGAATACACATCATTAGTAGACCGCAGTTTATACAATACACATTATGTTTCACGTGCAAACATAGGAGGAGGGGGAACCATAATAGCATTCATGCAGAAAATAAATAACCAGCACTTTGTGCATGTCATTCCAAAGTCAGTGGTCTTGCACTGAACATTAAACCATTTGTGTTTAGAAACAGATGGGCTGAACACCTCGATGGTTTTAGAGAACCATTACCGGTATAAGATTTAATAAGATATACACCTACAACACCAGACGCCAAAACCACCCGGAGTTTGTGCAATGCTGGAAATTCGTCTTGTTCTTTCAAACAAAAATCAGAGTGGGCTGAGGCAGTGAACACCTCTCAGCACAGACAGAATAACATGCTGACAGGAGACATTTTGCAGGGTATCCTAAGGTTATACAGCCCCTGACCATGGACTCTCGTAGCTGCATCTCCTTTAATGCAAGGATAACCAGACGTCTATAACCAATTATGAAATCATTCCTATTATGCATTTAGCATATGCAAAAAGAGTGGTGATCAAATATATAACTTTTCCACATGCGTAGATTATCAGTAGTATGAATGTGAATACACAACTTGCTCAGTTGGTAAAACAACATATACACACACACTTTGGGTCAAAATCAAAAAAGCATTTATGAGCATGAGAAGTGATACTACAGGAGTATTCTTTTACATACTGCGTTTGTGAATTTTACAACTCCCTATAAGCTAAGAGGCTACAGTCCTTTCCATTTGTATGATTTGTTATTGATACTGCCGTTTTAGACCCATTTGGGATGATTTGGGGTCAGTTCACAATGATGAGTAAGACTACGTAAAAGAGTTCTAAGTAGTACTTTTAGCGTATTTCAAAATACCTTTGTCACTAGGCCAATGTGGGTTTTTGAAGTCTGTTTAAATAAAAATGGCACTATGCTTTTGTTAAACATTTGTTAACAACCGCCTTTCTGTGTTGCCCAGGGACCCAGCATGTCTTTGTTTGTTTAACTTGGGAGGGGAATTTAACATGAAAAGTCATGATGCAAACACAAAAAAATAAACATAATATTGAGGCATGCTTTTGGCCGTTCTTTCTTGTGAACTGAATGTGGCCCATCATGAACCAATTTTCCTCAAGTCAATGTACAACATAATATAATCATCTGATGGTGGAAGCACTGAGGCGGAGACACCGTGGTGAGCCAGAATGTGTACAACAGACTCTGCGCCATGAGCCCGGTAACAAAAGAAGCCTGAGAAGTCAACTTCCATGATCCTTTGAAGCCTTTGATTTATGATCCTTGCCGGCTGTGATTGATATATATTGTATGTGGAGGGGCTGTTTATTTGTCTCACTTTGAAAAGCCCAGTGGTCGTTATTGTTTTTCATGCTGTCATCCCTCTTTACTGTCCATAGAATGCTATTCCGAGACAACAGTTATTTCTATTATCATTTTTATTATTAGATGTTTTTCTAGTGCTGAGCTTAACTCTGGAAGATAGTAGAGCACTGTGCAAGTGACAACATAAAATAAGAATCAGTGTATTTAACATAAGAACATTAAGACGGGATGACAGAATTCTCAAATAAAACAAATACAAAGAAACATTAGAAAAAACGGGAATATGGTTAGATGTAGTTGGAAAAGAGTAGTAGCATGAGTTTGGTGAAAGGTGGTATGATTATGATGTGGTTATGGGTCTCTGTGCTTTTACAGAGCAGCTGGGATATGGTAAATAACAATGTGTGAATTATAATGTAAGCACTCAACTAGAATACAGTTTTCCATTGGATCCAAAGGAGACAGTTAAGTCAATCAACATATCAAAGGCAATCATGTCTGATGTTGACGGTTTATTTTTCTTTGTTTCAGAAGGACTGCAGGGCCACTTCCTGCATATTCTTATTAGTCAGAAAAGACCTACTCTCACCGATCATGCTTTCTCTTCCCATCACTATGCCTGTCCGCCTGCTCACATTAGCGCTGTACACTGTACAACACTCAACAAATAAATACTTTAGCAAAGAAAGATTTGCTTAGAAACTAGATAAAGTTCACATCACCAAGAACAATGCATGATTCGGTTATTAGGTGCCTACAATCTACAACCATGGGAATGCAATAATTTTGGTAAGAACATATTCATTATGTACTAATTGCAGTGCCCAACTTTGTCTAGAAAGGCGTTCAGTCACTTGATGGTACCAACACGTTGATCAATACAAAAACAAGCAAAAATGCAAATAAACAAATAAAATACATATTCTGGAAAACACAGAAAGTGTCAGCAGAAGTCATAGCTAGCTTAATTGGAAAGCATTCGATAAATATGTTCTCTCAGTCTGACCATTAGTAGAAGCTGAAGTACAACACCTCATCCTATGAAATCTTCATCGGTAATCAAGGAATATGAGGAAGACCCGTGTCCAAAAGTCTATGGTTCTATTGTCATCTATTTGCCCAAATGATAATTTTATGGTTCAGAAAATAAGATCAGCATTCCTTCTAATGCATTTGTGTTGATTAGTCCAGTAAACAAATGCACTATGTATAAATGGAGCAATCTTGCGTGTAGCTCTGTTCTTGGACACACACTTCTTAAACATTTGTATGGATGTCAGTGAATGAATATATTGTTTGTAGATACATATGATTTTGTGAAGAATTAATATACAGATCGATGGAAAATAGATTATTTTATAGTAGAATTTACTTGTGAAACAGTGAACAAATGATTTAATGTCATACTTTCTATTACATACATATGAAATTAATAGAATACACCTTTTTCAGAGTTATCGGATATGGAAGATTCTCATTAGAGATTTTGGGTTGTAGCCAAATTCCAAAGCCTTATGTTAAGATTAAATTAATATATTTATTTTCCTTACCCGTGATATGTGCTAGAAACTCCCAGGAATTATACATACACATTAGCTCCTGAAGTTCTAGAGACCAGCAATAAGGATGCTGCCATAGCTCAAGCTTGACAGAATTCAGGCTAAATCACTGTAATAAGCTCTCCATTGTAGACAGTAGTCTTTTTTGAGTAGCCATATGGTGGTTGAGGGTCAAGTTGAATTATGCTCTCTTGAAGGAAGTACAGTACATTTACACATGTAGTAGCGCGGTCTAGTGTATGCACGTCACGTAAGCAACGTGACGTGCCGGCGGCCATGTTAGGCTGCGCGCGCATCGCGTTTCAGTGGCGTGAAGAGCTGGTACGAGCAGGACAGGCTCGGCGCTCTTTAGGGACATTAATTACTTAATAAAAATAGTTAACTGGCACAGTGGCTGCAGCGTTTTCATTGGGGGCACAAAGAATACTACAATGGCGACGAGGGTGGGATAGCAGTCCCCCCAACCCCCCACAGAGAGAAAACCACGCCGAGGGACATAGCAACACACCGGTGGGCAGGAGTAATCAAGGCCAAGCAGCACCACAGAGAACCAGAGAGCCAAGAAGACCGACGGCCACCACACAGGTACCCTAAAGAGCGCGGCAGAGCCCAAGAGCACCCAAAGGGATAGAGCAGCCACCACAGGAGAGGACAGACCCCGGGGAAAACACAAGAAGCGAGCCAGATCCAGCCACCACCCATTAAAACAAGGGGAACCGAGCTGGATATCTTACAAAAGAACGAGGGGGCTGACG
This sequence comes from Lissotriton helveticus, assembly GCF_964261635.1. Classification (NCBI taxonomy): domain Eukaryota; kingdom Metazoa; phylum Chordata; class Amphibia; order Caudata; family Salamandridae; genus Lissotriton; species Lissotriton helveticus. Next base: position 478,499,651 of record NC_136061.1, on the reverse strand, counting down.
CAGGTAGTCCCCAGAACCACGCAAGCAAGGAAGAACAAGACAGCACGCCGGGGAGCCCCAGGGGCCAAGCAAGCGCACAGCCCACGGTCAAGAGCGAGAAGATGAGTGCGCAGGCTGGATATGCGATGGCGCCGGTACAATTCCTACCCAGGCCCGGTGAACCACTGATGAAGTGGGAGGACTGGAGAGATTACATAGACAATTTCATAGGAGTCTTAGAAGATGAAAACGAAGAGGTGTTCAAACCTTCGAAAAAGAAACGCATCTTGTTACTGAACTTAGGCCCCGAAGGGCTGAGAGAGTACAAAAGCTTAGTACCAAAGCAGAGAGCAAGCTCGGACGACGACGTATACGCCCATGCAATTGATGACCTCAACGAACATTTCAGGCCGGCGGTGTGCGTGTCAGTGGACAGATTCAACTTCCAACAAAGGAAGCAGCGCCTGGGAGAGACGGTTAAAGAATATGTGGCAGCACTGAAGCGACTCGCGGCCACCTGCAAATACGACAACTGGGAGGAAGAGTTCATCAAGGACCAGGTGGTAATGCACACCACGTGCACGTCAGTACAAGACAAGCTATGGGCAAGCGGAGACACCACCCTAAAAGAAGTGATGGTCATCGTCAAAAGGGCGGAATTTGCAAGGAGGTGCGCAGATGCGACGAAGAGAGAGACAGCGGCCACCACCATGGTAAACAGAGTGGATGACGAAGAACCTCGTAAGGATCACCTGAACAAGAAGACAGCAGATAAGGGACATAACAGGTGGCAAAGCTAAGAGGGTCCCCCGGGGAAACAAGCGGGAAGCAACAGGAAGTCATGCTACAGGTGCGGAAGCTGGTCGCATAAGGCCCATGACAGAAAAGGCCCGGCGTTTCGCGCCAAATGCATGTACTGTGGAATAACAGGACATTATGAGAAGGTGTGCAGAAAAAAGGCCTCTAAGGGCACGGTAAGATACGTAGGCCAAGACAACGACGACCAAGAAGACGCCAAGGAGGAGGATGTGGTTACGGTACTGTGTATATACGACCAGGTACTGGGCGTAGATGGGCAAATTCTAAGCATCGATGGCAAAAGGACAATGAAGCCCATCCTGGAAATGACGATAGGCGGCATCATGATCAGTGTGGTGGCCGACACCGGCTCACCATACACCATCGTCCAGAGAGCAGTTTGGGAGGAGAAATTTGCACCGCACCTAGGCCCGGAACTGGAAAAGCTAGACATCCGCCCAGTCACGTACAACGGGGACCGAATACCAATGGCGGGGTTCAGACCGCTAAACTTTGAGTTCCGTGGCCGATCGGCCCACTGCAAACTCTATGTGTCGGAGAAAGGCCCTTCGGTCCTGGGATGGTTGGACCAAGGCGATCTAGGGATCAAGCTAGACCCAGGAGGAAAGGAGCAGATACTACTGACGGAACCAGGAAACTGGCCAGACCTGGACAGGTGGAAGAGCGAATTTCCCAAGGTATTTGGAGGAACGGTGGGGAAGTTAGAAAAATTCTCACACAAGATAATTCTAAAAGACAATGCGGTGCCAGTAGCCCACAAGGCCAGGAACATCCCTTTGGCGGTACGTGAAGCAGTCCGGGAAGAACTCCAGGACCTGGAAAGGAAAGGGATCATCGAGCCTATCACGTGCGCAGAGTGGCTGGCGCCCTTGGTAGTCGTCAAGAAACCCAGCGGCAAGGTCAGGCTGTGCGTCGACTTACGCGAACTGAACAAGAATATCGTGGTGGAAAAGTTTCCCCTACCCAGAATTGAGGAGATGCTGGCCAACACCAGGGGGAGTAAATGGTATTCCACCATCGATTTGACCTCTGCCTACCACCAAATTGCCCTACACCCGGAAAGCCGCCACCTCACATCGTTTATCACCCCATTCGGCTGTTATCAGTTCCGCCGCATGCCGTTTGGGCTGGCCTCGGTGGCAGCTGTCTTTCAGAAGTTGATGCATCAGCTCTTTCAGAAGACCACCGGAGTCCAATACTTCCAGGACGACATCCTAGTGATGGGCCGAGATAAGCAAGACCACGACGTGAAACTGGGAGAAGTGTTACAGATCTTAGAAAGGAAAGGCCTCACGGCTGAATGGTCCAAATGCCGGATAGGAATGGAGTCGGTGACATACCTGGGGCATGAGATTGGAGTACGAGGAGTGACCCCAAAGGCAGAAAATGTGAAAGCAATATGTGAGGCACCCCCACCAGCCAACAAAGATGAAGTCAGATCTTTTATCGGCATGGCAGAGTACTACAGCAAATTTGTGCAGCACTTCGCCTCGAAGACACACTATATGAGGCAACTGACACGAGAACACTCGGAATTCCAATGGTCAGAGGAGGCAGAAGGAGAATTTGAGGTGGTCAAGAAAGAAATAGCGGAAGCTGTCCCACTCCAAGGGTACGACCCCCAAGGGAGGACGGTGCTGACCACGGATGCCAGCGACAAAGGGCTAGGTGCCTTTCTCATGCAGGACCGGGGGCATGGACAGATGGATACGATAAGCTTTGCATCCCGCATGCTGAGCGACATGGAGAAGAAGTACAGCATGATTGAAAAGGAGATGTTGGCGGTGGTATGGGCTACAACAAGATTCAGGCAGTTCTTGTGGGGCACACGGTTCCAATTAAGAATGGATCACAAGCCCTTTCTGAAAGTACTAACGTCGAGTGGGCATGCCGACGCAACGCCCCGGATCTCCAAGATGTCGCTGAAACTACTAGAGTTTAGGTATGACGTAGAGCACATCCCAGGAAGCAGGAACAGAGTGGCAGACTATCTGAGCAGGGCGGCAGCCATGGAACCGTGTGAGGAAGACAATGCAGGAACAGAAGAATGGGTGGCGCTCACAGAAGACCTAGAGACCACCATCAGCCTCCAGGAGTGGAGACCGGCGTATGAGGAGGACCAGACCCTAATGGCAGTGAAAGGGCATGTCATCCAAGGATGGCCGGAAAAGAGACTGATCAGTGGAGAACTCAAACCATATTTCGAAGTCAGCGAAGAGCTATCGATGGACGACCGGGGAATATTTCTGCACAGGGGGGAGAAGGTGATTCCTCCGACAAACCTAATCAACAAGCTGTTGGACATGCTCCACGAGGGGCACCTCAGAATGATCAAACTGAGATTGAGGGCCAGACAGAATTACTGGTGGCCAGGAATGGACATAAGAGCTGAAAGACATGTCAGAAACTGCACTCGATGCCAGGGAGCCGACAAAGCCCTCAAGCCCCTGCGTCCAGCACTGGGACAATTTGACCACCCGAAGAACCCATGGGAGGAGTTGGTTGTGGACATCCTGGGTCCGATTCTGGACACACGGGGAATCCAAAAGTACGTTTGTGTCATGGTGGACAGGTATTCCAAGTGGCCAGAACTTAAGATAGAAGAAACCATGGACACAGAAACCATCATAAAATTTCTGGCTGACACCTTTGTGAGGGAAGGAATTCCAAAAGCGATCCTCAGCGATAATGGGCCCCAATTCAGATCAGAGAAATGGAACAACTTCATGCATCGGAACGGCATCCTATCAAGACACACCTCCATATACCACCCCGCTGGGAACGGTCTAGTAGAGCGTTTTAACAGAGTAGTGATGGGGTCGATCCAAGCGGCCATATCTGACAACAAGGACTGGGAAGTGGAGATACGGCACATGGTGTGGGCATACAGGATTACCCCTACAAGCACGGGATACAGCCCATTCCAGATACTGAGGGGACGCGAGCCATTCACCCAAGACAACAGGGTGTGGAAGGAAAAAACGGTAATGAGTGAATGGTCCCCAGCAGTAGTGCGGGCCAACCTGGAGAAGGCCCAAGCAGTTTACACCAAACACTATGACAACAGGAGAAATGTGAAGGACACTGGACTTGAGAAGGGTGAATGGGTACGAGTAAAGTTGGCCACGATGCAGAGGAAAGGAGAAAGTAAATATAGCAAGCCCATGCAGATGAAAGAAGTTCTGGGCAGAGCGGCTTTGCTGAGCGACGGGATTGTATGGTCGCAGGACCGCATGGCGAGGTGTAACAAAATTCTTAGTTGGGACCAAGGTGTAACAGACTTAGATGACTAGGGAAATGAAACAGTCAAGCAGGAACATCCAGAGACAGTACCTGATTGGAACGGAGAAGACCGACAAAGGCAAATGACTGAAACGAGTGACCGGGAGCAGAGGGCTGGAGAAGGAATGAATGAAGGAGATGGAGGTGCGGATGCACCAGTAAGTAGAGGAAGAAGCGAAGGAGAGGACCCCAACACCCCGGTAAGACTGACCCGCAGGGGTAGAGTGGTGGTCAAGCCAGCCAGATTCAGAGACTATGAGATGAACAGCGGACTGTAAGTTATGTTGTTTCCGTGTTGGGAAAAAAGGGGAGATATGTAGTAGCGCGGTCTAGTGTATGCACGTCACGTAAGCAACGTGACGTGCCGGCGGCCATGTTAGGCTGCGCGCGCATCGCATTTCAGTGGCACGAAGAGCTGGTACGAGCAGGACAGGCTCGGCGCTCTTTAGGGACATTAATTACTTAATAAAAATAGTTAACTGGCACAGTGGCTGCAGCGTTTTCATTGGGGGCACAAAGAATACTACAACACAGCACACAAATTGTGAGTCTGTTCACACTGATGTGAAGGTTGAGAGGCAGTGTGTGTGAACTATGGCATTCATGTGACGTGGCGCTGTTAAATTAATAACAGTTTCCCCAACTGGCACACCTTTCGGGCCCTTGTCCCTAATTTTTGTCTTAAGAAATTAAATGACTGTGTAGACTTCTGGGTCCAAGTTTCTCATGATTTAATTTTTCAACCTTGTTACATCACAATGGTTTCATCAACATGGGTTGTGTATCTGTACTAATTGTTCCAATTTCATTATCGGTACGTTGAAACAATCCAGTGTAGAATACACACATATTTATTTATAGGTTATAGTTTCCCATGCATTTCGGGACTCTGCCCTTCATCAGGGAAAACCTTTAATCTGTGAAGTAAAATGCACTGTAATAAAATACAACAGTCTTAGACTCCACGAATAAGCATAAACAGTAAGTGCAAAAGCGTTTTGGTGTGAGAGGTTTAAAACAAGAACAGAAAACGTGAAAGATCAACTCAAATCGACTGTGCAAAGTAAACTACGTCTATGAGCTTATCGACGGTGACCTGGCTGTTAGGTGCGGGTATTAGTGCAATCAAGAGGGATGAATCGGAATATCGGAACAAAAGACGCACAAAAACGTGTTAGTATCGTAAAACAATTGAATCCCACAGTCTCCATATGGTCGCATTCTTGCCAGGTGGTGACGACTAAATGATCTTGCGTCTTACTGTCCCGTGTCTACAGAGGACGGCAAGTGGTAACGGTGCTCATACCATCTTAAAAAGAGTGTGCGAACCTAACGGCTTATTTAACGGTTACCCGGCTGATGGATGCGGGGTAAATATAAATATGGAGGGTGAACGGGAGTGGCGGAGTGAAACGAAATGCAAAAACGCATGAAGCGTGTAAGTGCACTGTGCCCATATTGTAAAACCGAAGTATTAAAAAGTAAATCCCTCAGTCTCCATGTGATGCATTTTTTATCGTGTGTTAGTAAGTTAGACAATCTCACATCTTGGTGTCCCCTTTCTACGGGAGACGGCAAGTGATATTGGTGCTCAAACCAACTTAAAATAGTGCAGAAACAAACGGAAGTGTGCCACCAATCTGAAACTGAAAGAGGATCGGGGTCGGGTAGGTGCAGGCGGCGGCCATCTTGGATGAGTGTTGTGGTGGGAAACTAAATACGAGATTCTAAATGAACAGAAACATAAAAGTGACTTGTACGTGGTCAAACAGTGTTAAACACAAGCATAAAGGTAAATACAAGTACAGAAAACAGCTAAATTCCAAGCGTTCGTGAAGACCCTTCGGGTGACAACACGCTTTCATTTATTTTTTAACTATGGCATTCTGCCATCCAACTACATTATTTTTCATTTCACCATTTGAATGGAACCATTGATGAAAGATACTTCTTGTTTATTTATTTATTTAAAAAGGTTGTATATGGTACTGGCTAGACCCAGAGGTATCAGAGCGCTCTACATGGGTTTCAGACAATAAATTGCAGGTTACAGCTTTACAAAGGTTACACAGTTATTAGAGCATGGCAATTCTAGTTACAAGTAAGGTTGAGACCAACAAAAAGTAACATATATGTAGGGGAAAAAGCTGGCAAGGGGAGATATTCCAGGGAGTGGGGGGTAAAAGCAGGGGAAGTGGACAGAGAGTGGAGGCGGGAAAGAGGAGGGGAGGGTTAGAGACACGGAATGGCCAGAGGAGGGGGAGGGTGACAGTGACACAAATCGGTAGACAAGTCACAGCTGAGCCCAAAGTCCAGAAGTTGTGATCCCAGGGGGAGTGGTATCATTTCTCAGAGGCTACCTAAGCACAGTGGACTCTCTCAAAGGGGTCTCTGAGACTCCAAGGCCTATTTACTGGATCCTTCCACAAAAAGGGGAGAGGAAGTGCTTTGGCAAGGGGTACCATACCATACCTCAATTGTGAGCGGCTTCCTTGGCGCTGTAGATTTTCTCAACGGGTATGCTGAGACTCCAGCGTATATATCTTGAATCTTTCCCCAAAAAGGGGAAAGGGAGTGCTTAGTCAAAGGGCACAAAAGGACAGGGGGCTAGGCGATGAAGTGGGCAAGGGGAAAGATTCAGGTGAGAGGGGATAGGAGCAAGGAAGTAGACAAAGAACAAAGAATTCTGAATAGGAACAGATAGATAGGAGACAAGGAAAAAGCAGGGTCACAGAAATACGATGGTGGGGTGGGCAGGACGGGGAGATAAGGAGAAAAACTGTGCCCAAAGTCTGGCTGGGTAGGTGATGGTCAGGGGATGAACTAAGGCCGATCTCCTCAATAGCTGAACAGAGCAGCTCCACCGGGTGTCAGACATAGTGCTCGGACTCCACTGTCAGGATGGGGATCAGGAGTATGCTCAGAGATTGACATTGTGTGTTGATTAGGTAGTGGTCACTACCACTCCTCGTTCACCTTCGCTCTATTGCTGCCTCTTTGGCCATCTGCATCTATCGTTAAAACTAGGCCTGGGTGGTAAACTCTGCTCCATTTACAGAGTTTTTCTCACTCCCCGTAGAGCGCAGAGTTCCAAAAAATTCAGCAGAGTGGCATAGGGCACAGTTTTTCCTCTCTCACAGCTCGCCAACATTAAGTTGGTGAGCACGAGTGAGTAAAATCCAATGCTAGACCACGTCACAGTGTATTATCTCAACACGAGCGGTTTCGGCAGGTCGCTACTGCTTGCATTGTGAAATCTGACGCTCGCGTTGAGGAAGCTGCAGCTTGAGTAGAACATCTAATCAAGTGGCAGAAACAAGCTGTGCCATCTTACGCTGCGTGTGTGGCGGTTCAAGCTGATTTTAAAGCGCGGGACAAATGCCCGTCGCTAACATTTTTCACAAGCAGCTGAACTTACCTCACTCCACTGCTTGCGGAACTCCACAGAGCGTAGCTGAGTTTTTTGGTCACTTCACGGAGTTCAAACTGTCCATGCCTAGTTAAAACACATCAAACCACTGAAGGCAAGATGCAGTCTATTCAGAAATATAAAAAACTGAGGAATATCTTAGATTCCTTTAGGATCTTAAGGTTCTGTAAGACTCAAAAGACATTTTCTGACAATAGATTATACTAGTTAAATCATTTGTATATGAATATTAGTTTGCAAATAATCAGTTTGCAAAAAAATCAGTTTAAAATGTTTCTTGTAAACAAACATATAATTCAAGACCTTTAGTAACATTAAAGCTCTCTTAGAAAGAACAGTTATCATTATCAAAGATATTTTGTGTTAATAAGCATAGCACAAATGGTGGCAAATAAAGTCCTAATGCAAAATGCTAATGACGATTTATATTAAGCTGCATGCAAATAAAAATATAATTCTAAGAACAGAATATCACAAAAAATTCAATCAGAAAATCAGTATATTTTCATAGTCATATCAGAGTTAACATTCAAACTCAAATGAAAAGAAAATATTTTGAAACATCCATTTTGCACAGTGTTTTAGAATAAATCCTAAGCACAATTTTTGATGTTACTGACGAAAATCAATAGATAATGCTGGATATATAAGCAAAATTGCAATATAGTAGATGCTATCTAATTTTATTCAAAATAATGCAATTCAATTCAATGCGATGTTTGATGATTTGGCTTGGGTATATTAGGACATAGAAATATAATTGTATTCATAGAATGGCCCTTTTCTACTTTTATCAGAGAATGTAAGAATATTGACCACAATTCCAGAATTGCTCTTGGGATCTATAGGTTTTCCTCTTGTTCAAGATATTCAGGCTCAAATAGTAAACAATGTAGCTGAAAATAAAAAAAATGCTTTTTTTCACTTGAATTCTTTGAAAAGGATTTTTCAAAAGACATAGCATTCTGAAAATATTTAACCTCCACACAGTCACAATTTCCAATCTTTCATTATTTTCAATTATGATATCAAAAGTGAGTTTTTGTTAGTAAAACATGCCATCTGTAGACGTATTTTCTATTTTTTGAGGTGTAACTTCCTTTTTAGTAACCTAGATGTTTGTGCAAATAAGAACACGCATTGCTGCCATTTCAATAAATGTTATTAGATATATATAGCTGGTATGGTAAGAATGACTACCGTGAAGGTGATCTTGGCAAATGTTTCCCCAGAAATGCTAATTACATCAAGAAATGATATTACAGAAACAATTGAATTGATAGCCCAGGTCTGATAAATATCCCTGGATAACACATATTTACGATACTGCTACTAAAAACAGGTTAGTTTCCAAGTAATCCAAAATTTTTCATACTTAAGTCTATCTTGTGAGATCATTAATTATTTTCTTGATTATATACTAATACTCAATAAGTAAAAGGGGTGAAATTGTGTACCTTGCACATTTCATCGATGAAAACGCCTCATCATTTGACACTGTGCACAAGCTTTCATTATAAATCAGAGCAAACTCTAAATGGGCAAGTCCTTGCGTTGTGCAATAAGAGAGCTTCATTTTTAAAACCAGTAAGAGAAACAGAAATCCTCCTCAACTCCAACAAAGATGAAAACCAGCATATTGTAGAATAGTTAAAAGAAATCGATGGTCTCGACGGCAACCTCACGCTGGCCAGCTCTGTAAAATCTTTAGGAATCACCCTAGACGCAAAACTCGACATGTCCAAACACATTCAGAACTCCGCAAAGAGCGCCTTCCTCAATCTGAAGCTACTCAACAAAATAAAACCCTTTATCCAGCCCAAGGATCTCAAACAAGCCACCCAATCACTGGTGCTATCTAGACTCGACTATGGGAATGCAGCCCTCACTGGCACAGAAAAATTCCACCTAGCTCCCCTCAAAACTACTCTCAATGCAATAGCCAGAATGGTCACCAGAGTTAAGAAATATGAACACATCTCTCCCGCACTCAAAGAACTAAAATGGCTCCCAGTCGAAATGCACACCAGTTTCAGAACCACCTGCCTCAAGCACAAAGTGCTTCACATAGGGAAACCCGACTACCTGGCCTTCAAACTCTAGTAGGCCGGTCAGGCTAGAAACCTCAGGAGCTCCAATACCCTACTACTCATCCCTATGAAGATACGCATACAAAAAACAGCTACTAAATCCTTTGTTGGGAGTGCTCCCAAAATCTGGAACTCCATCCCAGCGGATATCAGGACTATCCCTTCCTTTGTAAAATTAAAAAAACTCCTAAAAGTCCTCTTCCTCAACTGTGCCTGCCCGAACCGAGAACTGATGCCAAGACGAACCAGAATGCACTATACAGCACCCTGACACTGTGTCATTAGGACCTACCTCTTCCCGGTCCCCATACTCCTCGCCCCCTCCCCCTGAAAGAGGTTCAGCCCAATGACAATGTGCACACATCGAGGTTATTGCAGGAATCCTTTCCTCAATGTGGCACAGCACGCTGGGACTTCCGAACCAATATATATACCTCCGTCTTACTATGTGAATCTCGTATTAAAATGTGTTGTAAAGCGCTCCGATACCCTCAGTTCTGGCCAGCGCTATATAAAACTCCTAAAAAAGAAAAGAGTGCCTTCACATATGGAGCCCCGGAGGGATCTTCCCTGTCACCCCATATATTTAACATATGTAAATTGCCCTTTGCTAACGTACTTTCTGAACAAGGCATGAATGCATAAATGTATGCTGACACTCACAGGGCTTTACACAAAAGTAACTTACACTTGTGAGTAATTTAAATATGTATGTTTGCTCGTCTACTTTTGAGTAACTTTACTACTTTTGGCTATTTAGTTGATCAAAAGTATACACTTATATGTCTTCATCCCTGAAAAAGGGGTTGGAGCCAAGTTATGTGTGTTAGTTTCTACTGCCAAAAAGAAAAAGTAGTAAGTCAAGCACCACATACGGCCAACTACTTATACTGAAACACTCTCCCATAGAAAATAATGGAAACAGGGACTTAAAACCCCTCATAGAAAAGGTTACATTAAATAAATGAATTAAAAATACTTAAAAATATAATTAAATATAATTTAAAAGTAAAAAATAAAAATAAAATATATAATTTTATTCAAAAATATTTAACAACCTTTTTTGAATGTGTAATTCATTCAATAATCTTTATTCGTTTTATAAAATAACAAATAAACATTAGAAAATACCACGTTATACAGTGATTATACGATATATACATTTTCAATTTTCGTTTGGTGTGAAGACCAGCCCTAATAGAAACGGTTAAAATTTCCTAAAAGAAAAAGAATTTTTATTTTTTCTAGTCTATACATTTAAAACAGAGGGTTTAAGACTTCCAAGCGGGGAATGGGATTCACAAGTGCTAGAACATTTCATTTAGAATAAGCAAATATCAACTCATTTTATGGGATTTAGATAAAGTTAAAACCCAAATACTATAGGGTGCTAAACTGCATGTGGCTCCTCGATATGCCACATAATGTCTATCTAGGAGATAAAAGTGCAAATGCTATAAAGTGCCATTGGTATATGTAATTCCAAGGTGTTCCATGGTAGCCTCTATAAAGGTGATAAATATCCCCTAAAGGCTAGTAAGGTGCAAATAGATACATAGGGGGATATTATACTCGAGTAATATATGTTATGTTATGTTATGTTACTGTGGATTTATAGAGCGCATTATCACCCTGAGGTCTCTAAGCGTTGTCATCGGACGTCAGACTAGTTGAGAACGAAGTGAGCTGTTCAAAGCGATCCCCATGCCTCTAAGAACAGTACAGTTTTCAAGCTCTTCCTAAAGCGGAGGAGATTTGTTTCCTTACAAAGTTCAGTGGGGAGACAGTTCCATGCCTGAGGAGCAACGGTCGAGAAGGCTTGCCCACCCAAGGACGAGCGATTGTACCGGGACAGGCCAGGCCAGATAGCAGGCATCAGCCGACCGGAAGACCCTACTCGTAATTAGTCATACGGCCCTTGATGTAACAAGGGGCTAAGCCATGAACAGCCTTATGCACAATACAGAGACTTTTGAATTTGGTTCGCTGTAAGATCGGGAGCCATTGTAGGTTCTGCAATAAGGGCGTGACCTGTGTATGTCTGGGTTTTTTAAAGATTAGTCTCGCCGCGTCATTCATTAGTATCTGAAGCCTGCCCAAAAGATTTTTGGGCAGACCAAGATATAGGGCATTCCCATAATGGAGACGTGATAGGATCAGAGCAGAAACTGCCAATCTAAGGGTGCTGAAAGACAGAAGTGGAGACAGTTTCCGAACCTGACGCATTAAGGCCACAGTGGTTCCAACCACAGCCGATTACTTGCTGTGTCATGGAAAGCAAGGCATCAATCTTAATACCAAGGTTTTTTACGGCCATGGCGGATTAGGGGAAGGGCCCTAGTTCTGCGGTCCAGAACAGGTCATTCCAAGGGTTTGAGGTTGTAGTGACCGCTAAAACCTCAGTTTTTTCAGGGTTGATTTTTAGCGAGTTTGCCGACATCCAGTTGATGGTAAATTGAGAATGTCTTGCATTCTCAGGTAAGCCCTAGGTGAATGGTCGATCTAGATCAAGATTTGGGTGTCATCGGCATAATTATAAACCCTGCAATCCAACTGATTTAATGCAGCAATTAAAGGCTGCAGATAGACATTGAAAAGCAGGGGGGATAAGGCTGAACCCTGGGGTTCTGGTTACAGAGGAGAGTTTGTGACTCGAGAGGCAGTGACCAATTCAGGAGATCGATGTAACCTAAGGAGGCATACGGCGGTTGCAAAAGAAAATTAGATTCCAGTAGACTGTGAATTTCAAGTAGGTATTACCATAGTATTCCCAATAATGAAAGAGCATGCTAAGGAAAGGGCATAGAGACATATTTTAAATTTAGATCTCTTCGCAGATAAGAGGATAACATACACGAACAACTAATATGCTGATGTGCCGGCTATCAACTGGCAAGAATAGGCTTTTAAGGTAACGGCCCACAAATAACCCAAATACAGAATAAGTAGTGACAGTCAAATAAATATGAGTCACAATTTCAAATATCTTTTGTTACAGTCGTAATATAAAATAGATGCCAACACTCACAAAAGTCGAAGGAACGAAAATGAATGAATAGAATAACATGAAATAAGGTAAACAAGTCTCTTACCACGAGATATAAAACTAACCTATTGGAGCCTGAATTAGATGTGAAGCTATGTGCATAAGGTGAAACAATGCCATAAGTAATTTGATTCCTTAGAACGGGTGGTGCCCAATGTTCTCCCCAATAACGTGGGAAAGGGGGTAGTGGCAATGTATTAATACGGCATATGAAGCCCACATATAGGTACCCGATTGCTTTAGTACTCATGATAAAAACAATGTATTGATAATGGAATAGCGTGTTTTGTGAGGAACAAACAATGTGCATCTGGTTTAACAGCATTTTTGAATATTTGGCAACCACTATAGACCTCTCTCTCATGTAAAACATGTACGAATAGCTACTTGTCCAATGGATGAAAAAGTGCAATGAGCAAGATCATTTTTCCTATTCTAGAGGTTTAACACTGAAAACAATAGTGTATATTAAATATGATTCTATGTATATGACTGATTTAAGTATGTTTATCTGCAGGATATTATTTAAGTGGTAACCATCCAGTGCCATTTAACACGAGAGACACATCGTACAGTCTTGAAAAAGATGGTATTTATCTACTGAACCATCGAAACGCGTCAACGCCTTTACCAGCACAATCACGAGACCAAACGTATTCCTGTAGACAGGACTCTTTTAGCAAGTCCAGGTTTTAGTTAAATATCGGTCGTTGTCTGATGTGCAACCCTGATGACAATAGTGTCTATGTCTGTCTCTCTCATTGTCTTTTTGTTGTCTCTAGTTGACAAGCATGATAACCTGTCTGTGTTTTAAAATTGAATGTGTTTTGTAGTTGATCTACAAAAAAAAACCTTTTAGATACACTTAATTGTGATATATATTGCTGATGTTTTTAATGAAATTATAAACTGTTCTTCGGCGTTGTTTTTTTAACCAATTTATTGTATTGTCAATGGAACTTTCCCCCTCCCCCTTTTGTTTAACAAAATAAAATGTGAAAACCTTTCTCATAACAAACTCTGTTGTTAATGTATTATATGTGTTAGGTATTGGTACAAATATATGGGCTTACATTGAAATTGTTCCTTGCCAAGGGATACCTTGTTATTTCACTGAACCCTGGGGTACTCCACACACCAGCGTAGCTGGCTGGGACACCAGATCTCCTAATTGTACTCGCTGGGACCGATCCCTAAGAAATTAGGTCAGCCAGGCCAGACCCGTGCCCTGGTTCCCTAGATCACTAATCCGCGTTAGTAGTTGGCGATGATCAACAGTGTCAAATGCTTCGGATAGGTCTAGAAGTACCAGAGCATACAGCACTTTTTGTCTGCCCTAAGTCACAGATCGTCCAGTACGGAAAGCATGACCAATTCCGTACTGTGATGGGCTCTGAACCCTGCCTGAGACGGCTCAAGAAGCTGATTGGACTCCAGGTGGCGAGTAAAAGATTGTAATACATGCTGTTCAATAATTTTTGCCAGAAATGGTAGCCGAGAAGTTGGCCTGAAGTTCTTAAAGTTTTTTGGGTCGGCACCAGGTTTCTTTAAAAGTGGGATCACCTGAGCTTCCTTAAAATTGGAGGGGACCAACCCTGCTTCCAAGGAGCGATTCAGGAGAGAGATTACTTTATCCTCAATGCCCGGACAAGCCATTTTGAAAGATTTTAGGGGGGCAGGGATCAGCTGGGGAGCCAGATTTCACCAGTCCCACTAAGATAGACAGAAGCTCCTTAGTAAGAAAGGGTAGGGTGGTCAGTAGATTCGTTGGCCTAGAGCAGGGGTATATGAGAATTTCATACCTTTTTTTGTTCTTACACTAAAAACTATTTTCTAGATAGTATCATTTTGTAAATTCTTTATATTTGCCCTGACTTCCTACTATTCAAACAAAAAATGTCTTAACGCATCAGTACATGATCTATTTCCCAATTTCTGACATATTGGCTTAATCCATTTTCGCCTTGGAATACCATATGCTGATCAAAAAAAACAATACATGAGCATCATTTTCTGGTGTATTAGATTGACAAAGGTGGCAGCCCTCATCATTAGTCTCGCCATTTTCACAACCCCATTTGGCTGTATTGGAGTTCACTTGCAAGATACCATAACGAAACTTCATATAGAGATTTTGCAAGTTGGGGTTGAACTTCGTCCAGATATGGCTCAAAGAGCGGAGAAGGTTTAGATAAAAGAAACTGATGTGTCAACCTACCAATTGCAGAACTATGTGAGACACTATTTTGCATTTGCGCCAAGAATGTAGTTTACAGCATCTTTTTCGAAGAGGGTGTCATTTAAGCTGGGGTGAATGTATACATTTATGTAATGTTACTTTTGATCAAAATATAATTAAACTACTTTTAAAAAATTCATTATATTTGCCCCGATGGTGAAGTATAAATAAAAAGTAAAAAGGTTTCTTTAACACAAAAACTAAAAATAAGTCTATCCACTGTGAAGTAATATTCTCAAGCTTAATGCAGATAAGATAGAAGTCTTGTTGGTGCGCAGCTGTGCTGACTCAGGGCTGGATTTGTACTGTGTAGCACACTAACCCTAGCAGATATCAGGGGAGCGAAAAAGAGGCGCGGGTGTTTGGAGTCAGCTAGCCTCCAATATAACATGAAATCACAACATAAGCTGCTCCAAATAGCGTAACTAAAACCTAGAAAAAGTAAGATGAGTGGTGGCATCTCACAAAAAGTTAAGGACTGTCCTCACACACCACCATGAAGGGAACCATTTTCAGAGGAAATATAGAGAAGATAAATAGGACAGTCTGGGAATTTAAATGTATATCAGATGTTTTATGGTGGCACAAACCCTTTACTACTGTTTAACAGTGGTAAAGTGCAGAGTCCTAAAGCCAGACAAATCAGACAGGAACAAAACAGGAAACCACAACAAACATGGGATAATCTCATATAGCTGCAATAAGGAAGGAATGAGAAACAAACAGAAAGACATTAACACCCAGCTGTTTGGCAGGGCAAAAAATACATATTGAATACTTTATAAAGGGAATTCCTGGAAACCAGCACAAGCTACCTTTGTGTTTATTTTATATAAGATTAAGGAAGGCACAGAGGAGACTAGATAGAGTGTCTGTAGGAGGGGAGTTTGTTATGTTATGTTGATATTTATTTATTAAGCGCTCGTACGCCCAAGGGCTTCATGGCGCTATCGAAGAGAACATAACACAGAGTAATACTCAGCAATAAGCCTGATTAAACAGCCATGTCTTGAGAGAGTGTCTGAAACTAAGAAGGTCTATGCTCACTTTTAAAGAAAACGGGAGCGAGTTCCAAAAGGTGGCTGCAAGATGGTCAAAGCAGCAGCCGCCGAGGCATTTTTTTTTTTAAGGAAGGGACAACCAATAAAGCTTTATGAGCAGCACGAAGATTTAATAAGGGGTTATATCTGGAAACAAGGTTTTTTATAAACTTAGGGCCTGTATCCTGTAGGGTCTTAAAAATAATACACCCAGTTTTAAACGCAATACGCTGTGCCACAGGTAACCAGTGAAGTTGTTTCAAGCCAGGTCTAATAGACTGCCATTTTGTTTGTCCAAGGATGAGCCTGGCAGCTTGATTCTGGACAAATTGGAGTCTTTTTTGCAAGCCCGCTGGGAGTCCCAAGTAAAGACTATTTGAGAAGTCCAGTCGGGACAAGACAAGGGCAATGGTAACCTGAATAAGTGTGGCCTGCGTAAGGAACTGGGCTATTTTTTTTATTTTCTTAAGTTGAAAGAAGCTGGCAGAGACTACAGTGCCAACTCGTCCTTTCAAGGAAAGATCCGCACTAAGTGTAACTCCCAAAGCTACTACTTCATAAGGCTGTGATTTGACATATTTGTTTACATTAAGCTCGATCTTAAGTATGGGACACACTCCTTGAAAATCTAATTTCTGGGTGGCAAAAGGAGCAAGGGGAGAAAACATATCCTCATTCAGATGACAACATGAACACAAATGCTGCTACATTCACTGCTTTGATTATTCTACATTAGGACAATAGTCAATAAAATGCTCATCTTCTCACCAGTTGTTAGATCTGTCAGCCTTAGGGTGACATTCCCCCAAACCTTTTGCCTTCATCCCTCATATGTTTGCTGAAGTAGTCTTTGTTGACTTTAGAACTCTGTGCACTTTACCACTGATTACCAGTACTAACGTGCTTGTGCGCTCTCTTTTAAACATGGTGAAATTGGCTTACACCTGATTGGCCTATTTGGTTTCTTTATAAGTCCCTTGTAGAGTGGTACACCATATGCCCAGGGCCTGTAAATGAAATGCTACTAGTGGGACTACAGCACTTATTGTACCATCCACTTAAGGGCCTCTTCAAACACATCCCAGGCCTGCCATTGCAGCCTGAATGCAGTTTTAAACTACAAGTCCAACTCCTCAATGTAGCCTCTTGCCAAGCCTTAAATTCCTCTTTTATTACATGTAGGTCACCCTAAAGGTAGGTCCTAGGAAGCCCATAGTTCAGGGTGTATTGTGTTTAAAATGTGGGAAATGTACTTTTAAATTGTATTTGCCCTGGTGGTTAAAAACTCTTACACCTGTTTTTCACGACCCTGAGGCTGACCTCTAACATAGAATAACACTGGGCTGCCTTATTACATTTAATAAGTGCTAACTTTTGATAGGGAGCTGATAAGTATTTCATGTTTGGTGTCTGATAAATTGTAATTAACAGTCATCTTTAATGGTAAAGGCACTTTTAGAAAGTTGGAATTTTCTTGCTGTAAACCAGGCTATGATGGGTCACATGACTGCTAGTAATTGGCAGTTGGACTTTGTTTATTCCTCCAAGACAGTCACACAATAGAGGGTTTAGGTGAGCCTGGATGAGCCATCAACTGCCAGTAGGGGGGCACAGCTTGGCACAGCTGGACACAGATCAATTGTAAATAGGGTGTGCCCTACCTTCATTAAAAAAAAAACTTGTCACCTCTGCATTGTTCATGCAGCCAGCTTTGAGCCAGGGCAAGGGAGTCAGAAAATCACGAACACTTCAAAGGAAATTCTCTAGAAACTTCTCTTACTTCAAAGAAGGCATCATGTATAAAAAGGGGACCCATAGACCTACACTTCAGTACATCTCCGGACCTGTGGAAGACTCAGAAGAGCTGCTGTGCTGCTCTGCAAGAAGGACTGTTTCTCTGTTGCCCTGCTGCGCTGCGGCCTGTGTGAAGAATTGGACCTGTATCTTGAACCCAGGACCACCAGAAGCACTCCAAGGGCCATTTCATAGTTTTAAGGACAGAAAAGGCTCCAACAAGCTTGAATCTAGCAAATGGACTCTGCCAACTGTGAGTCCTGTTCCGCAAGTGCCCTCCCCCACAGTCCTGGACACTTGGAAGTGGGCCTGAAGGTGATATGCCAGCCCATATGTGGTCCAAGCAGAACTGACGCAGCTCGACGCATTGCTTCATAAGACTCTTCATCGGAACGTTTGCATGAAGCATCCTGATGCAGAACTTCGCATCACAGTCCACAGCTCCTCTGAACCTCCGCTGCCCGACACAACTCCATGCATGGACCTCGCATCACCCCCGCAGCTCCATTGGAACCGCCACTGTTCGACACATCTCCACACGAGGACCCCACATCATCACTGCTGTGTGACGCATCCTTGGCGCGGGGCTTCGCAACACCCTGCAAACAGGATTTAAGCTACTTTTGTTTAGCAGATCTAACTCAATCACTGTATTTGAACCGCACTTCATCGCAGTCGGCCTCAATTTTTTTTTTTTTTTTTTTTTTTAGGTCCTCACCTCTCTTTTCAAGCTTCTGCGGGTCTTATGAAGCCGCCTTCTCAATCTGTCGCCCCCACGGCTTACCGCACTCGCTTGGGTCATCCGACCTGCCTCTTCTTTTTGTTTACAGTAATCTTAGAGTCTTACGCCAGCCCACGAGAGGGTGCCATATATTCGTTACCTTGTACTTCACGCCCTCATACTCTAACCTGACATGGTGAATGCAGCTTTGAGCCAGTCTTCCCTTTGGGGGGGGTAGGGGGTCCTTCCACCTCTTGCACACCTCCCTTCTAGCCAGCAATATCAAATACAATAATAAACCCCTATCTTTCTGAGAAAGGGTCTGGCTGAGGCGTCCATCATCTCCGAAAAACACCAAAGACATGTTGATTTCTATAATGGTTTTGAAAATGTCTCGTATGTTATCTCCCACATCAGCCCAAAATTTTACAAGTGCTAGACATTCATAGGAAATGTGTATATCGTCTGCAAGAAGTGTCGCACACCTGGGGCATTTGGGGGCGGGGTGTGGGGCGAACTTTGCAATTTTTGCGGGGGTATAGTAAAGTCTATTAATAACAAAGAAATGATTTTTTTTCAAACAAGCAGCCTTGACATATCTGTACATGATCTTTAGAGATGGTTCATATAAGGAGTCTGTTTGCGGCCCAAGTGGGGTATCTATCCAAACTGCAGAGAATTGGGGTACCGCTTGGTCTTCAACATCCAGCAAGCTCTTATACCATATAGATATTTCTTTATTAAGTGGACGGTTAGCGCTCAACAGGTCTTCAATATCTCTGTTCCCGCCGGTCTCCCCCTTTTCTGCCTCATACCATGAGGTTAACTGCATGTATTTAAATCTTGAGAGTCATGGCCCGATCTTTACCCTTAGGTACTCCCATGAATGAATCCCCCCGGAATCCAGCAGTTCAGACCAGTTTGTAATACCTGCCCTTCTTATTGGCAACGCCAAACTGTCCTTCAAACAGTCCGGTGTACCTGGTGCATCCCATATTGGGGCATTCTCAGAATGGTACCTAATGCCCCAACTGCGCCTGAGCCTATACCATAACTCCAGGGATGCCCTCAAAACCTTCAACCGCACCCTCTTGAAAAACCTCGGTGACCCAAACTTGTACAAAAACGCCGCACCTTCTCCACCTCCTTCCACCCACACCATTTCACCCAATAGCCTCCCCCAGGCTGATTCCCCCGGTTTCACCAGCAGCATCCGAATGCTTTTAAAGTGGAAAGCTGTCGCATACAGCCTTACATCCGGAAGGGCTAACCCGCCTTTTTTTAGTCTGCGCCTTAGTTTTTTCCACGCCAAACGGACCCCTTTATTGCCCCAAATAAAACTCCCGGTTTTGCTCTGTATTTTCATTAAGCTATTACTCGCAAATGTTAATAGAATTGAAGAAAAAAGATAAGACAACTTGGGTAATATTGTCATCTTTACCAGGTTGGTTTTTCCATAAATAGTCAGGGGAAGATTATTCCATCTGTTAATAAGACTATCCATTTCTCTCACCACCCTCTTAAGATTTAGCTCAGGCACCTTTTCGAGATCTTTTACGATATAGATCCCTAAGTATCTCATCTCAACACTCACTCTTCCTGACCACGCCGCATTCCAACACATCACCTCTGTCTTTGTTTTGTTGACAAGAAACCCTGAGAGCAATCCGAACTCACACATACACTCTTCCGCCCTCGGGATAGTTGTCTCAGGGTCCCCTGTATACAATATCAGATCGTCAGCGTATAGGGCTATTTTTGAGCTGTATTGTTCTGATCTAAATGGAACCATTGTGTCATCCAATCTGAGCATCTGGGCTAATGGTTCCACATATAAATTGAACAGGAGGGGCGATAACGGGCACCCCTGCCTAGTTCCTCTCTGAATATTTAAACTCTCCTGCAGGGCCCCATTTAGAAGTATTCGAGCAGTGGCACCTTGGTAGCAATTTTGCAGAGTTTATATAAAGACTGGACCAAACCCCATGGCTCTCAGGACCTCCCATAAATATGCCCAGCAGACTCTGTCGAAAGCCTTGGCCGTGTCGACAGCGACCACGGCCAAGGGCTCTGTCCTCTGAATGACTGAAAAAATAACAGGGGTTCTGCCCATATTACCCTCCCATACCTGGACAAGGAGCATCAAAAAGATGAAAAAGTAGAAAAAAATAGCATTGAGGGATTAATTCAACTTTTAATTAAGAACATGAAAAGATTAATTATCCTGTTCTATACAACTTAATATGTAACAAATCAATTGCAAATTTCTGAGGACATATAAACATGTACAAAAAAGAGATGGCGCATAACAAATATATATAAAGAAGGCAAAGTCAACTATATACACAATACAATGCAATATATACAAATCACAAATACAATATATACAATACATATACAAAGTGTACCCATAGACAGATCTCAAAAAACGACCTATCACACAATATACACTCCTAATTTCGAGTGATATATATCTACAATGGAGATCCCAACTACGCCTGAGATGCAACTTCTCTCAAAACATTCTTTTGTATAAGGCACCTGAATATACAAACACAAATAAACTGAAAGGGGACTCCTAATCACAATGATGTCCTCTGAATGGCCAGGTCTATGTTGCCGATCAGGAGCTGCGTTTGTTCCTTGATGTATCTCCCTACAACGAACCCTTTCTGGTCCGGGTGTATTAACTTTGGTGTTAATTTAGCCAATCTCCCTGCTAAAATACCCATAAAGATCTTATAATCTGCATTTAGCAGGGAGATTGGACGGTAGGAGTCAGCCTTTTTTGGGTCCTTACCAGGTTTTAAAATCAGGACTATTATAGCCTCCTTCCATGTATTAGGGACCTTCCCTGTTAAACTATAAATTGAATTAAAAGTGTCCCCCGCTGCTTCTAACAACTCATTCTTAAGATGTTTATATATTTCGCTCGGGAGTGCATCTGAACCTGCAGCTTTTTTGTTCTTTGTTTTCGTGATCTGAGCAGCTATCTCCTCCAACGTAAAAGAGGCATCTAAGATGTTTTTACCTTCTTCTGAGAGTACTGGTAGTTGTTTACTTCTAAGGAATGTCTGTATCGAACTCAACTGGGGGGCCAGATCTTCTCTATACAGCTCTAAGAACATGGATAGAAGGCAGGTCTGTATGCCCTCGATCTTATTAGAGACTACCCCGCTATTGTTGATGTTGAGTTCCTTAATATCATTTCTGACTCGGTCAGACCTGGCTTTCCAGGCCAGTAGAGCACCCGCCTTCTCCCCATACTCAAAGTTCTGCATCCCTCTATCGGCCCACTGTGCCCTGCACTTAGCCTCCAATTTCCCTCTATATCTTGCCTCTTCAAGCTTGCCCGAGATCCGAATGAGTTGCTCTTGGTCTCCGTTACTAACTTCATCCCTTTCTCTCTCCAAGCCACTTATCTTCCCCTCGATGTTCTTTAATACCTCCGCTTCAGACTTGTTCTTATAACAAATAATTCCGTGGAGTTTCCCCCTGAGCCAGGCCTTATAGGCATCCCATACTACATCAGGTGATGTGGAGCCTGAGTTCAATACAAAGAACTCCAAAGAAGGGGCCTGCACCGCAGCAATCACATCAGGGTCTAATAACTTCGCCCTGTTAAGCGTCCACCTAGATGCTTGCCGATGTGCCTCCTTTATCTGATAAACCACTTGTAAAGGCGCGTGATCGGACAAGTGACTCGGGAGGACTAGGATCGCCCCTAGATTGCTATAGATCCTCTATCCATAAAAATATAGCCGATCCTGGAAGAATGACAGTACTTCTTGCTATGAAACGTAAAGCCCTTCTGGACTCCCTTTATCTCCCTCCACACATCAACTAAATCCATATCGTGCATCATTTTGACTAATGCCCGACGCACCTTCAGAGCTCCTTTATAGTGACTTAAATTGGATCTGTCCTTAAGAGGATCCATCAACACATTAAAATCTCCTCCTATCACATGTGGTGGAGGTTCCAACATCAACACAGATTGTAGTTTGTGAATATATGACGGATCATCCGTGTTTGGGCCATAAAAAGAGGCACAGACCACCTCGAAGTTTTCGAATGCCAAACAAGCAGTCAACCACCTACCAGAGGTGTCTGATTGTTCTTTTCCTATAATACAGGGAGTTCCTTGTTTAGTTAGTATTGCAACCCCTCTGTTTTGTGCTGTCTGTCTTGATGCACTGAAAGACTTTACCCATTTAACCATGGAGAGGACTGCGGTGCTCTCTTCCCAACTCAGATGCGTCTCTTGTAGCAAACATACTTGTGCGGTTGACAGTTCTTGATGCTTAAGAATTAACCTCTGCCTTCGGGGGCACCTCAACCCATTGACATTCCAAGAAACAAATGTAATCCCTTTATTCCTTAATGTCATAACTGCATAACTGCCATATTCCTCTATTTCTACTGAATGACATTGTCTGTGTTTGACACAAAAAATTACTAAGGCTATACGAAGGTTTAGATGAGGATGAAATTCTTTTTTTCTTTTTTCCCACTGCTCCCCCACCACGTACCCCCCTGCCTACCCTGCCCCCCCCTCTACCCTGTGCCCCTCTGCCCCCAAGGAACCCTCCCAACTAATAGGCAAAAGCCTATTTAGCCTTCCTTGCCCCCCATGGAGCAACCGTAACAATTTCAAATTTTACCGTACACCTTTTCCTGCTGATCCCACATCATATTTAGTAAACTTGTGACTTTGTCCCAGTCCTGTGCGACCAGATACTAAAGTTGTTGCTTTGACGCTCTAGGCATTGTTTTTAATCTAACCCTTTGAAATTGTATATCACCAGTTCTACTAATTGGATGTTTGTTGTTTAATGTCAAATCATTTATTAACTGTATTTTACCAAATTGGGAGGGGAGTTTTCTTGTGATGTGTTGTAATTTTATTACTATTTGTGTGCTTCATGAATACTTTACACATTGCCTCTAAGTTTAAGCCTGAGTACTTCTGTGTCAAGGTACCAGAGGGTTAAGCACAGATACATTTAGTGAATGTTATGATTCACCCTGAAAACAACTGTGGCTGTTTCTTGAACAGGGTCAATGCCCCTTTCAACCAACAACTCAATTTCTCAAACAAATCATTTAAATTGACCTTCTGTCTAATCCAAAACAGTTAATCACATCTAGTACAAGCATGGCAGAACTGGAAGACTGTTTGACAGCGATGAAAACATTAACATTCCAAATAGCCAGAGAAATGTAGAACATTATATTCTTGAATGTGACATCCTTGAGGATTTAGAAATCGGCTAATGTTGAAAATGCTGAAAATATTTGAGAAACAGCTACTTATCTGCAAGCATATGTTTCCCTGAACTGTTAATGAATGAAAACCTGAGAGGGCTATAGAATCTGATGGATAAACACCAAAGAAGACACACTCTGAGGGATTATCTAGCTGTAAGTCACAGGAAACATTGGATTTCATGACCTTAAGACAGACACTGTGTGTGTAGGATGTTGGCAGTACCTCTGATGGGAGGCGGAGTGCATACCTTAACTCAAAGTCTCCCAATACAGCTGGCACAACATCCTTCCCAACACCAAAAATCAAAGCTTAAACGGCGGACAAATGGTCCTGAACCTCACGCCGGTTTCCCAAATTCAAACGTCCTGCACACTGCACTTCCAAACACCATCAGATGGGAGTAAGGGATCTTTTGCTGAAGAAAACACTGCACTTTTTTTAAAGCTTGCAGCCATGTGACATCTGAGTCACTTAATAATTTCAACAATAACATGGATTGTCTTAAAGAGTTTCCAAATATGCTCAGTTGTGGGTTGTTATGAATTTTCTTGAGAGGCAGCCATCTTGCAGGGACACAGGACATACTCTTGCTTTAAGGCTTGAGACTTTCATGCAACAAACAAATAGTAAGTTGGAGGCCAATGGAAGAATACTTCTACATTTTTCACTTGTGATGGTGGTATACCTTCTGTCGGGTGTTTCAAAGACGGTAAATGTTGTCTGATGGTGCATATGCAGAAGATAAACACCCAACTACAGAATACTACATTTCCCGGCAGACGGAGTGGGAGTCACGTCCCACGTGACATCGACGCTCATCGGACCCGGATATAGCGGCAGTCCGGAGGAGAGGAAGCTGCCGATTATCCTGTGAATTACTGCAGGCTGCTGTCTCGACTCTGAAAGAGCGTGGTGGGGTATGAGTGCCTTGGGCACTCTCTGGATATTTTATCCCCGTTTGCTCTGTCCTCATTATTCTTGGCCGCAATCGCCGTATCGTGCGGAGGAGCACTGCGTATGTCTATCTAAAGGGCTTTACATTCAGTACACTCCTCTGTTGGAGGAGACTATCATTCCTCAGTATCGTGCATCGGGGTGTTAGGTAGCTCGCTTCAAACAACCCCCGCCTGCACGTGTACTCCCTGTTGGCGAGATTTTCCTCCCTTGGGGTCTCATGCGGGGAGTTACTCTGGTGAGCTACGGCGGTGGCTCTGGAAAGCCTTTTCTTTGTTGAGCCTTGTCAGTTGGTGTGGATTATGGATCATGGTTGGCTCCACACCTCTAAAAACCATCTTAGTGACCAGAGTAATTCTAACGGTTACTACAACTGAGGATTGGGATTTTCACTGTTGTTTTGCTTCTGAATATTGACAGGTATTGAGTCTGACATAGAGTTGTGCATTGTTAACAAAACTATGTACGCTCCAAAATGACATTGTACGATGAAAGGATTATATTAGTGCCTTCTTTAATTTCACATTTGGTTGTACGCCTTATTTCTTTTACTAGAAGAGAGAGAGACTCAGAGGGGGAGCAGGTCGACCCTGCTTTGCATACACGGCCATTCTGCATGTACCCTAGGGTAGGTCGGGGTAGAAAGTTTAACACACTGGGGACCAATGTGCTTAAAATGCTATGCATCTATAGGCTTTCTTCTCCGTAATAGTTTGTCTTCTTTCCGGTAGTTCATGCAGGAAGCTTGCAACCACCCTCTTCTCTCTTCTGGTATTGATACATCCTTCTTTTACTTTACAGGTAAATCCATGCCTACAAATACATATGTTGAAGTAGGGGTATTTCAATTGTCTCTGTGTGGTTTCTAATAGCAGGATAGCTATGGTGTCCTTTGTTTTGTCATCCACAGATCTCCCTCCTTGCTGTTCCTACCCTTACCTTTCCCCCGCTTGAGTGTCTCATTAGTCCGCGTGTATTTGATATTCCAGACTTGGGACGGTCGAAAGGTGGAACCGATTTGAGCATCAGTACAGTCCCGATGAAACTGAAGGTGGAACCTGTCACCTTCAAGCAGATCAACTGCACAACACAAATGTAAATGTTCCTTTGAGTTCATGGGACAAGTATGTATACATGCTTTTCCACTCATTATTCCACATCAACATTTCCTTTACTACTGGAAGTAGGTTTTTATGATTTCCATGTACAACCATATAGCAATTATGTGAGCCTGTACAGAACTTTTAATATAATAAAAAATGGTTTATAAAAACCACAATGATTAAAAACCAAAGCAAAACTCATAGAGGGTACCAGACAGTACACTAGGACCAGAGTCAATGCAGTTATAATCCGGAAAACCTGTGTGCCGGATGCCTTATAGGTATTAATATTGGGACTAGACATCAGGATGTGAGCAGCATGTCCTGGGTATGTGGAACAACTTGAAGTTAGTAGTGGCATATAAAAATATGGAAAGCAGATCAAGTGCAGGTAGTATTGAGCGCTGAGCTATAGAAGTCGTATATGGCTCGAGATAAGGGGATATCGCAGAAATGAACTCCAAAGTGCCAGAGGGTTTAACCTCAAGCTTTAGTTCTAATACTCCAGCTCCAATGGAGATATTTGGTAACTGCACAAACACCTACTCTAAAGTCTTAGGGTGCAGAAGTCTGAGTGCTACGTGCAACTTCCTGCACCCACGTTGTATAAAGATTGGGATGATCCTGCTTTTCCTCGAGTGTGTGTATCCACAAGAGAAATAAATGAAGTGTGCAAAGGTTTCTTCTGACTGTAGGCATGTTGGGTAAGCGGTGCACAAAACGGATTGGGGTTTCTATTTGGAGTATTGGGGAAAATGGTAAAGTACCGTAGTGAAATTTAAGATACAGTTGTCTGGCGACTATCAGAGGATATAATCTAGGAAGGTTTGAACTCAGTTTGGGGCTTGAAGTCAAGGAAGTCACTTGTTAAGGTGCCATGGTTCACATTCCTTAGCTCAGAGCCCCAACTATAACCCCAAAAAGCTTCCTTGAGCGCTGTCTCTGGATAGCTGTGTTGTGCTAGTATTGTGTAGCCCAGTGGCATCACGAAACTTGCGCCCCCCCCCTGCAATTTACGTGGAGGGGACTCCTCCAGACTCAATCAAGAACTCTCCAGCCATAGTACTGTGCTGAGGGAGCTCCCTGGAACTTGGGGCTGCTATGTTACACCACTGAATGGACCAAAACTGGATAAAAGTGTCCTTTACACAGCCTACCCACTTGATTTTATTAACTTTATCCAGTGACACTATAGATTTGAAGGCGCTGTAATAGTCTTCTAAGTCTGGGTGTACTTCTCCATTTACCAATACAGTGATAATGATAATGATAATGATAATTACGCACTTGTATAGCGCACGACTACCCGGAGGCATCTCGGCGCTTGTACGAATACCGGTGAGGAACCCTTCCTGGCCTTTCCCTGTGAAGTGCCCACTACTGGGCACCCCCAAGGTGAAGCCAGGCATCCTAGCGTTGTTGGGGCCGTTGTGGAGATTAAGCAAGCTATTGCCTAGAGTTGCAGAGTGGGACTCATGATTAGAATTGGCACCGAGGTGAGAATTATTAGGTCTGAGGAAATTGAGGCCAAGAGCCGCCGAGGCGGGAATTGAACCCTGTACCGGGCCAGACTTCTACATCAGGGTCTGCCGCTCTAACCATTGAGCCACACTTCTCCACAGTAAGGATTTCAACTGGGCCTTGTGTACCAATGTCATAATACCCACGTCCTGTTGTAGTGGAACTAAGGGTTTGCTTTTGGGGAGGCTAGTCAGGGCTTTAAAAAAATTGTTTTCAGCTGAGTTAAGCCTGAGGAGCTTCTAAGTTCTGCCTCGCGCAATGCCTTGGCCCTTAATACTTTTAAAGCAGGAGAGATACACCTGATTTGAGTAGACTTGTAGAGTCTTATGATAGCTGAAGCTTGGTGGGTTAAATGCAGATTTCTTTTTTTTTTTTCACTTGGGAGGACCATTCCAAGGTCTTAGTTTATGTAATTCCCAAATAGACAAAATCTGTAACCATTATCTAGGAGCTTGCCTTCGAACGTTATCGTCCCCCTGAATTATCTATGTGGGCTGATGCTCATACATTTTGATTTAGAATGGTTTATCATCAGTCCTCGATCGGCACAAAAAGCCACAATCCTATTCAAATGATGATTGCAAGCCACTCAGGGTTTTAGACACCAACAGGGTGTCAACTGCAAAAAGCAGCAGTGTGATTTTCTGACCAGCCACCTTGGGGCATCACACTCACCATCCTCCAGATAGGTGACTGTATCATTGAGGTACAAAGAAAATAGAAGGGGATGTGCGCACACCTCTGAATTAAGCCTTTGTGTATTCCTATTCGTTCTGTTAATTCAAGTACTGATGCAAACATATAAGAATGTCCTGGATATCAGGAGGAACACCATTTTTCCTCATAACATCCCATAATTTGCAGCAAGGGACCAGGACAAACGCAGACTTTAGGTCCACAAACAATAAGCAAAGATGAGCCTTCTGGAGGACAACAGTCTTCGGGTAGAGGATCAGGAGACTAAAGACCTGGTCGATAGTTCTTATCTCTGGTTCCTGAACCCTTCTTGCGAGTATAACAAGAAATGGTGTTCCTCTGTCCATAGGTCCAACTTTTTCAAGATTTACCTACAGAAAACCTTTTGAGCTACATCAATAAGACGTATTGGTCTGTAGTTAAAAGGGGAATTCCTTGGGCCCCTTTTGGTGACCAGCACAATTTCTGACGATTTTCAGTTGCACAGGTCATCTGCCCCCTTCAGTGTAGCGTTTGACACACTGTTTATACATAGGGCCCAGTTCTTGATGTCTGATAGAAAAAGATCCCTAGGAACACAATGAGGGCTGGTAGCTTTGCAAGCCACAATGCTCTTGATTTCCTATCGCAATCTTTAATGGGGGAGCGGTGGCTTGTTTCTCCCAATGTAAAGGGGCCCAAGTGACCACTGCCTGCCCTGGGAAGAAATTGTAGTGATCAGAAAAAAGCTAATGCCAAGTTTCAGGGTGCATAGAGTCTGCTAGAAGAGTTTGAGCACTTTGTCCCCCCATTAGCTACCAGCTGTTAAAACTTCCTAGTGTCTTTAGAGATAGCTGCCTTGAAGATGTCTTCCCAGATCTGGGTGTCCCAATCAATGATGTGCTTTTGATTGGGTCAATTTATACTTTTTCTGCCTAGGTCTAATAAGACTTGTGTTAACCTACTCTAGGACTTGGCAGAGTTCAAATTTTCTGTGACTGCAATCTTTGTTAAACCAGGTGCGGACAGGTTTAGCAGCTATACAAGTAGGCACATGTGCAGTATAAAGAATTCACCTTGGGTATTAAATAATTTCTCAGGTGTCAAATGACCTACAGATTTTTATCCTGCATAGGAGTAAGACTGTTTAGGTCAGTTATAGTATTCATCATGGCCCTTTTCATTGTAGTCCTAAAGCCTGGATTGACGGTTACACTGTCCCATTTTGCCCTACTCCTCTTACTGGAAGTAATCAGGTCAGTAGCATGTTATAACAGAAAATGTACCAAATAGTTGAATATGCCCTTCAGTGAACAATGAGTGGCGGTATGATCATGATAAGTCGTATTAACTACCTTCATATTAGCCATGCCACTCCTAAGAAGAAAAGCAATTAAAGATGTAGTCAATTCTACTGGAATGGCCCGTGTAATTAAAGGTATGGGGCGGCAAGTGGGTCAGATGATATATGACCATTAAATGACCCTAGGCCATGGGATGGGATATTGTGAAGGTCAGTAAGTGATAGACTGCATCTGTCCAATGCTTTACTGAGGTGATAGCGATTGACAGTAGCAGCCTATCAGTTACTGGGATTCATGTAAGAGTACTCAAAATCAAGTAGGTAAAAGCCAGCTCATGGGAATGCAGACAGGCGTATATAGGTGGAACAATGTTCTTACCAGGTTCTAATTTTTACTCTCAGCAGTATCACAAAGGCCCTCATTATGAGAGGCCCAGTATTTGGGCAGATATTTATCAGACCCAATAAAATGTAACTGTGGTGGTTTGGAATGTATTGAATGTAATAAATAACACCCAATTATGAGTTTGTCCCATATAATTGGGAATAATGTACCGATTTTTTAGTGCTCATGCACCAAAATTTGCATTTCTGAATAATTGCTTGCTATTTTTATGCTTATACATTTTGGCAGTTTTGAACTGCTGCTATTTACCTGGAGAAAACTGCATGAGTGTGGTTTAGCCCCAAAACACATAATTGTTACTGCACATACCAGAATTACCTTGGCCACTGATGGGACCAAAATCTATGGAGACATATGGCCAAGAATACTGTTGGGGATCAGCGGTGGGTGCTAACTAATGGATGAAAAGATGTATAAGAATCTGAAGTATTAGACAATGTTAGGAATATCAATTCTCGTTGTTTTCTAATATGAAGCTAATATGGTGTCTGCCAGGGCCGGACTGGGAACTGAAAGCAGCCCTGGCAAATTTTGGCAGACCAGCCCCCGGCCGGCGCGCTCAGCGAGCGAGGGCAGCGAGCGAGCTCGACCACTAATAGGAGGGTTTGGGGGGGTTCTCCCCCCAAGAAAATTTTAGAAAAGACAGACCAAAATGGTGTATTTTACAGCACATTTTGCATTACATATTCAATTGTATCAACTTTCAAATCACAGTAAATAGTGGATGATGACCTTATAGAACACCAGGTTACCCACCCAGTCATATGTACCCATAGACAATCTTCCAGAGAGCACCAAAAATAGACACAAGTGATTAATCAGAGAGAACAAAGTAAAAGTGAGACCAACCCCTACTACTAGGGGGAGTTTGGAGACAGAAAGGCCAAAACAAAGCATTTTTCAACACATTTTTCATTGAATGTTTACTACAGGAGAGAGTTTACGGATGCATATTCTTTAAAGTTCTTTTAAATTATTCTGAGTGTTATGTGAAGCAGATTAGCAGATACGCATGTCCATTTACTTTGAGGAGTCAATAATTGGCATAGCACTCCATCACTAGCAGCAATGAAAGTCCCTGTTGTGCGCTGCATGCACCAAAGAAAGTACAAACTGCTCCCAGATAAATGGGAGGCCTCAGTCAGGCCACAAAAAAGAGTTACCATTGATTGGGGATATGTCCGCAAGGATTTCAGACGCCTGCATGGGATGGGACAGAACTTCACGACTGATTTAATTTTCTATGGATCGATGTGTACACTAGCATCCATTCTGGGTCACCCAGATGCCATGCTAGTGTACACATCACCGCTGCTGCTCTGGTTCTCATATGATAGCCTAGAGCCCGGCCAGCTAATAGTCAAGTATCCTTATAAAGAGTTGACAGGGGACTCCTTAATATCGTAAACTGGTACTACAGTCAATTCATAGAGGGTATATCATAACCTGTTCAAACTAGAATACACTGTTTGCACTTTTATCATAAACAGCTCAATATATGACTGGATTTGCCCCGCCATACTGGCAAAATGACCAGTAAAGACATTAGATAATTTCAGACACAGCATTACTTGTTAAAGCGGTGTCGGTCTGAATTATAGGCAAGACAAAAGATTTCATAGGGTAATCTAATATTTGACCAAGCCTGTACTGGACCTTTTAAGCTCTCAGAGGTCTTAAATGCTTTGATATTCCAAAAGACCATACTTTGTGGTCACCAAAATTGTGCAAAAACTTTGTGTTCAATCTGGTCAGTGAATTATGGGGCAAACCTAGGATGCGTAGGACAGAAGAGGGAGACAGACGTATGTCAAGTTAGCGTGTTCACTTAATGTGCAGGTTTCAATCTACTTTCTACAGGTTTCAGTCTATACTGTGTGGTAACATACTAAGGAGCTGGCACCTGGGTCAGTCGCAGGTGGACCTCACTTGCAGCTCCAAGTCTATATATCCTCAGATACCCATTTGAGGAGGGTAAAGATAGAAGAGGGTGAAGAGGAGATGGGATTTAGAGAATGTATGGCAGCATGTTAGGAAATGTTCTTGCATTGAAATGAGACTTTACATACCAGGGTTTCTGGTATGGCTCTATAGTTGTACATAACCTAGGTGATGTGTATTTTGGCTTGACAGTGGTGCTAGACATACCTGGGCAATATGTTTAGCATTAGATCATGTCAGCATGCACTACTATTTTGTATGAAAGGAATCTCCACAAATAATGGGTGCTTTCATAAAATTTTATCTCAAAGCCGAATGATTATTGACTGCAAACAGTCAAACAAATGTAACCTAAGGATGGCTCCACGGTGACTTTTTTTAACCAGGGCACAATTGGAACTTCGCTGATTCTAAAGGAAACCTTTAAAATCGGATTTTAATATCAGTAGAATTAAGATCTTTTAACGTTTTTATCTGTGTAATATTTCATGTTTTTTACTAACTGAAATAAATGTATCTATCTATCTAAAAAAACAAATACCTGGGCAAGAGGGAGTCAGCAAACATTGTCCAATGGCTGAGAATGATCAATTCCGGTTCAACAATGCTTCACACACCAAAGGAATCTGGTTTCTGGTATGATTTCTATATCCGTGCATTTTGTTTTATGTCATGACAGTGGTGATTTACAGTTTTAAAATATTATGATAGTATGTCCTTGTCATACTATGGTAAAGTGGGCACTGTCACTTGGATGTATATGCAATCTGATGAGCAAGTGAGCCCTGAGATATACTAGTAAGAAAACCTTGCCAGTTGCACCACCCTGAACAGGAGCTCTAGTAGCTTAATCTGCCACTGACTCTGTGAGCTTTCTCACTTCACAATTAGCAGCACTTGCAGCTTTGAGGATCAGTGATCACCTTGACAAGCTGAGAGTATGCGAAGTACAGTGTCATGCTGGAATAATAACCTTAGCAGCCTAAAAGAATTTTGGATGGTGTGTTTAGTGGCAGAGGAACAGTGATGGACAGTATATTCTGACATACACTTTTGTTCTTGCAGCTTGTGATTTTTATTCCCCTTTTATTCGGTGGGGACATTGCCTGAGATGGGCACTGCATCGCCTGTAGCAACCACATTATTCTGATTTCCATCCACTTTTTTCTACAACAAAATTTCATAATGGGCACATCTGTGTTCGTTTAGAAGGGATTTAGCTACTCGGTGGTCTGCTAAACCTAGAACTATTGGGATATTTTATTGCTCTTTCAAAACACTTTTTAAATCATTTTGCTTTTCAACAGCTAATTAGACAAGCATTGGCATAGCCAGCAGGTCTCGCTGTTGGGAACTTGTACGCATTTAGCCATGCAGCACATTATCCAGGGTGCTACAACACCTACTGATACTTCAATTGTCACTGGTGAATGGGGAGCCTGAGCTGCATGTCAATAAAGCCAGGAGAGGCTTGTATGGTCCACAAGGGGTGAACAAACTGTCAGGTGCTACACCATAGAAGACATATAAACAATAGGAAAGCTTGGCAGTTATGCTCATGAAAACGGTGTAAATGCATGCTGAACTCACTCCCAAGGTATACGAGGGGATATTAACCTCAAAAGAGTATATCAATTATATTTTCTGCCAACCCAAGGGTCACATAATACATATTGGGTTTCACACTCCCAAAAGTGGAAGCACTAACAGTGCCTGTGGAGAATGGATCAGTCACACTGTCCCAAAACATCCATAGTCAAGCAACACCAACTCTAGGTGCATGAAGCATATCAAGGCAACCTGTGGCACTGTGATCACCTGGGAAACTGAGGTGAAAAGCAGCTACAGCCTGGGAGCCATGTTTGGAGCAAAGATGGGCACGGATTACTGTGATGATAACAGTGCAATAGTGATAAAAGTGAAACCCAAACGGATATCAGATACCGTAGTATCAGCCCCAGTCAAAACAGATAAAAGTTCATGAACTCTCACCCTAAATTAATGTTTGAATGAGCTCCCTCTCTCTGTAGAATTGAATTATCTAGCTATGCAGTATTGCACTGATCTGGCTTTTTATTTTTACGTATTTCAAAATATTGCTAATAATACTCCTCCGTATCTCAACCTCAGACTTTGTTATTGCAGACAGCAGTGGACGACGGAAGCCTGCTTTTAATTTGCAATTATTCAAGCAAGCTTTGCTACAGCCAAAAAGTTGTCAATCTAAATTGGCGGTTTTATAATTATTTGTTGCATTGTTATTTTCATGGAGCTTGTGTTTGCTGTTGGATGGAACTGCATCTTTTGAAACACATTGGTATTTCTGCTCTAAAAAAACACAGTATTCTGGGAAGCACTATAGAACACTCCCAGAAATTAAACTCTCTTTACAGCAGGAGTGCGCAGGGAGGAGGGTACACTCAAGGGCAGAGAGTCGCCTCAGAAGAAGTTTGGGAAATGAATGCAATAAAAGCGCGCGAAGCTTGCGCCCAAGTTCATGGTATTCGACCCTTATGCACAACACCCTCCCCCTCCGCAGTGCCCGTCTGCTCATTACATGTCAGCACCCTTTCCTCCGCACTGCCCGTCTGCTCAGCACATGTCCTCCTCACACCCGAGATGCACTGAGCAGTAAGGCCAGGAGGTGTTTTATTGCTCTGGGCGAGGCCTCAGACACGGCGTTTACGAGCTCTGGCACAAAAAAAACTGTTTGAAGTCATGTTTCACCAAATACACTCGCACCCTTTGCAGCACGGAGGAAGCTTCCAGATGCGGTTTACACAAGAGAGAGAGGTGCTCCCTGCATCCCTCCGCGGCAGCGGCATCACTAGGCGCTATGTGTCAGCGACCATCGGCGTCTTCGGTAGCTGCCACTGACCACCAATCTCACCACGGACCGACAGGGTCCTGCAGTCTCACTCTCAGAGGCCCTCGACAGTTCTGGTGGTAAGAGTGAGGCCCCTCTTCTGATGCCCATGTCACCAGGCGAACCAAGAACAGATGGGCCCACGTGGAAGCATAAAACATAAAAACATGTCTCACAAAAAACTAAACTCCAAAATAACGGCTGCCAAACTCTCGGCCTTACATAAAAAAACATAAACGTTGACCGTTATCTAATTCCTAAATCCACCGCACAACATTAGGAGGCGGTTAGTTCCTTCATCTGACACCACTGCTCACCGAGCCCTTCCAGACCGGAGGGAGGGGAGCCTTATCCATGGACTCATTAGGGGAATTCGAGCTGCTTTGGGTAGCGCTAGAGACAACTATCAGAGATAGGCCTCCATTTTACCCTCCACGCTAAGTTTCTTTTTCATTTTTTTCTTCACTCCTTTTCATTTGTTCGTTCCTTCCATTTTACTGTACATTATTCAACTCTCCCTCATTCCTTTGTCTTCCTTCCTTTCATGTCTTTTCTCCTCATTCCTTCCTCTTCTTACCTGCTTTTCTTTTTATCTTCTCTTCCTCCCTTTTTTGCTTCCTTTGTATTTTACTTACCCTTTCCTCCTTTCTCCACCTTACTTTATACCTGCCCACTTTCCACCTTCCTTCTTTCCTTTCTTTCTCACTTCTTTCATTCTTCACTCTTTTCATTTGTTCGTTTATACCATTTTGCCATACTTTCAGCTCTTCTTCCTTAATTTCTGTCAACATTTCATCATTCTCGTCCTACTTCCTCTCTTCCTTAGTTGCTCTTTTGCTTTGTTTCTATTTTCCTTAACCATTCCATCTCCATCTTTCTACTCCTTCCATCTGCTCTCATTCCTTTCAGCCGTACTTTCTTCTTCCCCCTTATTCATTCACTTCATTCGTTTCTACTGTCCTATCTTCTAATTTGAGTTTATTGCCCCATCGGCCATCGCCATTCCTCACACTTATTTCATCTTCCCCCCTTCTATACCATCCTCGCTTTCATTCTTCCTGCCCCACTAACCCTCCTTTTGTTCCTTTTCTTATTCCTTACTCCACTCCCCCTCACTCCCTTGCTCATCTCTTCTGCACTCCCCTTCCTATGCATTTTTTTCTTTCCTTCCTTTCATGGTTAGTGTTCTTCTTTTCTCCCTTCCCGCTCTCTTTCTTCCTTTTTTTCCCATTCTTCATTTCTTCCCTCCTTTCATTCTACACTTTCCTTTCTTCCCTTTGCGCACCTCCCTCTCCTTTCTTCCCTTTTCTTTCCTTTTTAACTCCTTTGCTTTTGTTTGTCTTGCCTTCTGTCCTTTCTACCTCTGTCCCTCCTGTTCTTCACGCTTTCATTCTGTCACTTAACCCACGCTTGTCCCCCTCACCCCACGCAGTCCTTTACCTCTTCCCTTGAAAGCCAGGGAGGGCGGCAGCTGCCCTCTCATCACACGTACCTTCTAATTTCGCACCTGCAGCGCTGCGAAGGCCGATTTTTCTGAGCAAAAAAAGACATCATTGCCTCGAAAGCAGTAAAAGAGGCAATCTGTCGGCGGCTGTTTGATTAATTGTTGTATTCCAGCCTGTGCCACGTGCCCTGCCCTGCTTGTTAATGTAAGCCGTGCGTTTCATGCCAGAAATGCTGTTTATTCTGGGGCCTAACCTTTTCCTTTTAATTCAGGCCCGGCCGGCCCCTCAGTGTTGTAATCATCAGGGAGTGCATATTTCCATGCAAACGACTGGACTGAAAATTGGGTAACGGACGGTGCGTGCAGCACCAGCAGCATAGTTCTTAATGTTGCTGGCGCTGCATTGAGCAGAGCGAAGAGAGACACTGCAGAGTACTAGTCTGACTGTCTGTCAACACCGTCAGACTAGTACTGACTCTCACGTCGGTCGGACAGCCTGTCGGTCACGGTCAGGGTCCAAATTGGTATCGGTCGGCCCCCCAGCACAAAAACCGGCCCCCTGTCTCAAAACCGGCCCCCACCCCCTCCAGCCGACCGGGGGATTGCCCGGTGCCCGACATTATCAGTCCGGGCCTGGTGCCTGCCAATCTAAACTAGATGTAGGGTAGCAAGAAAAATAAAAAAATAAACAAATTCAGCTAAAAAAAGAAATCCAGGTTCTGGGAAATCATACTAAGCAAAGGCAATTACAATTTCTAACTTGGTGAGAAAAAGAGCTCAATTTTCTGACTAAAAGACTTAATAAATTACAAGACATCATGGGCATTGACCCCGATGCCATCCGTCTTCAGGAAATACTTGTCACGCTGAAAGAAAGCACTCAGATAAATTTTCTCTATTAGTATGAGGTACATTTCCCCCTCCTACCGGTTGGTCGTGGTTGTGTCCTTGAACACTATGGGCCTTAATACGAGTTTGGCGGTCTTCATGTGGGACAACCCAGGAAGACCATCAAGTCCCTGGTGCACCCCCTGCCGGATTGAGAGTTGGATCCAGGGTGGGTGATAGGTGCGGCAGCAGTGTCATGGCGGCAGTATGTTAGGTGCTTAGGAGAGCCTAACAAGCAGACCTCTGCAGTGACAGCGCCTACAGCATGTTCCTGCATGGTGTGCTCCCGCATGCACCCCCATGGCCAGATGAACCCGGGGGGCCCTTGCCTGCATTTCTGCCACCGTTTCCATAGCGAGGTCCCCGGTTGTAGGCAGGTTGTAATATGCTTGGTGATGCCGGCGTCTGCACCACCAGCATATTCAGCCCCTTGTCAGACCGCCGCAGCAGCAGGATCCTGATGGAGGTGGCAGTCTTGTGGCAGTCCCGCCACCACCACCACCACCATCATAATACAGAAGTCAGACCCAATGGGTGATGGTGGTCAGACCACCACAACGACTATGATGGTTCCAGGACTGCAGTATGCAAAAACAACAGTCGATGGACAGAATGCAGAACAATGTCAAACATTCACCCCAGTGCAGAGATCTGGGCCTAAATCCATCGTTT
The DNA here is from genome assembly GCF_964261635.1 of Lissotriton helveticus. NCBI lineage: Eukaryota > Metazoa > Chordata > Amphibia > Caudata > Salamandridae > Lissotriton > Lissotriton helveticus. The sequence goes on along the minus strand of NC_136061.1, from coordinate 478,462,166 downwards.
TTTTGCACTCCACACCACCCTAGGTCAGACATGGCCATATGGAAATCAGCCTTGACCCTGTGCCTCATGGGAACTGTCCAGCCCGAACTGCCAAGCCATGTCTTTTGTGGAAAAGTAAATTTTGCCTTGCCATATGTGCCTACGTGTTCCCCATCCTATGTTATATGTGCATGATCGATATGCATATATCCCCCTATGATCGATTAAAGACGCAATTATAGTTGTGTCCAACTCTAGTATGCCAGTCTCCAGTTCTCGTGAAAGCAACGAGTATTAGGCCTATGTTGCCACGTTTTACAGTGTGCACGTTAATTCATTGAATTGTCCCCGTTTCTAGGCCTCAAAAGGGCCCGGACACCAGATTCAAGCTCCAGTCTCCTGAACCCATTCCGAGGAGCGATGCAGCCCCCACCTGCATCCCTGACCCTTCACTTACTTCCGCCGCGCAGCGCGGTGCCCGGCCTGGCTCTGCCTGCCTGTCTGCCAAGAATATGTTATGCTTCTAGTTATCAGTCCAGCTTTCCTTCTTCACATTCCTAAGCTAACGAACCGTATAAACATCTCCAGCTATGGTCTAGTCTTTCTGTCTCCATGTAAGAGAAATACTGTATTAATATTCATAGAATATTCCTAGCACATGCAATACATGTAGAATAGATGCATGCACCAGTCTTAGTGTCAAGTAGCCTCTGCCCTGATGACATTTAGATTCTATCAACATGTTCTCCAAACACCAGATACCAGATATGCTATAGGTACATGTCGTCCTGACCTCTCAGACTTTAGTCTCCTCTTTTAGTACAGAAGTCATAGCCCCCAGTTCTCCCTGGTAACACGTCATTGCCCGTTTGCGTGCACCACTAGGTTAAAGGTTCCAGCTGCTCAGGTAGCCCCCTCCATGTTTCCGCCCATTTCATGACACTTCTGTGACGTTCTCATCACATGTCTAAGTGCACGCCCTGTGCACGCCTTCTTTTCACACCCATGTCTCCTTATCTTACGCTTGTCATTAGTTACGCCTACTGTATGTAATGTAATTGAAATGTCTTACTATATATATGTTGAATTGTGATGAAAGAGCTGCAGCTGCCATCCCGTGCCTTCGATGTCACTTTATTTCAGGCTGTCCTGATCCTGTCCCTTCCCTTATGCCTGATTAAAGCCTGATAACCTCAGATTCCTCGGATCTTGCCTCTTATTTATTGAGCTATCTGTTATTCTTAATGTATTCAAAAATAGTACCGGTAATTAATTATTTATTTACCACATAAATGGCGCCCGAACAGAGACTTACCTCTTCCCCACGTGCCGGCGATCCAACGCAGGCCCCCTGACCCTTCTACAGCCGTGACGGAACCCTATGCGCAAGTGCAGATATTTCTGCTTCAAGTCTCCCTCAGGCCTACGGAGGAGACGGAAACTGCGGTCCGGTATCCAGACGAGGCGGTGTGGAAGGCGGTTTGTCCCGACCAGAGCCCAAGCCGAGAGAACAAGGTCCGAGGTATCCGGAGGCCCACCTGTAACCGAAGTTTCCGAAGTTCGTAGTCCGACGTCGTAACAGTCCAGTCCAGTCCGAGGCCTTTCAGTTTCTGCTTCCCGGTGAGTACCGTCGCGGGGGAAGTATCTAGACAGGGTCATTAGTTTGATCCTGGTCCGATGGGTTTGGGTACACAGATCCAGTCCGAAGTATTCACCTAGGTGGATATGGGTCCGACGTGTCTCTTTATGGGACCGGTATGTTCTGTACTGTTTTAGCAGTGCATCCAGTAATTCTAGTAAGTTTCGTTCTCGAGAAATTCATGTGTTCTGTTTTCAGTGTATCAGGTAGTAATTCTGTTCGAACTGTTATTCATGTATTTTTATGTCGTGGTATGAGTGCTTTGTTCGCTATTTTATTACTGTGATTATTGTGTATTGTGTTGCAAGTATATAACCGAAATGCCTCTGTTCTCGAAATTACGTCACTTAAAGACCAGAAAAGGGTTACTCGAAGAAGCAGTTCCTGTCCCTCCTAGGGACAGTCCAGGACATTTTATGTATCACAAGCATGGCTTAGATGCCATAATATATCTAGACTTATGGGCGGATTATACTAAGGAACTAGAAGAGAAATATAGATGGCCCGTATCAGGTACATGGGATGCCGAGTGCATCATGCGAGTAGAAGAAGCATTATGGAAAAAGAAAGCCAGACAGTCCCAGAAAGATGCCATCGAGTTATGGCGCAAAGAATCTCATAAAAGAACCGAAAAAGAATTCAGAAAAACCGAATTAAGTAGGGAATCCTCAGAGAAAGCCCAAGAAAGGGAATTAATCGAAGAAGGTGAACGAGTTAGAATAGAACAGTCAGATAGACAGAGAAATGCCCTTATTAAAGGCATGTATCCTCTTCTTGCCGAGGGCTTGCCAAAAGCAACCCCGGAAGCACCCTGTAATTTACCGCCGCCATTGGTCCCGACTAAGCTACGTCATAAACCGACTGCAGCTGATATTTTTCTTTCGTCCTACTTGGACGACACAGTACCAGCATATGCAAATCCTGTTCCGCCTGCTCCTGTAAATAATGTAATTCCTGCTTCTCCAGCCGCTGGTCCCGTGGGTCCAGTTAATGTTACAGTACCTGTTACAGCACCCCCGGCCCGGCCTACAGTACATGCACCAGTTATGCCAGTCACTCTACCAGCCCGTACAGTATTCACCGACGATTCTAGTTTAGGAGCCGCGGGGGGAGGTTCTCCTCGTACCCCGCCTCAACCGAAACGTCTGACGCTACATGAGCTAGCGTTACAGCGCACGCCAAAAGTGGCGACATACACAGATCTCAAGCGACTTCTTACTGATTGTATATATGATCCAGTTCCAGGCGAAGATCACATGATCTTATATTCAGTACGTCTAAGACGGGTGGCCAGCTTTTTGACCACCCTGCCCGATATGAAGGAACATCTAGACAGAATATATCGTTTTATCCGTACAGGAGTGAATCCAGGAAGTATTCACGAAGCTATGGTTCAAAGAAAAGTCGAGACTCAGCTCATGATCTTAAAGTTCCTGATTAACTGTTTAATAAGAGAGCAAGATTGTCCAGAAAAAGATCAAGAAGAACTGAAAGTCCTGACTAGGTGGAGTGACAATATAGCCGATGGAAAACACAAGACACAAGGTTGTATAGAGAGTATGTACAAGAAAATTCGTAAAGAAATAATACGTATACACCAGAAAGAGGAAGAAAAACGAGCAACCGAGAAAGAGAATGACTCCTCTAGTGAAGAGGTAGACAACGAGAATCCCGACAGAATAGCGTATGTAGGTAGAACTAGACTTTCCGACCGACATTCACGCCTAGATTACAAGAAAGCTTTTCCTCCTCCAGCACCAGAACAGTGTTCTCTTGAGCAAGTATTCCAAGCTACCGATCACATTCTAAAATCACGAATAGGGTATAGCGAGCTTAGTACAATGCATGAACAAGAACTAGCCCGATCAGCAGTCCGATGGACTACTGATTCTACCACGTTTCCAGACAAAATAGTGGCTCAAATTTTTCTGAAACTCCCCCCAGCCGAGCAACGTCTGGTGGGTATGTATATGATCCAGCACCTCATTACGCTGTATGAGGAACAACATTCTGATCCAGGTCCGCTACATGATGTATTGAACGAGTTACTCCAATATAGATGGAAAGGTCTAGGTACCGATTTAATTAGTGTCATTCTAGAACAGCGCCACAAATACCGAACGTTTCTGAATCCACATTTTGTTCACGTCTCACCCCCAGAAAGTAAATCATTCTACATAGACAGACAGAATCCGTTACGAGAAGTGCATCCAGTCAAGAAAGAGGGTGGTGGTCTAGAACGAGTATTTGTTTACACCCCTATCATGAAAATAGAACTTTTGGAAATGAAAAAATTAATTCCCTGTCATGATAAAGATCCAGCAGGGTTTCACCGTGAATTAAAGGACATGCTCCGTATGGGAGAATACACGTATCCTGATATCATTAAAATGTTAAAAGTCCTGTTGCCTGCGGGCATATATGAAAAACTCAAGGAAAAAGAATGGGAGGTGGGAGAGAAAAAGATAGATTGGACAGCATTAGAAGCTGAAGATAATTCACGAGTTCCAGGTACCGGTCTTGGGGATAAAGCTAAAGCTTTGCCCGAATTGTTAATCCAAGTTTTGCCAAGATTACTAGCCACGAAAAAGGAAGATTGGGATGCCATCTCAGCCTGTAAACAGAAACAAGACGAAGATACTAGTGATTTTTATTCTAGATTTGAGAAATGTTTCATTATTAATAGTGGTCTGAAAATAAGTAGTGAATCGTACCCTCATCTTTTTGTTACCAAACTAGTCGAGAATTCAAGTCCACAAGTTAAAAATCGAGTACTGAAAGTCGAAAGTACATGGCAAGCTAATACTCCGTCACAGATGCTCCAGATGTTACAGTACCACCAGAACAGAATCAGGGAAGAGCAGGAACACGAAAAGAGACGTATGAAAGACACGAAAATGAAAGTACTAGTTGCACAATCTGTTCCACAAGACAGTCAGAAGAGGGGTCCGAATCAAGCCAGTCATCCTGCAGTTCCCGTTAAAGGGACCTGCAATTACTGTAAACAGCCAGGTCATTTTATAAACGAATGTGCAGTTCTGAAACACAACATAGCTACTGGTAAGACTAAAGAAAGACCACGTCCGCCTAGACAAGAACAAGTTTCACAGACTTCCCAGTCACCACAGAATGCACAACAGACAGTTACAGTACCGCAGCCTATCGCTGCAACACAGCACGTTACACAGCAGATGTACCAGTACGCACAGTCAGAGTATCCAGATTATCAGCCATACTCATGAAACAGCCTAGAGAGGGAGGTAGGCTTGCCTCTCATCGAGATTCCTGTAGATCAAGAGGGTCCCTATGTACACAGTCAAGTATTAGGGAAAGACAGAAAGTTTCTGATTGATACAGGGGCAAGTAGGACTACCATCAGTCATGACGAGGTTCCAGGGGCTCCACTCTCAGGCTCTAGAAATGTTTCCCTTGGATTTTCAGGAAAGCCTATTGTTAATGAAATATCGAAACCAGTTACTCTAGAAGTTGGTCCATTGTCCCGAACTACAGATTTGTTACTCACGAAGTCTTGCCCAGAAAATCTGTTAGGCATTAAAACACTGAAAGAATTAGGAGAAGTCATATGCTGCTCCCCAGAAGGGGTCCGTTTGTTTCTCCGTGATTTTAAAGGTCATTATGTATTACGTGATTTTGATCCAAGATTATTGAATGTACCGCAGCATTTATGGGCGCAAGGTCCAACGGATGTAGGTTGTATGCATATCACACCCCATCGTGTCACTCTGAAGAAAGGTGTTGTATTACCACGAATCCGACAGTACAAATTGCCACCTGAGGCTGTAGCAGCCTTATCCAAAATTATTGACGAGCTTATTGCCCAAGGAGTGGTTGTAGAAACTGACTCCAATGTATGTAATTCTCCTATCATTCCAGTCCTGAAACGTACTGATCCCAATGCACCTCCAGTTTATCGATTAGTGATTGACCTTCGAGAACTTAATAAGTGTATCTTACCCCAGTACCCAGTAGTCCCTGATATTTCCTCACTCTTGACAGCCATTGATTCTGAAGCCACATTCTTTACAGTTATCGATCTCAAGAACGCATTCTTTAGTGTCCCTATTCATCCAGACAGCCAGTTCCTTTTCGGTTTCTGTTTAAATGGAAGAAGCTATAAATTCACACGAGCTCCTCAAGGTTTCACAGAAAGTCCTAGTATTTGCAGTCAAGCACTTAAAAGACAACTAGACAATATTCACATGCCAACTGACACTACCCTGCTCCAGTATGTCGATGATCTATTGATCACAGCCCGTTCTGACGTGACTGCGAGCGTGCGTCACTTACAGTTTTGTATTTTCTGGCCGAGATGGGGCACAAGGTGTCCCCTTCCAAATTGCAATTCTGTGTCCAGCAAGTGGTCTACTTGGGACACTTACTGTCCAAGAGGGGTAGGCAGTTGACACCTGACCGTATCCAGTTAATAGCACGTCTTCCACAACCCAAGACACAGAAGGAGGTACGAGCTTTTATCGGCCTCACTTCTTACTGCAGACAATGGATTCCTCAGTACGCATATCTAGCCAAGCCACTGATACAGTTAACGACACAGGAGGCAGCCGTATCGACTGTCCTCCCTTGGACCCAAGAACATACACTTGTTTTCAATGAATTAAAGAAAGCTTTATGTAATGCACCTGTTCTAGCAACACCGAACTACAGTAAGCCTTTTACACTTTTCGTTACTGAACGTGATGGTACTGCATTATCTGTTCTCACACAAGATCAAGCAGGACAATACAAGCCCTGTGTTTATTTTTCTACCACATTAGATCCAGTAGCCCAGGCTTTGCCTGCGTGCCTCAAGTCAGTTGCAGCCACAGCTCTAGCTATCAGACAAAGTGATTCCGTAGTGTTAGGACACTCCCTGACAGTACAAGTCCCACACTCCGTGGAAGTTCTTTTAAACCGAACACAGACTCAGCACTTGACAATTGCCCGTTTAACAGGTTATGAACTGACACTGTTCCAGCCACACATAGAAATCAGACGCTGCAACATTTTAAATCCAGCTACACTGTTACCGTCAGTTACTTCAAATCCTGCCACACATGACTGTGTGGAAGTTGTTAACACCATGACAAAGCCAAGACAAGACTTGACAGACATTGCATTACCTGATCCCGACCTGACACTTTATGTGGATGGTTCATGTATGAGAACAAGTACAGGAGAACTAGTAGCCGCGTATGCAGTGACTACTGAAACCGAAGTTATAGAAACACATCGTATAGACACCCTGTCTGCTCAAGCAGCAGAGCTTGTCGCTCTGACCCAAGCCTGCATACGTGCCAAGAACCTGAAAGTTAACATATACACAGATTCACGTTATGCATTCGGAGTTGTACACGACTTTGGAGTGCTCTGGCAAGAAAGAGGTTTTATGACTTCTCATGGAACCAAGATTCAGCATGGCCCCCTCATTCAAGCTCTGTTAGATGCAGTACATTTACCGACAGCTATCGCAATCATGAAGTGCAAAGCACATACGAAAGTCACTGATATCATTTCCCAAGGTAATGATCTGGCAGATCGAACAGCCAAGCTCACAGCTCAGACTCCAGACATTCCAGTTAACACAACACAGACACACATTCCAGAACAGACTACTTGTATGATAGTTAAGGACCCTACACAAGATGTCATAGACATACAGTTACATGCTACTCCCGATGAAATTAAGAAATGGTCTGAACAAGGAGGGGTCCAGACAGATCAAGGATGGTTGACGAAGGGAAAAGCCACATGGTTTCTCCCCGACTCTATGGTTCAAGTCATTATTAACACCGCACATAGTCCAGCACACTTAGGAGAAAAAGCCATGTTAGACAGTATCCAGAACCTCTGGTTCAACAAGCATTTACGAGCAGCAGCCAAACAGAAAGTCCGTACCTGCATGATCTGTTGTCAGTTCAATCCAGGAAAAGGTGTCCCGGTGGAACAAGGTGGATTCCATCCTCCTGACCACCCTTTTGAAGTCCTCCAGATGGATTATATTCAGATGGAGCGATGTCGAGGTTTCAAGTATGTCCTCGTAGTTGTATGCGCTTTGTCCAGATGGACAGAAGCATATCCAGTTCCAGATTACACAGCTGCGACCACTGCCAGGCAGTTGGTTCGTGAGTATTTTCCCCGCTATGGATTACCTAGGGTCGTGTATTCAGATAACGGCCAGCCATTCTCGTCCGAGCTCATGAAACAAGTTTCCCTTCTGTTAGGGTACCAGTGGAAGTTCCATTGTGTACGCCATCCTGAAGCAGCCGGTCTCGTAGAGAGACATAACCAGACTCTGAAAATCCGCATCGCAAAAGTATGTGCAGAGAAAAGCGTAGATTGGATAGTAGCACTGCCAGTTGCCCTTTTCTATATGAGAATGGTTGCTCATTCCCGTTCAGGTCTGTCCCCGTATGAGATAGTGTTTGGACGTCCCCCCAATATGTGGGGTACACCTAGACCCCGTATCATTACCGATGTTGACAGTAATATGCTGACAGATTACCTTGCTTCCTTGATGTCTGCACTACAATCTTGTCGTTCACAGGTTGCCGCTGCATTTCCAGACAACACCGACGTGAAACCACACGAGATCGTTCCGGGGGATCTCGTGCTGATCCGCAATTTTGATCGTTCAAGTCCGCTGCAGCCCCGCTGGAAGGAGCCCCGTCTGGTCCTACTCACCACCCGGACGGCGGTGAAGGTGGAAAACCGAAAAGGGTGGCTACACGCGAGCCACGTCAAGAAATTCCATGGACTCAAAACTAGAACATTTCTCAAGGACTGCCCCGTTCTCAAGGACTGCTCAGAAAATGAATCTAAACTCCCCCTGTTAGAGAAAACTCCGCAGCAGGAGTATAAATCCAAGTTGAGGTCTAGTAAGTCAGCCAGTTTAATTGTCTAAGTCCCTCTCGGGTGAAACGGTTAGACAGGTTCCTGACATGTATGAGACAGACCCACACAGTGAGAGAGTTAGTCAAAACTCTAAGAGATGTATCGTTACTCTATTCTTTTTATTGTTCCTGAGTCTTATGGTTACATGCATAAGTTATGCGTTGCATTTATGCTTTCCTATTTCACATGTACATATGTTTTCTAATGTTACAGTAGAGCACACATTTAGTGACCTGCCTCCTCACGAGTTATCCTATCGTCTTGCTATGCGTAATAATACTTTTATCCGAATGCTGCACTATTCACACCAGACCAGCAATGCCACTAATTGTTGGGTGTGTGGTCGACTTCCCCCTTTCCAGACACCGAAGGGAGTTCTGCCACTCTTTCCTTATCCTTTTTCACATAATGGTTCGTGTGGAGCATGGTCCACGTTAACGTCATCCCTAACTGATATATCCCTTCTGAATCGAACATGTTTCCCAGACAAGGAAGGTCTTTCCCATAGCACAGGGTTAGATCTAGAAAATGAAGTATATGATCTAGGTAATTATTCCTCGAATTTCATGGTTCTGAATGTTCAGTCCGATACTACTCCAGATTTGCCTGCTATTTCAGTTCTACCAGTTAAAGGCGAATTATGTGTCAGAAAGAATGGTTCCGCACATGTAGGACATAGTGATTGTACTACTATGGTCGAGTATAGTGACAGTGGGAAATCTAGTTTCAAAGCCTCACGTCATTCTTATTTTGTTTGTGGTCAGACCGCATATGTTCGTCTGCCCCTCGATTGGGATGGAACATGTTATATTGCCTTCCTACTGCCACCAGTTTTCCTAGACCCATCCGATTATCACAGAAACACACATCTAGTACACGTTAGACATAGAAGGGAGACTGAGTCCCCAATTGTCGATCAAACTGAAACTGCTCTAGAACAGTATCAAGACTTCAATAAAGGATTCTTTTTCTTTATAGGCCCTGTCCAGAATAGTAAGTTAATACGTAGGTTAACCAGAACCCTTGAAGCAGTAGTGAATGAGACTACTTCCGCTCTAGGTAACTTAACTGAAGAGCAATCTGCTATGAGATTTGTCGTGCTCCAAAATCGTCTCGTCCTTGACGTCATACTGGCCGATAGAGGAGGAGCTTGTAGAGTCATCGGATCTAGTTGCTGCATTTTCATTCCTAATAACGCGCCGTCTGTTTATTCAGCTATAACCAGACTTCATAAAATTGCCCATCAGTTACACCAGAATCCAGGCACCTGGACATGGTCCGGTTGGCTCTGGAATATCATATCTGCCTGGGGATGGAAAGTATTGTCATTCCTAGGTATAGCAGTAATGATCATATTCAGTTGCTGCCTCTGTTTACAATGTGGCCCTGCGATTTGCGGCTTGTGTGCTACCTCTTGTATTCCTAGTCCTAAATCCCGTTCCAAGACAATTCGAGACGAGCAAATGATGCTATATGAACAGATAGATGGTATCATGAATATTGATGTTTCCTGATGGAAACGTAGGGCACAAGGAGGGAATGTGGAAAAGTAAATTTTGCCTTGCCATATGTGCCTACGTGTTCCCCATCCTATGTTATATGTGCATGATCGATATGCATATATCCCCCTATAATCGATTAAAGACGCAATTATAGTTGTGTCCAACTCTAGTATGCCAGTCTCCAGTTCTCGTGAAAGCAACGAGTATTAGGCCTATGTTGCCACGTTTTACAGTGTGCACGTTAATTCATTGAATTGTCCCCGTTTCTAGGCCTCAAAAGGGCCCGGACACCAGATTCAAGCTCCAGTCTCCTGAACCCATTCCGAGGAGCGATGCAGCCCCCACCTGCATCCCTGACCCTTCACTTACTTCCGCCGCGCAGCGCGGTGCCCGGCCTGGCTCTGCCTGCCTGTCTGCCAAGAATATGTTATGCTTCTAGTTATCAGTCCAGCTTTCCTTCTTCACATTCCTAAGCTAACGAACCGTATAAACATCTCCAGCTATGGTCTAGTCTTTCTGTCTCCATGTAAGAGAAATACTGTATTAATATTCATAGAATATTCCTAGCACATGCAATACATGTAGAATAGATGCATGCACCAGTCTTAGTGTCAAGTAGCCTCTGCCCTGATGACATTTAGATTCTATCAACATGTTCTCCAAACACCAGATACCAGATATGCTATAGGTACATGTCGTCCTGACCTCTCAGACTTTAGTCTCCTCTTTTAGTACAGAAGTCATAGCCCCCAGTTCTCCCTGGTAACACGTCATTGCCCGTTTGCGCGCACCACTAGGTTAAAGGTTCCAGCTGCTCAGGTAGCCCCCTCCATGTTTCCGCCCATTTCATGACACTTCTGTGACGTTCTCATCACATGTCTAAGTGCACGCCCTGTGCACGCCTTCTTTTCACACCCATGTCTCCTTATCTTACGCTTGTCATTAGTTACGCCTACTGTATGTAATGTAATTGAAATGTCTTACTATATATATGTTGAATTGTGATGAAAGAGCTGCAGCTGCCATCCCGTGCCTTCAATGTCACTTTATTTCAGGCTGTCCTGATCCTGTCCCTTCCCTTATGCCTGATTAAAGCCTGATAACCTCAGATTCCTCGGATCTTGCCTCTTATTTATTGAGCTATCTGTTATTCTTAATGTATTCAAAAATAGTACCGGTAATTAATTATTTATTTACCACACTTTCCTGGACTGGATTCAAGCATCCTAGGACCGGTTTCTGGCTATCAGCCGTCTTCAGCCAGGATAGCTTGACTCCAGTGGTGTGGAGAGCATGGGACTCACGTCTGAGCATACCCATCCCACTCGGGGTGACAAATGCAAAAACAACAGTTGATGGACAGAATGCAGAACAATGTCAAAGATTCACCCCAGTACAGAGATCTGGGCCTACATCCATCGTTTTTTTGCACTCCACACCACCCCAGGTCAGACATGGCCATATGCAAATCAGCCTTGACCCTGTGCCTCATGGGAACAGTCCAGCCCGAACTGCCAAGCCATGTCTTTCCTGGACCGGAATCAAGCATCCTAGGACTGGTTTCTGGCTATCAGCCGTCTTCAGCCAGGATAGCTTGACTACAGTGGTGTGGAGAGCATGGGACTCACGTCTGAGCATACCCATCCGACTCGGGGTAACAAATGCAAAAACAACAGTTGATGAACAGAATGCAGAACAATGTCAAACATTCGCCCCAGTACAGAGATATGGGCCTACATCCATCGTTTTTCTGCACTCCACACCACCCCATGTCAGACAGGGCCATATGCAAATCAGCCTTGACCCTGTGCCTCATGGGAACAGTCCAGCCCGAACTGCCAAGCCATGTTTTTCGTGGACCGGAATCAAGCATCCTAGGACCGGTTTCTGGCTATCAGCCGTCTTCAGCCAGGATAGCTTGACTCCAGTGGTGTGGAGAGCATGGGACTCACGTCTGAGCATACCCATCCCACTCGGGGTGACAAATGCAAAAACAACAGTTGATGGACAGAATGCAGAACAATGTCAAACATTCACCCCAGTGCAGAGATCTGGGCCTAAATCCATCGTTTTTTTGCACTCCACACCACCCTAGGTCAGACATGGCCATATGGAAATCAGCCTTGACCCTGTGCCTCATGGGAACAGTCCAGCCCGAACTGCCAAGCCATGGCTTTTCTGGACTGGAATCAAGCATCCTAGGACCGGTTTCTGGCTATCAGCCGTCTTCAGCCAGGATAGCTTGACTCCAGTGGTGTGGAGAGCATGGGACTCACGTCTGAGCATACCCATCCGACTCGGGGTAACAAATGCAAAAACAACAGTTGATGAACAGAATGCAGAACAATGTCAAACATTCACCCCAGTACAGAGATCTGGGCCTACATCCATCGTTTTTCTGCACTCCACACCACCCCAGGACAGACAGGGCCATATGAAAATCAGCCTTGACCCTGTGCCTCATGGGAACAGTCCAGACCGAACTGCCAAGCCATGTTTTTCCTGGACCGGAATCAAGCATCCTAGGACCGGTTTCTGGCTATCAGCTGTCTTCAGCCAGGATAGCTTGACTCCAGTGGTGTGGAGAGCATGGAAGTGCTCACGTCTGAGCATACCCATCCCACTCAGGGTGACAAATGCAAAAACAACAGTTGATGGACAGAATGCAGAACAATGTCAAACATTCACCCCAGTACAGAGATCTGGGCCTATATTTCATCTTTTTTGTGCAGTCCACACCACCCCAGGTCAGACATGGCCATATGCAAATCAGCCTTGACCCTGTGCCTCATGGGAACAGTCCAGACCGAACTGCCAAGCCATGTCTTTCCTGGACCGGAATCAAGCATCCTAGGACCGGTTTCTGGCTATTAGCCGTTTTCAGCCAGGATAGCTTGACTCCAGTGGTGTGGAGAGCATGGGACTCACGTCTGAGCATACCCATCCCACTCGGGGTGACAAATGCAAAAACAACAGTGATGGACAGAATGCAGAACAATGTCAAACATTCACCCCAGTGCAGAGATCTGGGCCTAAATCCATCGTTTTTTTGCACTCCACACCACCCTAGGTCAGACATGGCCATATGGAAATCAGCCTTGACCCTGTGACTCATGGGAACAGTCCAGCCCGAACTGCCAAGCCATGGCTTTTCTGGACTGGAATCAAGCATCCTAGGACCGGTTTCTGGCTATCAGCCGTCTTCAGCCAGGATAGCTTGACTCCAGTGGTGTGGAGAGCATGGGACTCACGTCTGAGCATACCCATCCGACTCGGGGTAACAAATGCAAAAACAACAGTTGATGAACAGAATGCAGAACAATGTCAAACATTCACCCCAGTACAGAGATCTGGGCCTACATCCATCGTTTTTCTGCACTCCACACCACCCCAGGACAGACAGGGCCATATGAAAATCAGCCTTGACCCTGTGCCTCATGGGAACAGTCCAGACCGAACTGCCAAGCCATGTTTTTCCTGGACCGGAATCAAGCATCCTAGGACCGGTTTCTGGCTATCAGCTGTCTTCAGCCAGGATAGCTTGACTCCAGTGGTGTGGAGAGCATGGAAGTGCTCACGTCTGAGCATACCCATCCCACTCAGGGTGACAAATGCAAAAACAACAGTTGATGGACAGAATGCAGAACAATGTCAAACATTCACCCCAGTACAGAGATCTGGGCCTATATTTCATCTTTTTTGTGCAGTCCACACCACCCCAGGTCAGACATGGCCATATGCAAATCAGCCTTGACCCTGTGCCTCATGGGAACAGTCCAGACCGAACTGCCAAGCCATGTCTTTCCTGGACCGGAATCAAGCATCCTAGGACCGGTTTCTGGCTATTAGCCGTTTTCAGCCAGGATAGCTTGACTCCAGTGGTGTGGAGAGCATGGGACTCACGTCTGAGCATACCCATCCCACTCGGGGTGACAAATGCAAAAACAACAGTGATGGACAGAATGCAGAACAATGTCAAACATTTACCCCAGTACAGAGAACTGGCCCAAATCCATCGTTTTTTTGCACTCCACACCACCCCAGGTCAGATATGGCCATATGCAAATCAGCCTTGCTGTAATCATAATAAGGCACTGAGGGATCATTATCTATCATTCCCTTTCAGATTTAGGATATCTCACACATATTTGTGTGAGTTGGCTGTTCCTGAGACTTATTCCCAAACTATGAATAATCAAAGTTTCATAGGAACAATTGAAGCTAAACTACCTAGGCTAATAGAGCACCTACAACTGTGCGCACTCATGAATGATGATTAGAGGGAGGTGCTTTCAGGGAGATCATAAAAAGGTTCTACATTTGAAAGTAACTTTATCAGAAATAATTTCAGGTCTTCGAGTACAAGTTTATGCCTTTAGCAGAGTTATGTTTTGTAGCTTTCACTTCAGTACTTTTTCAGGATGAAATGAAACTTAGAAAAAACATATTGGCTGTCAGGAAGCAAGTACAAAGTTAATATTGTCTGTTACAGTCAAAACATTGGGTTGAATACACATGGTCCTAAAATGCGAAAGAAATCAATAAAAAGCACCATTATTTATTTAGTTAGCACCTGGGTTTCACCACAACTCGGTAAATCGTGTGAAAAGGTAATTAAATCTTTCTTTTCTGCTGAGGCTAAAAGGAAAAACATGTTTTCCAACAACAATGTTGTAAAAAACGTGGTCTGGATAGGTAATTTGATATATTTCTGCACCATTAAACTTTATGTTTCAATGGTGTTTGTTTGATCTTTTAGTTTAAAAGCCATGAAGGCAGCAATAGCTGGTGTTAAGAAAGCCTAGCAAAAAAAACCTTCGATATGGGCTGTTAGTATTAGTATTAAAGAGAATTTTTGGCAAGTAAATCGTTCTGCAGTAGCACAGGAAAGAAGAAATAAAGCAAGCGATTACTCTTTCTTTACTATCAGAAATAAAGAGTGAGGCCTGCAGAAGTGGTGCATACTAGGAGTTCAAATACACTTTGGCACTACAGAATTCAACCGTAAATCAGAATATGTGGACTCTGTTGTAGAAAACAGCGTTACCTAATTGCATACAGGAAAGCCTCGCACTATTTAGGAAATACTCATAAGGCTATTATTACCAGCTCCCACAATATAACAAGCGTTAGTGGGAATACACCACTGAAGGAAGTGCCCCGTAAAATCAATGCCCTTGGGCACATGTAGAGGTGGAGCTTGAACGGCAAGTGGCTACCTCTCAGGTTCTGAACAGACACGTGCACATCAATTAGACTTTTTGGGGGGTTAGCGGGCCCCTTTACGGTGAGCTGGGTCAATGAGTGCACCCACCCGAGCCGCTGACCTGATGTGCAGTTTTTACATTCTCCGCCATATTTTTAAAAACACAAGCACGCGCTATAAAACAGCCCTCTGTTATCATTTAAAAATGAACATCTATTTAGCTTTTGCTGGGATGACATCTTTCTTTCTGATGATTTTACGAACTGCTGTCCACTTACAGCTTCCAGTTGTCAACACAGATTAGAGCGAAATGTGACATGTCCAAGACTGTGAAGTCGAAGGGCATCTGATGCAACCTCTACAAAGTTGCAAATATTGTGTGACCTATATGCATCACCATTCAGATCTGAGAAGGATAAACTAATACTTAGACTATTGTTTCTTTGACGTGTCTTGCTTATTTGGAAACTCTTACATGGTATGATTATGAGCGTCTTCAGAGGTGCATTTGCTGGTTTGCTTTGGTAGAATGGTGCAGTATACTACTTTATCTGAGTATGATTTCACATTTTTTTCAAGATTCGGAGATCCATTTTCCATTACATTAATAATAAACACTGGCAAAGCCAATAAACTTAGCCTGTAAAAGTAGGAGTAGGTTTGCCCATGCTTGATTTCATTGTTATTATCTAAATACCAAAATATCTATCTGCCCGTGTGTAAGGACACGCGCACATATTGGAACGGGTGTTTTATTAAAGAGAAGTCACTGAGGTAGATACATATATTATAACGCATGTAACTGCATGCATCAGAATACACCAATGCCCAATTTAGCATTTTTAATTTACTATTCCAACATGGCTCAAGGGCATTTTAGGATGGTAAACCGGTTAAAACGTGTGTTGGCGTGTGAAACAGAGAGCAGCCGCACAGAAGCACTTCACAGCTGTCAGCAGGTGCTCTGAATTAATGACAAGAAAAACAGGGGACCCAACAGGGATGAAGGGGAATTGGACATACAGAAGAGAAAGGGGCAGAGATGTCCGCAGTGTGGATGAGGCAGAGACTAAGAAAACTACGTGCGTTTCTGTGGAGTGCTGAAAGGGCTAACACGGGTTTCAGCAACAGTGGAAGAATACAACTCAGTCAATCAAAACATCATGAGACTGAAAGCCTCCTAGGCGAGACAAACACAACCATAGGCAACAAAGCCAACGAATCAAGATTTCTTAGATGGAGTTGAATGGGAACTCTTTTAAAATGAAACTCCAGGGCTAGAAGTTCGAAAAGGTAGAAAGACTCTGATATAGGAGTTAATTAAATTGCGGGTTTCTAACGCGCTAGAATCGACTCCCGAAGGAGTATCTCTGCGCTATAGACCGCTGGGGAACCCGTCCTGGCTTTCCCTGTGAGATGGTCCCTGCTGGGTATCTCCAAGGTGAAACCAGGCATCCCCGGCGTTTGTGGGGGGCCGTTGTGGAGATGAGGCAAGCTAATGGACAGAGTTACCGAGTGTGATCCCTAGTTAAAGTAGGCACCGAGGCGAGAATTATGGAGTCCGCTGACCCTGGTCCAAGACCCTGCCACGTCAGGAATTGAACCCTGGTCCCGGCCCGTCCTCTGCTCCCGGGTCTGCCGCCTCTAACCAGTGAGCCACACCACACCACTCCACTGTATCATGTAGTCCCCACATTGAAGGGTTGTGTTAGTCATTATGTACACTGCGTCTGTGTATACGAGTGTTTCAAACAACTCATTGTTGGGAACTTTTGAAAGAGAAATGTGCACATTTGATCATACCTCTGTTAATGTCCGGCCGCAAACCCATCCATCACTTGTGAAGCTGCCTGTATTTCACTGTGAAAGGCGGGTTATTGGAATACTGGGACGCCATGCACAATAGGGTTGATGCACAGGGACACGTAAAGCATTAAATGTGTCTACTGCTTTATGTTTGTGTGTAGAGGCACCTGCAAACTGCCAATTGTTAAAGAGCAACAAACTCATGAAAAGGAGGGGGCGTAACCATGGAGTGCTCCTCAAAATATGGGAGGGGGGTTTTCACCAACTATCTTCTGTAATTGAGATTGAACGTTTCCCGAATGGCGTGAATCTCAGTTGATCAAATAACACTCTGCCCACTTGTGGCTTTACAACACATGGCGATTACTTTGGTTATTCCAAATGCACACCATCCATTTCGATAAGATAAAGAGCCATATCACATAAAAAGAGCACTATAGTTGCCAATTAAAGGCAAGGTCTCAGCCTTAGCTTTTGAATGGTTTAGTTACCAACAGTGGTAAAGAACAAGTTAGTTGCCTTTGGTGATGCTCTTTATGTTGGATAATCTATTCTAATTGCAGAGTCTTCACTTTGTGAATTTCCATAGGCACATGACCGATCCAAAACACCCAAAAGCATTGATCACGCTATTGTACTCCAGAATTGAGAAACATAGCTGCCTATATGTGCCGCCCACACATGTTGATGTCAGTTTCTTTCAGGAACTTTTGCATGCCCCAGATGGGAATCATGGGTACAGCATTTTTCTGCCATTTTTAATCCTGACACGGTAACGTTGCCGATAAGTTGCTCTTGGCCAGTACTTAACCTAGATATCACCTTACAGGAGGTCCTAAGTAGTATCAGGGCTAGTAAGGGCGGTAAGGCCCAGGGACCCGATGGTGTCCCTGTTGATGTATACAAATTTGCGCCTGAGACTTGGGGGCCAGTACTAGCCAAAGTTTTTAACGCTGCTGTTCGCTATACTATTCCGTGCACCTGGTCTGAATCTATAATAGTTCCAATTCATAAGAAAGGGGACCGAGGAAACGTCAAAAACTACCGGCCAATCTCATTGTTGGATTCGTCCGTCAAGATTATGAGCCGTGTACTCCTCGTCCGATTGGAAGAATGGGCAGAGTCTAATCAAATAATGACAGACTGCCAATATGGGTTCAGGAAAGGAAGAGGTTGCATTGAACAATGCTTAAATTTGGAGCTACTGATTGGGAAATATACCCGAGCAAAAAATGGTTCACTTTACCTCTGTTTCGCAGATTTGAGCAGCGCTTTTGACCTGGTGGATCACGCCATACTATGGACTACTTTGCTAGAAATGGGAGCACCCAGGGAAATTATATATTTTCTGGCCCGTTTATACGAGAGGCTTAGCTCGAGTGTCCGGTACGGGCCTTCGGGCGAATGCACAGACAAATTCAGGGTCAGGAGAGGTATCAGACAAGGGTGTGTATTGGCACCCTTGCTTTTCACTCTGTTTATTAATGAAATAGACTCGATCTTACAGAGGGCACCAGCTGACGCACCTAGAGTAAACACAAGCACCATCCCCGTGTTACTCTATGCGGACGACGCTGTGTTGCTCTCTAGGACTCCCCGGGGTCTACAGCTTTTGATGGATAAATTTGTGGCCTTTATTGAGAAAAGAAAGCTGGTCATTAACAAAAGCAAGACATTTGTGATGGAGTGCGGAGCTAGTAAGGTGAAAATTAAAAAGCCCTATAGGTATCTCATTGACGGCCAAGTGGTGCAGTCTGTGGAAAACTTTTGCTACCTGGGAGTTAACTTTTCCAAAAATGGTCACTGGGATGTCGAGCACAAGGTGGTGCGCGACAAAATGATCAGGAGTGCCAATGGAATATTTGCATTTGCAAGTAAATTAGGTAGTAGAAGGCCTAAAGAAATGCTTAAGATCTTTGAAGCTAGGTGTCTCTCGGCTGCCCTCTACGGAGCAGGGGTATGGGGGGTATCCAGGGTAGAATCTCTACAGGTAGAAGAGAATATGTTTCTGAAAAAATTACTGTGCCTCCCGACCTCTACTGCTAATAGTTTGGTCCATAAAGAACTAGGACTACACCATATAAACGATCTATTATTATTGAGACCTTTGATGTTGTGGCGTTCGGTCTGGATGAAAGACGAAACCTCATTTAATAGGGCCATTATTGAGGATTGTTTACGTCTAGACTATTTTCTCAAAATCCCATGGATTAAATACACAATTGAATCTTTCTCTAGTGTATTTGGGCTTAACGTTACATTAGATCACTGTTCTGCCTCGGATCTCTCTAAGGAGAGTCTGAAATCAATTTTCTTAAATCATTGTGCAGAAAGACGAGCTACGGATGATCTTAAACTTTCCACCTGTATACGTTATAACCATTTGAATGAATTTGTGGGCCTACATCCTTACCTCCCCCAGGTGACCAAAGGGCAACACCGGTTTGTTCTCACCAGGATGAGGATGGGTACGGTCCACCTATTGGTTGCATTCCCTGAGATTAAGATGCGCCCTACAGGTCCATGTCGGTGCGACAATATTTCAGAACAAAGCACAGAGCACTTTCTACTTATATGTAACCTGTATAGCGAATGTCGTAAATTCTTTTTAAAACCTTTATTTATTCAATCTGGAGTAAGAACTGTTAAAGCGGCAATGAAATTACTTTTTAACTTGCATCACCCTGATATCTGTTTTTATACGGCTAGTTATTTACTTAGGGCCATTAGCTATAGGAAAAGCATGATTTTTTAAAAACAAATATCAAATTTCTTATAACATTTTATTTATTGGAAAATTTTTAAGTGTGTCATTTGATTGTTATATGTATCTTACTGTATTTGTAGCTGATTGCGATGTTCAAGTGCATTTTCTTTTAACATGTATTGTATGTATGTACTTTTATGGACATGATTTACATGTTTCCGAATAAAGTTTTTGAATTGAATTGAATTGCATGCCCCAGATGCAGAGCCTATCCATGGATTAAGTGAACCAGTTTGCAGATTCCTAGATTAGGATCTGTTTAGATGTGAGAGACCAGGCTACAGAACAGGCAGTTGAGGAATTTGCGGATAGATAAAGTAAACACCACAAAGAGTATTACTAAAGGTCGGTAACTTCTTTTGATGGATGCTACTACTCACAAAATTCTCACTTTGTGAATAGATACCAAAGCAGTACCTTCTACAGTGGTGGGTCTTTGGAATGGCTCAGACTAAAATGTCCTGCAGGTCCGAGTGACCAGAACACTCATCTTGATGAATCTGACTGTCGAAGTAGGGCTTCGGAAATGTGTGAAATGTTGCTCAGGTAGCTACCTGATAAATATGCAGGACATGCACTCAATGTGCTAATGCAGTGGTAGCAGCCTTGGCCCTGGTGGAGTAGACCCTTAGGCCTTCTGGAGGCATCTTCATATCCAATTAGTGGCAGATCTTCATGCAGAGAATTGTCTATCATAAGTTGGTCCATTTCAGCACCACCTTGCTCTTCAACCCAGACAACCACACAACGAAATGATCATACACCCAATGTTGTTTGGTATAATCAATATAACAAAGAAGTGTCCAAACAATGGAGTCTCTCAAAATGCAGCTCAAGTTCTTTAAACCAGTTTGTCGGGAATAAAGGTAGCATGGGGAGGCTAGACTAAAAGGTCCGCAGCTCACTCACCCATGGTGCAGATGTTTTAGCAACCAGGAAGAGCGTTTTCGGGGTTGATGACTAGATAACAGTGCATCCGTTCAAAGGGGTACACATTAGAAATGTGAGGACCACATTTCAGTCCCACTCTGACATCACAAAGGGATTAGGTGGAAACATTGGCTGCAAACGTGTCCCAGCACCCTACATATAGAGATTTCATGGAACAACAACAACAACCTAGGAAGGGAGTTAAAAAAACTCAACTCCCGCTGCTCACTCTGCACGCATTGAGGTGCAGGTTGTGCACACTAAGGTAAAAGACAATGATCTACTGCTGCAACAGGAGATCCTCCTTCAGAAGGATCCTGGCAGGAATAAATATGCTCAGACCCAGAAGTTCCAGGTACCACACTCTACTGGCCCAATATGTAGTCAATAGAACGAGTTAGACTCAGTTGTTCCTGATTTTCTTCAGAATTAGGAAAAGGAGAAGTAGAGGAGGGAATGCATACAGGAGTCTTGTGTTCCACTCTAGGTGAAATGCATCTCTGAGGGTGCCTTCGTGAGAACTCCAGAACACAAAAATGCTGATATTGAACATACTCGTCAGTGACACACAGATTTACTTATCATTTACCCCACTGCTGGAACCTGCTGCCACCTCCAAATGCAACTGCCAATGTCACCAACTGAGTTTTTCCACCCTGGCATTTAAAGATTCCACCTGGCGGTGCACCACCAGGGAAAAACCCTGACGATCCAGCCATCTTCAGAGGTGTAGGGGCTCCTAGCAAAAGCTCATGGATGCCATCATACCCTGCTTGCTGCAGTACAACATGGCAGTGGTGTTGTCCATAAGCACCCCCAACATCCTCTCATTGATTGCTGGCAAGTAAGCCTTTAAAGCCAAGTGAATCAACCATACCTTCAGTAAGATAATGAATAGGGGGTTTACGCAGAAGATCAGAGAACTTTAACAACCACCTCTTCCAGATGACCTCCCCAACCCAATAGTGATGCATTAATTCAGCTGGGGCAGGGTGAGGGATCTGCTGCTGGTAGAATTACGGAATAGCAGCCACTGCTGCAGATCTTTTTATTTTCTCCTCTGACACCTGGATTCAATTTTACTGGTTTCCCTGTCAATGGGCCCACTGAGAGGTCAAGTCCCAATGCAGGATCTTGCAGTTGGCATCAGGCATGGTCGGCCAGCAGGATGCACGAGGCTAGGAGGCCGAGAAGCCTTATGTCTACCCTCACTAAGACCTAGAAAAGTGGATGAAACATCGGGATAATAGCCCAAATGTCCTGGTCTTGTTGGTCCAGAGAAAAGAAAGACTCAAAATTGCACCACGTTCAGTATGGCTCTGATGAAAGGCAGCCTCTGCAAAGGAGTCAGGTGTGACTTTGGTAGGTTTATTGAGAGCCCCAATGATGTCAACAGATTCACAGTTGTCTGGCTGTAGTCCACGCCTGACTGTGGTTATCTCACCTTCAACAGCCAGTCGTTGAGTTAGGAGAAAACTGGTGACTCTGACCTCCACAGATGAGCAGCTACCACTGCTATCACCTTTGTGAAAATCCAAGGGGCACTGGTTGAGATGAATCCAGCTTGCATTTAGATAAAATGATGGGTTGGAGGTCCTCCTCTGGTGCCGGCAGAGTGCTGGCAGTGTTTGTGCCCCCAACAATGAAAGAGGGCAGGAGTGGATTTCAGCGCTGCGTAATGATGCTGATACAGAGTCCGATGTGGGGTCAAGGGATCTAGATGGCACCAAGGGTGGACAGTGTGGGGGTATCCTGACTGGAGGGCCCTGCAATACTCCCTCCCCTTTATTTTAAAAGAATGCCCTGGGGGATGGGGTCACCCTCGCCCTAAAATATACACCAACGCCCCCCCCCCCCAAGCTCTGGCCAACCTGGTGGGGGGAGTTTTCTGCACATTCTTTTTTTAATTTTGCCACAGATTCACAGATCCTCTGGAAATTTCCAGCAAAGTTTTTCTTTAAAACACATTTTGGCCCAGGCAAATGAGTCTGGTAATCTCTAAGTTGCCCCGATGTCTTTTATTTTGCAATTTCTCTTAGGACTCAGGACTTTGTTCCAAGCCCTCCGATGGCTGCCACAAACTCAGGATGAGATTTGTTGGCACCCCTGATCCTCCAAGGCGAAACACAAAAAGTAGTTTTTCTGCACCAGACCAACTTCTCTGGTAAATTTAGTGCAAATCCATTCAGTGGTTTGTGCTGCAGCTGTGTCGAAAGTTCCAATGGAAAAATGAACAGGGAAAAAAGTGTTTTGGGACCTCCCCTCTCTTCTTTTGGCTCCCGTTTGCCTGAAACTTTCCATACGCAAACTTGTAAACCAAAAGTAGCTATTTGTTTGGAAAGTTTTGTGGAGGTTTGTCAAACACCACCAAAGTTATTAGCAACACAAAGGCACCTCCTATGGAAACACAATCCTAACTAACTATAACTACCTAGTGGCGACTGCCACAGGCCAACCAATATATATATTTATATATATATATTATATATATATATATAGACAGACACACACCCATATACCCTCAACCCTGCAAATCCTCAAGTCATTACAAGGTATCCCTCTCAAGTTGAATGCTAAATCTACAAAATTCTTTCCCACAGCTGCAGTTCCTCAAGTATTGCTGACTCTTGAGTCAAATGCAAAAGCATTGAAATCCCTTTATGAAGCTGCAATGCCACTGGTCATTACTAGGAAGTCATTACTAGCTGTCTCTTACAAGTGAAATGCAAATGCATGTCATTCTTACACAAAACTGCAGTTCCACTAGCCATTAGTAGGTGTCCCTCACAAGTCAAATGCAAATGCATTGATAGTCTTTTGTGAAGTTGCAGTTCCACAAGTTGTTACTTGGTGTCCTTCAAAAGACAAATGCAAAAGCATTTAAATTCTTATTTGAAGCTGCAGTTCCACTAGTCGTTATGAGGTGTCCCTCAAGGCAAATGCAAATGCATTGATTTTCTTTTGTGGAGGTGCAGTTCCACAAGTTGTTACTAGGCGTCCCTCACAGGTCAAATGCAAACATGTTGAGCCAGATTCACAAAGGCAATCTGAGACAAAACTCTAACTTTACGTCTTTTGGTATTCACAGATGTCATTTACTAGCCGTATCTTTACATTCGCAGTCGGCATGCAATCTCTGGCCAAGCCGTACTCTACGGCACAAATTTTCCGGCTCGAGCTAGAATCCCTGGCTCATGCCGGATAAAGTGTTAGTTATGCATTAGGTCAGTCCTGTGCACAGTCATCTGTAAGCATCCAACTAACAATGCACATACCCTTTGACAACAGGTAGCAAAGAGGCAGAATTTAGCCTAGGGCCACATTTGCAACTACACCATGAATCCTGAGTGCCTCACCCTAATGGTGTACACCCGTGAGCCTTGAGCAATTACATGGCCTTGCACCCAGCCCTCCACAGGATGGAAACTCCCTTATGCACACAACCTTTGACTTAAATTGGAGGCATTTAGCAACAGGCTTTAGCTTTAAGCCAGCATTGAAATGTCTCACAGTAACCAAAAACAGCTGCACACAGAGTTTATCCTGGGAATACTGCTTGAGTCCAAACTTTTTTGGGTAGCCAATCTATGCAGCATATGGTCTTCATTATATGCCACAGGAGTTGCTTCCTTGGAATCTTCTATGTCAAATTCTTGCAAATATCTCAACAGACTGTAGTCCAAACCTGCATATGACCATAGACACTTTTTTAAAATCTAAAATGACTTTCAGAGGTTTTTTAAACCTAAAATATGGTGTTATAAGAAAACCTAACTAGAACATAATGTTAATGTTTTTGTTTTGTGAATTTCTGTGGTAATTTAATTATATTCAACAAGGAATAGTTTTATTGCACCTTAAGCTAATTTTTAACCATTGCTGTACATATATTGTGGCTGTGAATAATAAGGAAAATATGCAGTCACTGCAGAAAACTTGTGGAGGCAAACATTATAAGGCATGGCTTATAGGCATATGGAGCACTGGTTGACTGCTGTTGGAAATGGTGCTTTCTCCAGGGTCACCCCCAAACATTTTGCCTTTCTCCTCCTCCCACTTTTTACAGAATTTGTTTTTCTTGGCCTTAGGACTCTGTGCACTTTACCACTGCTAACCAGTGCTACACTGCTTGTGTTCACTCTCCTAAACATGGTTTGATTGATATATACTCAATTGGCATAGTTAATTGACCTATAAGTCCCTAGTAAAGTGCACTACATGTGCCCAAGGCCTGTAAATTAAAGGCCCCTAGTAGGCCTGCAGCACTTATTGTACCACCAACTTAAGTAACCCTTCAAACCTGTCCCATGCCTGCCACTGCAGAGCCTGTATGTGCAGTTCACACTGCCAGGTCGACTTGGCATTTAAAACCCCCTGCCAAGTCTTAAACTCTCCTGTCACTTGATATAAGTCACCCCTAGGGTATGTTCTAGGTTGCTCACAGGGCAGGGTGTAGCATAATTAAAAGGTACTTTTATGTTTTACATGTCCTAGTAGTGACAATCTCGAAAACTCGTTTTTCACTACTGCGAGGCCTTCTTCTCTCAAAGGTTAACATTGAGGACTCACTGTTGCATCTAATAAGCTGTCATTCCGAATTGGAAGGAGGTAGCTCTTTCATGTTTAGTACCTGTGGAATTGTAATGATAAATCGTCTTTAATGGTAAAGTCAACATTTCTCTGATTGCATGTCTAGGGAGGGTGGTAGCTGGACTTTGTGTATTCCCCTTAGGCAGGCACAGACAATATTTTGCCTCATTTCATCTCTGATGAAGTCAGAGGCCAATTATCAATATGACGCAACATGTGTTGGTTGGCTGTGTATAGAGCATCACCAATATATTGATATTGATGTACAAATAATACGTTCCAAAACAAGAATTAGTGAATTGGATTAAAAACAATGGATACACTATGACTCCATGTTTGGACATTTTATTTCTTAGATCTCTGAGTGCACTGAACAATTGCATTGTACTAATTTGACCCCATTATTGAGGGTTATATTTGGGGCTGTTTGGTAGCCAACCCTTGTTCTACAGCACCATAGATTTCTAATAATTATCTTGCCTTTCCCTGGATTATTTTGATGAGATCCTTGTCTTATGCCTGACTACTGTGTTTCTTTGGATTATGCACTATGGGCCTGATTCACATAGGTAAACTTAGATACTTGGTCAATATTTAGACCAAATTTCTAAGTTTACGACTTTGGGAAGTCACAGAGGGCTTTTATGATTACTACCTATAAGTCTGCCCTAAGTGCAGACATAAAAGTAGTACTCGTAAATGCCTTTTGAGAAATAGTAAAGTCGTAAACGTAGACGTTTAGACCAAAAGTTCAAGTTTACATTTGTGAATCTTGCCCTATATTTGTAAACTATAGAGACTGCAGTGTATTTATAATTTTTTTACATATTTATTTTACATTTATTTCATTTGCTACCAGAGTACTTCTGAGGGAGTACTGAGGTGCTGTGTATTATTTCTTTAAAAATATATAGAAACATCAATATTTTTTGCTACCTATTGACACTTTGTTAAAGTGATAATAGATATGAGAACACTATCAACCTAATACTCCCCTACATCTGAAGCCGTAACACAGAACATAGACAAAGTTTACCTGAAAACAACATGGCTGCCTTAATTTTTGTAAGACTATTTACAACAAGGGGTGGTGATGGACAGAGTCTCTGAATTAAGCAGAGTACTCTCACCCAGTCAAGAGATCAGGGCTAGATCCAACACCGTTTTTTAGCTCATTGCACCATCCCAGTTTCAGAACCTGGCTGTATGCAAATTAGTCTGTCCCTGGCCCAGTGCATCATGGGAACAGGGCAGACCAGACTACAAAAGCCAATTCTTACACTGGGAAGGAAACAAGCTTCCGGGGACCGGTTTCTGCCATTTCAGGCGTCTTCGGCCCGCTTGCTTGAATCCTGATGGTGCAATGAGCAAGGGACTCACATCTGAGTATACCCTTCCACGCTTAGGGTGGACAAAATTATTTACAACAAGGGGTGGTGATGGACAGAGTCTCTGAATTAAGCAGAGTACTCTCACCCAGTCAAGAGATCAGGGCTAGATCCAACACCGTTTTTTAGCTCATTGCACCATCCCAGTTTCAGAACCTGGCTGTATGCAAATTAGTCTGTCCCTGGCCCAGTGCATCATGGGAACAGGGCAGACCAGACTACAAAAGCCAATTCTTACACTGGGAAGGAAACAAGCTTCCGGGGACCGGTTTCTGCCATTTCAGGCGTCTTCGGCCCGCTTGCTTGAATCCTGATGGTGCAATGAGCAAGGGACTCACATCTGAGTATACCCTTCCACGCTTAGGGTGGACAAAATTATTTACAACAAGGGGTGGTGATGGACAGAGTCTCTGAATTAAGCAGAGTACTCTCACCCAGTCAAGAGATCAGGGCTAGATCCAACACCGTTTTTTAGCTCATTGCACCATCCCAGTTTCAGAACCTGGCTGTATGCAAATTAGTCTGTCCCTGGCCCAGTGCATCATGGGAACAGGGCAGACCAGACTACAAAAGCCAATTCTTACACTGGGAAGGAAACAAGCTTCCGGGGACCGGTTTCTGCCATTTCAGGCGTCTTCGGCCCGCTTGCTTGAATCCTGATGGTGCAATGAGCAAGGGACTCACATCTGAGTATACCCTTCCACGCTTAGGGTGGACAAAATTATTTACAACAAGGGGTGGTGATGGACAGAGTCTCTGAATTAAGCAGAGTACTCTCACCCAGTCAAGAGATCAGGGCTAGATCCAACACCGTTTTTTAGCTCATTGCACCATCCCAGTTTCAGAACCTGGCTGTATGCAAATTAGTCTGTCCCTGGCCCAGTGCATCATGGGAACAGGGCAGACCAGACTACAAAAGCCAATTCTTACACTGGGAAGGAAACAAGCTTCCGGGGACCGGTTTCTGCCATTTCAGGCGTCTTCGGCCCGCTTGCTTGAATCCTGATGGTGCAATGAGCAAGGGACTCACATCTGAGTATACCCTTCCACGCTTAGGGTGGACAAAATTATTTACAACAAGGGGTGGTGATGGACAGAGTCTCTGAATTAAGCAGAGTACTCTCACCCAGTCAAGAGATCAGGGCTAGATCCAACACCGTTTTTTAGCTCATTGCACCATCCCAGTTTCAGAACCTGGCTGTATGCAAATTAGTCTGTCCCTGGCCCAGTGCATCATGGGAACAGGGCAGACCAGACTACAAAAGCCAATTCTTACACTGGGAAGGAAACAAGCTTCCGGGGACCGGTTTCTGCCATTTCAGGCGTCTTCGGCCCGCTTGCTTGAATCCTGATGGTGCAATGAGCAAGGGACTCACATCTGAGTATACCCTTCCACGCTTAGGGTGGACAAAATTATTTACAACAAGGGGTGGTGATGGACAGAGTCTCTGAATTAAGCAGAGTACTCTCACCCAGTCAAGAGATCAGGGCTAGATCCAACACCGTTTTTTAGCTCATTGCACCATCCCAGTTTCAGAACCTGGCTGTATGCAAATTAGTCTGTTCCTGGCCCAGTGCATCATGGGAACAGGGCAGACCAGACTACAAAAGCCAATTCTTACACTGGGAAGGAAACAAGCTTCCGGGGACCGGTTTCTGCCATTTCAGGCGTCTTCGGCCCGCTTGCTTGAATCCTGATGGTGCAATGAGCAAGGGACTCACATCTGAGTATACCCTTCCACGCTTAGGGTGGACAAAATTATTTACAACAAGGGGTGGTGATGGACAGAGTCTCTGAATTAAGCAGAGTACTCTCACCCAGTCAAGAGATCAGGGCTAGATCCAACACCGTTTTTTAGCTCATTGCACCATCCCAGTTTCAGAACCTGGCTGTATGCAAATTAGTCTGTCCCTGGCCCAGTGCATCATGGGAACAGGGCAGACCAGACTACAAAAGCCAATTCTTACACTGGGAAGGAAACAAGCTTCCGGGGACCGGTTTCTGCCATTTCAGGCGTCTTCGGCCCGCTTGCTTGAATCCTGATGGTGCAATGAGCAAGGGACTCACATCTGAGTATACCCTTCCACGCTTAGGGTGGACAAAATTATTTACAACAAGGGGTGGTGATGGACAGAGTCTCTGAATTAAGCAGAGTACTCTCACCCAGTCAAGAGATCAGGGCTAGATCCAACACCGTTTTTTAGCTCATTGCACCATCCCAGTTTCAGAACCTGGCTGTATGCAAATTAGTCTGTCCCTGGCCCAGTGCATCATGGGAACAGGGCAGACCAGACTACAAAAGCCAATTCTTACACTGGGAAGGAAACAAGCTTCCGGGGACCGGTTTCTGCCATTTCAGGCGTCTTCGGCCCGCTTGCTTGAATCCTGATGGTGCAATGAGCAAGGGACTCACATCTGAGTATACCCTTCCACGCTTAGGGTGGACAAAATTATTTACAACAAGGGGTGGTGATGGACAGAGTCTCTGAATTAAGCAGAGTACTCTCACCCAGTCAAGAGATCAGGGCTAGATCCAACACCGTTTTTTAGCTCATTGCACCATCCCAGTTTCAGAACCTGGCTGTATGCAAATTAGTCTGTCCCTGGCCCAGTGCATCATGGGAACAGGGCAGACCAGACTACAAAAGCCAATTCTTACACTGGGAAGGAAACAAGCTTCCGGGGACCGGTTTCTGCCATTTCAGGCGTCTTCGGCCCGCTTGCTTGAATCCTGATGGTGCAATGAGCAAGGGACTCACATCTGAGTATACCCTTCCACGCTTAGGGTGGACAAAATTATTTACAACAAGGGGTGGTGATGGACAGAGTCTCTGAATTAAGCAGAGTACTCTCACCCAGGTAAGAGATCAGGGCTAGATCCAACACCGTTTTTTTAGCTCATTGCACCATCCCAGTTTCAGAACCTGGCTGTATGCAAATTAGTCTGTCCCTGGCCCAGTGCATCATGGGAACAGGGCAGACCAGACTACAAAAGCCAATTCTTACACTGGGAAGGAAACAAGCTTCCGGGGACCGGTTTCTGCCATTTCAGGCGTCTTCGGCCCGCTTGCTTGAATCCTGATGGTGCAATGAGCAAGGGACTCACATCTGAGTATACCCTTCCACGCTTAGGGTGGACAAAATTATTTACAACAAGGGGTGGTGATGGACAGAGTCTCTGAATTAAGCAGAGTACTCTCACCCAGTCAAGAGATCAGGGCTAGATCCAACACCGTTTTTTAGCTCATTGCACCATCCCAGTTTCAGAACCTGGCTGTATGCAAATTAGTCTGTCCCTGGCCCAGTGCATCATGGGAACAGGGCAGACCAGACTACAAAAGCCAATTCTTACACTGGGAAGGAAACAAGCTTCCGGGGACCGGTTTCTGCCATTTCAGGCGTCTTCGGCCCGCTTGCTTGAATCCTGATGGTGCAATGAGCAAGGGACTCACATCTGAGTATACCCTTCCACGCTTAGGGTGGACAAAATTATTTACAACAAGGGGTGGTGATGGACAGAGTCTCTGAATTAAGCAGAGTACTCTCACCCAGTCAAGAGATCAGGGCTAGATCCAACACCGTTTTTTAGCTCATTGCACCATCCCAGTTTCAGAACCTGGCTGTATGCAAATTAGTCTGTCCCTGGCCCAGTGCATCATGGGAACAGGGCAGACCAGACTACAAAAGCCAATTCTTACACTGGGAAGGAAACAAGCTTCCGGGGACCGGTTTCTGCCATTTCAGGCGTCTTCGGCCCGCTTGCTTGAATCCTGATGGTGCAATGAGCAAGGGACTCACATCTGAGTATACCCTTCCACGCTTAGGGTGGACAAAATTATTTACAACAAGGGGTGGTGATGGACAGAGTCTCTGAATTAAGCAGAGTACTCTCACCCAGTCAAGAGATCAGGGCTAGATCCAACACCGTTTTT
Organism: Lissotriton helveticus; assembly: GCF_964261635.1. Lineage (NCBI taxonomy): Eukaryota > Metazoa > Chordata > Amphibia > Caudata > Salamandridae > Lissotriton > Lissotriton helveticus. Next base: position 478,431,517 of record NC_136061.1, on the reverse strand, counting down.
TAGCTCATTGCACCATCCCAGTTTCAGAACCTGGCTGTATGCAAATTAGTCTGTCCCTGGCCCAGTGCATCATGGGAACAGGGCAGACCAGACTACAAAAGCCAATTCTTACACTGGGAAGGAAACAAGCTTCCGGGGACCGGTTTCTGCCATTTCAGGCGTCTTCGGCCCGCTTGCTTGAATCCTGATGGTGCAATGAGCAAGGGACTCACATCTGAGTATACCCTTCCACGCTTAGGGTGGACAAAATTATTTACAACAAGGGGTGGTGATGGACAGAGTCTCTGAATTAAGCAGAGTACTCTCACCCAGTCAAGAGATCAGGGCTAGATCCAACACCGTTTTTTAGCTCATTGCACCATCCCAGTTTCAGAACCTGGCTGTATGCAAATTAGTCTGTCCCTGGCCCAGTGCATCATGGGAACAGGGCAGACCAGACTACAAAAGCCAATTCTTACACTGGGAAGGAAACAAGCTTCCGGGGACCGGTTTCTGCCATTTCAGGCGTCTTCGGCCCGCTTGCTTGAATCCTGATGGTGCAATGAGCAAGGGACTCACATCTGAGTATACCCTTCCACGCTTAGGGTGGACAAAATGATTTACAACAAGGGGTGGTGATGGACAGAGTCTCTGAATTAAGCAGAGTACTCTCACCCAGTCAAGAGATCAGGGCTAGATCCAACACCGTTTTTTAGCTCATTGCACCATCCCAGTTTCAGAACCTGGCTGTATGCAAATTAGTCTGTCCCTGGCCCAGTGCATCATGGGAACAGGGCAGACCAGACTACAAAAGCCAATTCTTACACTGGGAAGGAAACAAGCTTCCGGGGACCGGTTTCTGCCATTTCAGGCGTCTTCGGCCCGCTTGCTTGAATCCTGATGGTGCAATGAGCAAGGGACTCACATCTGAGTATACCCTTCCACGCTTAGGGTGGACAAAATTATTTACAACAAGGGGTGGTGATGGACAGAGTCTCTGAATTAAGCAGAGTACTCTCACCCAGTCAAGAGATCAGGGCTAGATCCAACACCGTTTTTTAGCTCATTGCACCATCCCAGTTTCAGAACCTGGCTGTATGCAAATTAGTCTGTCCCTGGCCCAGTGCATCATGGGAACAGGGCAGACCAGACTACAAAAGCCAATTCTTACACTGGGAAGGAAACAAGCTTCCGGGGACCGGTTTCTGCCATTTCAGGCGTCTTCGGCCCGCTTGCTTGAATCCTGATGGTGCAATGAGCAAGGGACTCACATCTGAGTATACCCTTCCACGCTTAGGGTGGACAAAATTATTTACAACAAGGGGTGGTGATGGACAGAGTCTCTGAATTAAGCAGAGTACTCTCACCCAGTCAAGAGATCAGGGCTAGATCCAACACCGTTTTTTAACTCATTGCACCATCCCAGTTTCAGAACCTGGCTGTATGCAAATTAGTCTGTCCCTGGCCCAGTGCATCATGGGAACAGGGCAGACCAGACTACAAAAGCCAATTCTTACACTGGGAAGGAAACAAGCTTCCGGGGACCGGTTTCTGCCATTTCAGGCGTCTTCGGCCCGCTTGCTTGAATCCTGATGGTGCAATGAGCAAGGGACTCACATCTGAGTATACCCTTCCACGCTTAGGGTGGACAAAATTATTTACAACAAGGGGTGGTGATGGACAGAGTCTCTGAATTAAGCAGAGTACTCTCACCCAGTCAAGAGATCAGGGCTAAATCCAACACCGTTTTTTAGCTCATTGCACCATCCCAGTTTCAGAACCTGGCTGTATGCAAATTAGTCTGTCCCTGGCCCAGTGCATCATGGGAACAGGGCAGACCAGACTACAAAAGCCAATTCTTACACTGGGAAGGAAACAAGCTTCCGGGGACCGGTTTCTGCCATTTCAGGCGTCTTCGGCCCGCTTGCTTGAATCCTGATGGTGCAATGAGCAAGGGACTCACATCTGAGTATACCCTTCCACGCTTAGGGTGGACAAAATTATTTACAACAAGGGTCCCTTTCTCACTGCTCCATCAGGATTCAAGCAAGCCGGGCCGAAGAGGCTGAAATGCCAGAAACCGGTCCCCGGTAGCTTGTCTCCTTTCTGGTGAAGAATTGGCTTGGTAGTTTGGTCTGCCCTGTTCCCATGATGCACTGGGCCAGGGACAGACTAATTTGCATATAGCCAGGTTCTGAGCTGGGATGGGGCAGTGAGATAAATAACGGTGATGGATCAAGCCCTGATCTTTGGACTGGGTAAGAGTGGTCTGCTTAATTCAGACACTCTGTTCATCACCACTCCCTTTTCTGTATCGTTTTTGGCCACTATAGGTGTGGCAGGGTATACTCAGACATGAGTCCCTTTCTCACTGCTCCATCAGGATTCAAGCAAGCCGGGCCGAAGAGGCTGAAATGCCAGAAACCGGTCCCCGGTAGCTTGTCTCCTTTCTGGTGAAGAATTGGCTTGGTAGTTTGGTCTGCCCTGTTCCCATGATGCACTGGGCCAGGGACAGACTAATTTGCATATAGCCAGGTTCTGAGCTGGGATGGGGCAGTGAGATAAATAACGGTGATGGATCAAGCCCTGATCTTTGGACTGGGTAAGAGTGGTCTGCTTAATTCAGACACTCTGTTCATCACCACTCCCTTTTCTGTATCGTTTTTGGCCACTATAGGTGTGGCAGGGTATACTCAGACATGAGTCCCTTTCTCACTGCTCCATCAGGATTCAAGCAAACCGGGCCGAAGAGGCTGAAATGCCAGAAACCGGTCCCCGGTAGCTTGTCTCCTTTCTGGTGAAGAATTGGCTTGGTAGTTTGGTCTGCCCTGTTCCCATGATGCACTGGGCCAGGGACAGACTAATTTGCATATAGCCAGGTTCTGAGCTGGGATGGGGCAGTGAGATAAATAACGGTGATGGATCAAGCCCTGATCTTTGGACTGGGTAAGAGTGGTCTGCTTAATTCAGACACTCTGTTCATCACCACTTCCTTTTCTGTATCGTTTTTGGCCACTATAGGTGTGGCAGGGTATACTCAGACATGAGTCCCTTTCTCACTGCTCCATCAGGATTCAAGCAAGCCGGGCCGAAGAGGCTGAAATGCCAGAAACCGGTCCCCGGTAGCTTGTCTCCTTTCTGGTGAAGAATTGGCTTGGTAGTTTGGTCTGCCCTGTTCCCATGATGCACTGGGCCAGGGACAGACTAATTTGCATATAGCCAGGTTCTGAGCTGGGATGGGGCAGTGAGATAAATAACGGTGATGGATCAAGCCCTGATCTTTGGACTGGGTAAGAGTGGTCTGCTTAATTCAGACACTCTGTTCATCACCACTCCCTTTTCTGTATCGTTTTTGGCCACTATAGGTGTGGCAGGGTATACTCAGACATGAGTCCCTTTCTCACTGCTCCATTAGGATTCAAGCAAGCCGGGCCGAAGAGGCTGAAATGCCAGAAACCGGTCCCCGGTAGCTTGTCTCCTTTCTGGTGAAGAATTGGCTTGGTAGTTTGGTCTGCCCTGTTCCCATGATGCACTGGGCCAGGGACAGACTAATTTGCATATAGCCAGGTTCTGAGCTGGGATGGGGCAGTGAGATAAATAACGGTGATGGATCAAGCCCTGATCTTTGGACTGGGTAAGAGTGGTCTGCTTAATTCAGACACTCTGTTCATCACCACTCCCTTTTCTGTATCGTTTTTGGCCACTATAGGTGTGGCAGGGTATACTCAGACATGAGTCCCTTTCTCACTGCTCCATCAGGATTCAAGCAAGCCGGGCCGAAGAGGCTGAAATGCCAGAAACCGGTCCCCGGTAGCTAGTCTCCTTTCTGGTGAAGAATTGGCTTGGTAGTTTGGTCTGCCCTGTTCCCATGATGCACTGGGCCAGGGACAGACTAATTTGCATATAGCCAGGTTCTGAGCTGGGATGGGGCAGTGAGATAAATAACGGTGATGGATCAAGCCCTGATCTTTGGACTGGGTAAGAGTGGTCTGCTTAATTCAGACACTCTGTTCATCACCACTCCCTTTTCTGTATCGTTTTTGGCCACTATAGGTGTGGCAGGGTATACTCAGACATGAGTCCCTTTCTCACTGCTCCATCAGGATTCAAGCAAGCCGGGCCGATGAGGCTGAAATGCCAGAAACCGGTCCCCGGTAGCTTCTCTCCTTTCTGGTGAAGAATTGGCTTGGTAGTTTGGTCTGCCCTGTTCCCATGATGCACTGGGCCAGGGACAGATTAATTTGCATATAGCCAGGTTCTGAGCTGGGATGGGGCAGTGAGATAAATAACGGTGATGGATCAAGCCCTGATCTTTGGACTGGGTAAGAGTGGTCTGCTTAATTCAGACACTCTGTTCATCACCACTCCCTTTTCTGTATCGTTAATTTTTGTAAGGGCAGTCATTAGCCAATCACATATTGACTTGTCAGTGATATGTATTGCAGTGCTCCCACACAATGCCGTGACTACAGATGTCACTCAGTTAAAATAGCTTATATCTTAAAAAACACTTACCTGTAATAGCCAAAACGATCAACTCTGCCCCGTAATGTGTAATCATGCCAAATTTCATTCAAATCCATCCAGCCTTTTTTGCACTACCTGTGAATATATGCTATGGGATATTAACTGGTGCCCAAACAAGTCTGGGTTCCCCTTGTTTCTCTGTACCCTCTTGATGAATCTCTGCAAAATGTTGTATATTCTTCCAATTTAGAAAGACAAATGGGTCTAAAAAGGTTTGAGGAGATTCGTCAAATAGGCACAAATATATCAATGTTGAAATGTCTGGTAATCCTAACTATAACTACAGAATGGCGTATATATGGAGGTGTGTGTATATATATATATATATATATATATACACACACACATATATATATATATATATATACACATGCAAAAAAGATTCAGAGAATTCTGGGTAGTTCCCAAGTTCAGATGGAGAGCAGCCTTCAACACCAGCGACACTCTAAATTTGCTCAACTCAAATGGCTGCTTTTTTATCAAAGTCTTTAAGCAAAGGATTAGCACAGTGCCATCTATGCCGAGATAGAAAGGTCCAAAGTTTTGTCATTTTTACAGCAAAGTCTTCGAACATAGGTTTAGCACAGTGCCATCCACGCCGAGCTGTAACATGACAAAAGCCTTTTACCAGTCCTGGCACACTATTACAGCTTTGAATTGATAAAAGACAAACCCGAAATGAATAAAATCAACCCAAATATATTTATATTACCTAGTGGTAGTCACCAGTAGGTAGTTATAGTCAAGACCATGTTTCCATAGGAAAAGCGTTTTTTGTCTTGCCTATACCTTTGGCATCATTTGACGAATCTTCACAACACTTCCCAAAGCAAGCGTGCCATTGATTCTAGTTGTGCATGGAACGTTTAAGGGCGTTCAATCAAGTGAAGCCCGTGAAAAAGGGGAGGTCAAACTAAGTACATTTCTTATGTAAATTTCCATAGGCGTTTTAAACATGACTACAGCCTGAACCACTGGATAGTATTACACCGAATTTGGCAGAAAGGTTACTTTGGTTTTGTAGATTACGCTTTCAGTTATTTGATGTACATCTGTTCAGTAGTTTATATGAAATTAAGACAAATCCAAATTTGTATATCTATGGTCGCAAAGTCTTTGCTGATAATTCAGTGCTCATGCAGAGAACTGCAAAGCTTTGATTGGCTGCCAACTCTTCAACCGGGCAGTATTGGCAGCAATCTTGGGACTCGGCTTCAGTTGAGTCCCAAAAAAAGGAGAAAGAAAAGGTAGCAGGGTAGGAATACTTTGACCCTCATGCCTTGGCCTTGTGGTCCCAGGGTGACCCGGCAGGGCACAAAAGCATTCTTTTTAATGTTGCTGCGAATTCACAAAATTAGCAGCAAAAATGTTCAAAATAAACAAGTGCGAGCTCCTGCCCTTGTTTTGAATAGGGCCCTTGGGTGGGCCTGGTTCCGCGGCATTTTCTAAAAAAAGAAAGGGGTTGCATGGGGTTCCCTCTTGAGGCTCATTGAGCCCCGGGGACTACCAACTCCCCGAGGCTTATTAATGATTTAAGAGGGAGGCTGAGCGGACCCATGGCTCAAATGAGCCTAGGGGACCACAACCTCCCAGTGGATGTATTTAATTAATTGGGGAGGGCTGTATAGATCCTCTCCTGGGCTGTCACAAGCCCTGGAGACCACCACCTACACAGGCCTTATTCAAGAATAGTCGAGGGGCCACACGGGCCCCCCACACTCCAGGGACCACCACCGCCCGGGGGAAAAATAACATTTCAAATTGGGAGGGTGGCCATGTAGCCCCCCTGCCGGATCATATACTACTCTGGGGACCACCACCTACCCGGAGACAGCACATGAACAACAAAGGAGGGGGGCAGCATAAACTCACTCATGGAGCCTTATATGGCCCTGGGGACAACCACCCCCCAGAGCAGGATCCTGAATGTCCACCCCCGGGACATAGCTGTTTGCCCTTGCTTGGTGGGAGATGACAGTTCCTGCCAAGCAACAGCAAACACTCTGGTTCCAGAGGACGGGAGCAGTCATATTGCTGGAAGCAGAGATTACACTGTTGTTATTGCACACAGGGAGCTACATTTCAAGCAGTTCCCTGCTTGCAATAGCAATGCCGGCTCATGCAGGAGGCGGGGAGCCGGTGGGACGACAGGTGCCTTGAGGCGCTCCTCGTGATCCCCAAAATGCACACTAGGAAGGATCCAGGGCACCCAGATTGTAGTTGCCTGGGCGCCGGGGGATGGAGTCCCCATGGCCAAAATCAGCCCAGGGAGGGGGGCACGCAGCCCCCTCCCCCATTAAGTTTGGATGGGGTCCCTGGGTTTCTTCTAGCCCTAATGCTCATTTCACAAACATTAAACCTCAACAGTAAGCTTTTTCACATATGAACATAGCAGGTGTCCCCATTGAAGCTCCACTTCTGTACAGGAAATATGATCCTAACTCATGGGCTTGACAAAGGCAAAGCAAGTTGTGTTTACTTTGTAAGTCCATATTGAACAACAATCTGAAATGCTTCGTGGAATTTAATGCATTGTTGATCAATTGGAGTGCAATGTGTGTGTGACTGTGACAAGTGGGTTCTTTCTTGTTCTGTCTGGTGAGAACGAAGTCCATGATTTTCCCTTTAAATGACTACGAGTGTGGAAATGTGCAAATCACTTCTAAGCTTCACCCATTTTGCCCTGCTCACCTTGGCAGTATGCAAAGGCCTTCCTGCCTTTTGCCAGGATGATGGACAGCTTCACAAGCCCCCAGAGCACTTTTTCCGATTATTTTGGTGAGTAGTTCTTGATGTGTAGGAATATGAGGACATCTGCACCAAACAAAGAAGCACTTACTTCATATAGTTAAGAGGAAAGACCCTTGTTTGATGGAGATTTACCTCTTTGTACTCTTTTCGTCTTCTCAATTAGAAGATTCATGTTCTCACACATTTCTGGATAAACTGGGGCGAGGATCAATCACATTGTCAATACGCAGAGAATGCCACTGGTGACATTTCCTCATGCTCTATTATGCAGCTGTAGTGCAGAATATGTACTCGACATTTACTCAAGAGGTAGCACTTAGTAAATAACCAGTAGAAGGTACTCCACTTGGGTAGATATTTTGTGCAAACATGTGGACTCTTTTTGGATAAAGGGCTGGTGCAGCTGAGTTGTGGCCCTGCTACTGACAGACCTACTGACACACCCACACAAACACTTAGAAGCCCACTCACACAGCCACTGACAGACCCACTCAGACACTGCTACACCCATTCACAGACCCACTCAGAGACATACTCAGACACTCTCACATGCACTCATAGACCCCCTCAGATACTCATGTACCCACTCAGAGATGCACTCACACGCTCTTCCACACATTCCCAAACCCATTTAGACATTCATGCATAAACTCACAGAACCACTTAGACACTCTCATATACACTCACAGACCCATTCAGACACTCATGCACCCACTCACAGACCCACTCAGAGATTCATAAACTGGCTTACAGACCCACTCAGGGACTCAGACACCCAATCACAGACCCACTGAGACTCATGCACCACTCACAGATCCACTGCGAGATTCATGCACCCACTCACAGACTGAGTCACAAACCCATGGAGGTAATCACAAACCCACTCAGACACTCTCACACCCACTCAGAGACCCACTCAGACACTAACGCAGGCACTCATGCACCCACTCAGACACTTACCTACCCACTCTGACACCTAGTGAGGCACTTATGCAGTGACTCTCAGGTGCTCAGACACTCACACACCCACTAACACACCCATTAAGACACTCATGCACTCACTCACATGCCCACTGAGATACCCGTGCTCTAAATCACACACTCACTCTCAAAGGTTACAGGTGACAGTTAGGAAATAAAATTGAAAAACCTTAGAAATTAACTTAAAAAAACAAAGGTTATAGTTAGGAAATATTTTTTTAAAATCTTAGATATTCATTGAAAAAATCAGAGGTTACAGTGACATTAATTCAGCAGCTATAGTTACCACAGGTAACTATAAATTATGCCCCAGCAATGCACTGCTTATGAGCTCACATATTACATAACTCATGATATGGTCAGTGACATCACTGATGACATCTCAACTTACATCACTTTTGACATCACGGATGACATCATCCACAGAACCAATCACACACCCATAGAACTTCTCATACACCCATTCCCATTCCCACACAACCCCTCATATACCGATTCACAGACCCATACAAGAACTCACACAACCAATCACTCATCTATACAGCCACTCACACATCCACTCACTCATACAGCCACTCACACACCCACTAAATCACCTATATAGCCACTCATGCACCCACTCAAACACCAATGCAGCCACTCACACATTCAGTCATAAAGACATACAGACACTTACACACTCACTCGAACATCCTAGCAGCCACTAACACACCTGCTCAATCACCCCTAGAGAAACTCACACACCAACAAACTCACCCATGCAGTCACTCACACTGCCACTCACTCACCAATACAGCTACTCACACATCCACTCACTTACCCATACAGCCACGGACACAGCCACTCACTCACCCATACAACTACTCACACACCAACAGAATCACTTATATACCCATGCACACATCTATACAACCACTCACACACACAGTCAGTCTTACAGCCATTTACAGACAGTCACTCTCCAATACAGCCACTCATACCCACTCACTTACCTATATACACACACTCAGACAGCTTCTGACTCACCCATACAGCCACTCACACACCCACTCCCTCACTCATACAGCCACTCACACACCTATGCAGCCACTCACACACCCACTAAATCACCTATATATCCACTCATGCACCCACTCAAACACCAATGCAGCCACTCACACATTCCGTCATAAAGACATACTGACACTTACACACTCACTCGAACATCCTAACAGCCACTAACACACCCGCTCAATCACCCCCAGAGAAACTCACACACCAACAAACTCACCCGTACAGTCACTCACACTGCCACTCACTCACCAATACAGCTACTCACACATCCACTCACTTACCCATACAGCCACTGACACAGCCACTCACTCACCCATACAACCACTCACACACCAACAGAATCACGTATATACCCATGCACACATCTATACAACCACTCACAAACACAGTCAGTCTTACAGCCATTTACACACAGTCACTCTCCAATACAGCCACTAATACCCACTCACTTACCTATATACACACACTCAGACAGCTTCTGACTCACCCATACAGCCACTCACACACCCACTTCCTCACTCATACAGCCACTCACACACCTATGCAGCCACTCACACAGCCACTAACTCACTTATACAACCACTCACACATCCACTCACTCTCCAATACAGCCACTCACTAATACAGCTACTCACATATCCACCTTAACATCCATAAAGCCACTCACACACCCATACAGCCACTCAGACATCCACTCACACACTGATACAGAGAGTCACACAGCGACTCAGGTAAGATATGTTAGAAATAGTATTAATTCCTAGTACTGAAAGAATAGTTATTAAACATGCTGTAGCTTAGTATATATCTAAGTCTCAGAAACATTTATGAAACACTTACACTCACAGGGTAATATCATAAGTGATGTCATTTGAGATGTCATCAGGAATGTCTCCAGTAATGTCACCCCTGTAACCATTTTTTTCAGATTTAGGAATTACTCGCATATTTCAGCATGAATAACTTATATAATATATAGTCCCTATTGTTGCTTAGACTGGAGAAGGAATATCTGAGCCATCTAAAGTTCAACACCTTCCTTACTGTTGCTTAGACTGGAGTGAGAATAGTAAATGTAACCCATATGAAATGATTCCTATTATATTTATGTATGTAATAAATATTATATCCTATGTATTGTTTTAATTTATTTATTTGTATTAAATTATTTATTAAAAAAATTAAAATATTAATATATATGTTAAATATATTCTTAATTTATTGTATATTATAAGAAAATACATTTTATTTAATACATTACTTTCAATGTGTGTTCATTATTTTACTGTTACTTATGAAAAATGTTTTACTCTTGATTTATTTGACTTTTATATATGTATATATATATAAACACATTTCCATTAGTCTCGAAGCCCAGCTTGGCATCCGCTTTCGCTGCTCGACGAGAATTTGAAAAAAGCCACAAACTCGGTGATTCTCGTTCCAGTGAGTTTATTGTGCATATAAACGCCCACCAGTCGCCATGACGCGTTTCGCCTCAGCCGAGGCTTGATCACATGTCATGTCAAGAAGGAGGAAGTGACATAAATAGTGTGATAATCACATGGGCAGAGCTTCCACTTTTAAAATTTAAAGGGATATTTACCAATTTACAGTTAATGGAGATAAACACATATATTCACTTAAGTGTATATTTAATTTTGTTCGAAATACACTTATTTAGATGCCATTTACTTTAAAAAAAAAGCTGGTTTTGAATGAAATTTTCGTAAACAATATATTTGACATGATATTTGTATCGTTTATGTTATAGGATCACTATATTTCTGACACAATATTTAGGTATCCTGATATTTGTGTCCACAATATTCTGTCAGTGATCCGACTGACAGATATGGCAGAATTAATTCTGAGAGAAGAGATACGCCTTTTTCCTTATCACCCACAGGAGAAAAATGCCCTGCTTTTAAAAGTTAAACTGCCTCACTTAATCAATCAATTAATCAAACTAGATTTATAAACTGCTGCTATTAACCCGATAGGGCATAGGGTATCAAGGCACTTAACAGGGAGCATTCCATCTATCTGATAGGGACATAGAAGGATAGCACTTGTTTGATGTGAATACTGGTGGTAAGGGAACTTGGAGCGCATGTTTTGCTCTTCTCTGTCTGGGCAGATCAATCTTGGAGTTCGTTTGTGTGGCTAGATACACAATGTTTCTAAAACAATCCTCTTCGAGTGTTTACTGTAGATAGTCTTTGGCAGTTAAAGGGGACTGAAGATATATTCTGTTTTTTTGTCTCACTTGGTAGTAAGGACTGGTAGATGCATGCCCCTTTCCCCAGGAATGCCACTGTAGCAAGGGTACAGGAGCTACGAGGCTAGAAGCCTTGGTAGTTTAGCCTCATGTTCCCTGTCAGAACACTTTTAGAGTCAACCCCTCCTCCTCCTACATTTGGGTGAAAAAAGAAGTAGCTAACAAACAATTAGCCAAGAAAAGAAACAGCCCAAACCAGCTCCACAGAAGAGCTTGCAGAAATCACATCCACTTATGAGAGAAATGTTTTGAGGATCCCCTAAAATGTTAATAAAGCTAAGAATTGAGGGGCATATTTACGAGTCTCTTGTGCCACCGGATCATCACTTTTTGGTGGTGCAAATTACTAAATCATATCTATGAGGCAACAAAAAGCCACTATGTGTGGCTTTGAATGGTCTCGTAGATATGGAGTAAGGCAAGACAGTGCAAATTGCTGTGTTGCCTTACTCTGGGCTCGGGAGGCGTTGAGCTGCATTTTCCCACACAACACTCATGGATTTTGACACTTCCCTAGATTTATGAGAGCATGTAAACCGAGGAAGCACCAAAACCTTATGCCTTCCAAGGTGAGGCACAACAAAGAGAAATAACTTAATTTCACCTTGTTTTTCCTCTTTCTATGTGTGCTGCATTCTGCCGCACACCAGGGGAAGTTCCTGCATGAGGGCATAGGGGGCAGTGCCCCACCAGTCTTGAGGGAAGGAGATTAAAAGACTGCTCTGAGGCAGTACTGTCAGGTCTGGAAGTAGCAGTGCAGCGCAGCTGTCTACAAACACATGATGCGCATGCGAGTTGATTGACGTCAATATCGCCCAAATCCCACATGTGCAGTGTGCACCTGTGAGGCAGAGGTGAGGGCAATGAGGTGCTGCCTAAAGCAGCAGTTTTCCCAGGTCTTCGGTCGAGCACTCAGCTCACCCGGATCTGTCACGTAGTTTAGAATATCCTTCTAGGATCCCGCCTCCTCCTGTGACTGGCTGACCCTTGATGCTGTCAGCGTATGAGAATAGGAGGCGGGATTTTCACTTCTGTTGCTGAAGGCTTTTGCCTCCTGTTCATCCTTTGGATCTCTGGTGTTGTCTCCAGCCAGCCCTCATTGCGACCCATTAGATTGCCGACTCACATGCTGCCAGAGCATGGGACATTTGATGAGGTCAAGTACAAGCTGAAAGGTGAGTACAAGTGCGCCTTGTCTCCTCATCTTTCAAGCTGCCTTAGAGGTCTCTTCCTGCCGAGGTGCCATCACTTAATTCAGCAGCCCCCAAAATACAATTTCGATTTGAAAATTATGATAGACTTTGAAAATCATTCTTGGCAAGCTTGTGTAAATGCAGAGAACACCCTTCCTCATCACTGTTCTCCGTTACAAGTTTAAGATTTTTTATTAAAGGTGTCGCCACTGTGGTATCAGCAAGAGGTGAAACTTTTGTATAAGTGGAGCAAACAACGCGGTCTATTATTTCTGGCCCTTTTAATAACAACATTGGCCTTTGTCTACTCTTATTATCCTTTGAAAGCAGTGACTGTGAAGCTCATTTGCATACACCAAGCAACCAGTCTGTGTGTGCTTTTTGAGGCCAATGCTCTGTGCATAAAGTATCAATCTGACCTCCTCCAAGCATCAGTCAATCTGATCAGAAAATGCGTGGCATTATGTATGGTAAAGGCAAGTGGCAACAGATTTGTTTTGTCAGCTGAGTGTATGTTAAAATCAATTGAATTGTTCCCAATTCCCGCTTGTTTGAAAAAATGAACACCATACTTAATATACTGCATCACAAAAATGGCGGCACAGCATGAACGGAACACGGGCCCTGCGCACTCTGCCATCTCACGAGTCACGATAATAAGAGTGGAGGCTAACTTTACTTTTAGCTCAGAGCGGGTCTCAGAGACTCACCATCGTTAAAAAATCAAATGCTGAGTATAGAGCAGGTTTCTGTCCCGCTTCTTCCAGAGTTTCAGCTTGCATTTTTCAGTGCATACCATTAGATACTGCAGTACCCCAAGTTTTCTTTCTTTGTTTCTAAGTTTGACACTGTTTGTCTCGACCGAATGGTAGCAGTGTAAAAAGAAATACGTTTTGGAATTCGGATCGGATGTAAAAATAACTGCAGGGTGGAGTAGGTTGTGTTTAACAACTAGTATGTGATGTGGCTGCCTGTGTCCAGTGTAGTGTGTGGCTGCCTGTGTCCAGTGTAGTGTGCTTAACGATCTGACGCTACAGTTCAGCTCAGCCCTGCTTGTAAAGCCAATTTATAACAGGCAAGAAAGGCAATGAAGGTAATCATAAGAGTGCCGCTTGCAGCGCTGCCTGTGCACATATGTAAAAAAAATAGCTCTAACCTCTGACTCACTCAATCTGGTGCATAATTTATAAATGCAATTTTATTAATATCCAGGCTCAGGCTCTTCCAGTCATTCTGATCAGACTGTGTGTGCATCGGATTTTGTAGCAAGTAACATTTAACTATTGTAGTGTGGGAATGTATGTTAATTGTGTGACATAACATGCTTTTCTGACCGCCTTTAAAAAAAAAAAAGAACGCCTATTGTTTTACTGCGTCCCACTACTCACAAGTTACAAAATGGTAGCAAAGTTAGCTAGGCCAGCTGGGTGAACTGAAAGCTGGGAATGCAGTCCTATCAGTTTGAGTTTAAACAGCTCGCGATAACATGTAAAACAGCTGAAGAGTAAGACATCCTTTGATGAGCCCCTGCCATTCATCATAATATTAAGCTCAGTCTGTCTGAACCCTCCCTACCCATCCATTTAACTTAGTCATGAACTATAAACCAGGCATCTTAAGAAGAAGCACAACCCCTTGACTGCCACTCTCTGCAACTTGATGGGCCCCCTGCTGAATGCGATGAGGTACCCCTGAGGGTCCCAGTCCCACATCTCACAGATAATAGCTTTTAGCTGAGTGGAGTGTGGACCCCTGAAATGTTAGGGGCGAAGGGGAGGCCTGATTTGTCAGGTCATAAAAACGGGCCTTGTAACAGACCGCACAACACATGACCTCAGGCTGTAGTCTGCTCTGCTGTAGTGTAAACAATTTGGCATGAAGATTATCAGCTTTACCAACCACAGGCAATGCAGAGACAACCCTGTGTGCAGGTAAGATAATTGAAACCCTTGCTTGTCACACTAAACGATTTTAATTCAATAAGATATAGAGCATTTTGTATGTGTGTATTTTCTTTAAATACTCCAAGGCTGTACTTTCACCTTATTGCTTCCTCAAATTCGCTTCAAATAGCACAATTTCCCCACTCTATTTTCAAAAACATTCCTGTGAGTAGAACCCCAATCAACTCACCTTACTTATGACTGTTAGATCTGCTTACTTTGCTCGCAGTAAAGCACTCACCCCCAACTTTTACGCCCTCACCACTTTCTAAAAGTCACCATCCGCCACTGCCGCACACACAGAAAGAAGAAAACGCCTCTTAGGATCTTTTCTGTGCAGGAAGCTGCGCCTTCCTGCCCAAAATCGATCCTGTCAACAACTTTGTGAAAGGCAATAGGTAAAGAAGAGTTTATTGTGTAAAGCCTGTTCATGTTCACTTATATTTTAGTGTCGGCACTTTAACTGTGTGTACACAATAAGGTACTGGCAGGACACTGATTTATGTAAGTGTTATTACACTGTTCTGAGTTCTGAATTTGTAGCCCACACCACATACCAGAGTATGAATTAAACTCCTCTGCCTCAGTATCTTCAGGGATTAGGGAAGAAGGGATGCTCAATTCTAGTTCTAATAGTAAGTAGGCCAAAAGACACTAAAGGTTAACTGTCCCAAATGACAAAATCCCTTCCTGGTAATGCCGACTAACGGTATGACACAAAATCGATGGTCAGAGGTACAGGACGTCCTGCCATTCTTCCAATTAATAAATCAACATTGAGTCCTATTGCCCACTGTGCAAAATGTATGTTTGCATGCAGTTAAAACAAACAACAAAGGTAACATTCCAGAAAATACTGCATGTGCACAAAAGGATTACACGAGGCCGTGGAAGGCTGTACTCATAGTGCCCACACTCCCAGCGCTTACTCCCCTCTGCGCCCCATAAACTCACATACCAAGGAAACCATGAGACAAATTCGTGGGAAAGCAGTGGTGCAGGTTTATTTTGCACAACAAGTGGAAATAAGGTGGGTCATCTTACGGGCGATCCAATGCGGCAGCCCCTCGCTGTCCCGCATGCCTAATGAGCCATTCTTGCACGGCGAGTCGATGCTCTGACGGTGCAGTCCCTTATCACTTTCTTTCGTTCACTCCCGCCCCCCCTGTCAGGGCGGAGCGATGAGGCACACCCCCGGTCGGTTCAGGCCCCCCGACCGCCCGAAGGACTAACGGGGCGCCGACGCTGTTCGCTGGAACCCCCGCGGCTCCAGGTTCTTGGCTCAGGCACCCCTACTGTGCCAGGCAGAGGTATTGACTGTGTCCTTCTGCCGCAGAGGTACCCCTACTGTCCATCTGCCTCCAGATCGCCCTGTGACTCCGCCTGCAACACAAAATTAGACCGTTAACAGTTCCAAACATGCCTGCCTGCCGCTCTGCCGCTGGGTCTGGGTCAGGGAGGGAACAGCGCAGAGCAGCCAGGAACGCGACGGCAGGAAAGGCCGAGCCTCGCTGCCGCTCCAGATTTAAACCCCTTTGGGGCCGCCCCTCGCACCTGGAGGCCCGCGCCACAGGACAAGCATGGAGGGGGGCGGGCCCGAGATGGCGTGCGCGCGGAATGTGGGACTAAGATGCTGTCTTCGCTTAGCTCCCCTTCGCGTCGCGCGGCCAGCGGCATAGTGCCCACACTCCCAGCGCTTACTCCCCTCTGCACCCCATAAACTCACATACCAAGGAAACCATGAGACAAATTCGTGGGAAAGCAGTGGTGCAGGTTTATTTTGCACAACAAGTGGAAATAAGGTGGGTCATCTTACGGGCGATCCAATGCGGCAGCCCCTCGCTGTCCCGCATGCCTAATGAGCCATTCTTGCACGGCGAGTCGATGCTCTGACGGTGCAGTCCCTTATCACTTTCTTTCGTTCACTCCCGCCCCCCCTGTCAGGGCGGAGCGATGAGGCACACCCCCGGTCGGTTCAGGCCCCCCGACCGCCCGAAGGACTAACGGGGCGCCGACGCTGTTCGCTGGAACCCCCGCGGCTCCAGGTTCTTGGCTCAGGCACCCCTACTGTGCCAGGCAGAGGTATTGACTGTGTCCTTCTGCCGCAGAGGTACCCCTACTGTCCATCTGCCTCCAGATCGCCCTGTACTCCGCCACAGCTCTGGAGGAGGCCCCCGTCGATGACAGAGCCCCCCACCCACCTAGCTCCTTTCGGCCGCTGTTTAGTGCACCTCTATCATAGTATCCTCCAACACCACCTTTGGAAAATTTCTCAGGACGGTTCTTAGGACTCGCCCTTGGTTACATAGGCCGCACCTCAATGGGGCCCGCCCTGAAACAAAATCAAATTGCGATTGACAATTCCAACTCATTTGCGCCTGTCTGTGCCCTGCTAGAACCACCAGATATATTAACCAATAAACTGTTCCAAAACGTATACCGGGCCATGCATGTACCACAAGAGCTCACTCTTCACAAATGGATGCATTCTCCGTGCATACCTAGACTCACTCCGACTTAATGATGGAACTGTTAAATTAGAACTACAGCACATTTGTGACGTTGCCAGTAATGCTTCTCTTAGTTAGAAAGACACATAAGCTAGCCTGAATTGTCATACACATCGTGTATATGACCTCTATCATAGTCCCCTTTGCCACTATGGAGATATCTTAAAACCGTTCTTTAGGACACGCCCTTAGTTACATAAGCCGCACCTCTAATGAGGACTGCGTAGACACGCCCTTGGTTACACAAGCCGCACCTCTAATGGGTATTGTGTAGATACTGTTCTTAGGCCAGGTCTCACTCTCACGGACTCGTTACCACAACATTGATCTTGCCACCTTGGGACCTGAATAACCCATAATTCACTGCTCGGGGCGCCCTCTTAATAGTGTACCTGGCCCAGGGCCCTCCACCTCTTGTGAATCCTGCCGTTTTTTTATTAGGCTGTTTACCTGCCAATATCTACAAGAGGAGCCGCACATCCTTGCTTAGCCCTGCTCCTCTGTTGCATTCTGCCTGTTATTTGCAATATTTTATGGATGCTAATGGAAGACCGGTGATATTGGTCCCGAGTTCTATCTGTTGCTGTCGATACATCTGCCTTTCTAACTCATGCTTACAATCGGTCCTTGTTTTCCTTCCTAACACCAATTAGCACGACAATCTCAGTGGAGCGAACTAAGATGTTAGAACACCATAATTGGGGCAACAATCTGGTCACAATAGTGAATTGTCGTATGAGGTAAGAATTCTGGCTATGCAGGGTCTGGACTCAGTCATTTTA
The DNA here is from genome assembly GCF_964261635.1 of Lissotriton helveticus. Taxonomy (NCBI): domain Eukaryota; kingdom Metazoa; phylum Chordata; class Amphibia; order Caudata; family Salamandridae; genus Lissotriton; species Lissotriton helveticus. The sequence goes on along the minus strand of NC_136061.1, from coordinate 478,413,517 downwards.
TCACATTCCCATGCTGTACCCGTTTACGACTTCACCTCCGAGACACAAGCACACGGTAACGTGGTTGGAGGCAGGGGAAGTGTATTATTTCTGATGCCTTCTGAACGCTACACAGGCTCTTACAAGAAAGAGACCCATTACAATGTTAGCTGCTGCAGTAGCCGCACACTAACATAGTTGCCCTCTTTATGACCCCCACCCCTAACACGCTACTGGGTTCCTGTTTTGGCTAAACCTGTAGCTGGAAGGGAGGTGCTGGTGAAGGGTCTCAACTAAATGCCTTTAAAAGACTTCCAGGCATCCCTCCCTGCATATAAATTAACGGAAGCTGTTTAAAATTCCTTCTGTGTTCCGCCTGTTAGTTCTCACCCAAATGCAGCAGGGCGATGACCAGCTGAGCTAACTCACCCGCTTAGTGACCCTGAACCCTGGCTAAACGTGCAGTATGTTCAAGTTGAAAAGAATTTGTACGAAGGGATAGGGGCAGCGCCATCTGTTGACGTAGATACCCGCTGAGGAATGCTACATCAAGCTGAAAGAACCTCCGAACAGCCCAACAGTTTGTCCTGCCTTTGCCTAAATCAAAATACCCTTCATTTGTCAAATACACCGCATTGCCCTGGCAGGGATATGTCGCCCGCAAACCTGAAAACAACCTGCAATATTCATAGCCCAGACCTAATTAAACGCGAAACAGTGTACATTGGCGGCCTCGAGCACCCAGCCAGAACCATGGTAACATATATAACTAAATAACCTTGAAAACTGGAATACGAACCACGCCCTGCGTATAAGCCTGCCCAATGCCCTGCAGGTTCGTGCGCGAAACCAAACAAAGTAAAACGGTTAAGCTGGCCGTCAACTGCGGACAACGAACGATTGCATAACTAGTCGGACACCCCAACCGCCTCCACGCTTATTGACATGCCAACACCCATAACAGCAATCTGTACAACTGCCACCTAGCCACAGTTAGCTGTAATGCCATGACCTCTGCAATTACAAAATTCCTTGAGTCACACGTTTCCCGCAACCCAATAACTACCTAGCAGATCCCCACTCGCGGCCTAGCCAGCAGGCACTGTAAGGATAGAGTGCTATTTCAGAATTGCATTAATATGTCAAAACATCCGAAATGGACAATCCTAAAGTGATGTGGTTTACTGCATAATACTGCAGTGCCTTTTAGGATTACATGTGTGAGTTAGACATCTTTGAATTTATGCTTGCAGGATTAATCCCCCTTTAAAATATTTTTCCACGTGTCCTACCCACCAGATCTCTTAAGTGTTATTACTTGAAGTTACTTCGCATAGTTGGACTTCACAACAGATAGATTTTATTGGAAGGGAAGTGTAAAACACGCTGCGATGGTTTAATGTTTCATATCTCACTCTCCATCATACCGATGAAGGCTGTATCACAGATGTGTGGCTCAGCTTACAAGCCAGGGAAAGATTTCTAATCCCCGTGGCAAACATGCGTGACATATAAACAATGATGCCAGTCCCTTCACTGAGGGGATACTCAAGGCCACTCAAAATACCCGTTTGGTAAATTATGTTTACTTTGGGAGTACTCTTAATTTCGAATTTTGACCTCGTGCCGCACTTGCGAAGTTTAACGCTTCATGACATCGCTGGGCCTGTTGTGGGTGCTGACCGGTCACGCTCCACTTGTTGACCTCGAATTTCAGCAACTTTAGTATCGGATTAAAGACCCCACCTACTGGGACTTTACAATTCTCACCATTAGGGTACTGGGTTTTCCTGGAATGGTTTGGTAAGTCGATAGAACTCACTGATGGAAATATATCAACTCATTGTGGAGTCTTAGGTTTAACTATATATTTTTTAAACAACGCAGATGCACTTTATTGACTGTTTGTGAGTTGTTCTGTATATACAAATATGGACCCTCTTACATGCTGTCACCACCTGTGAGACTGAATCTAGTAGAGTTTGTATTCCACATAAGCATCTTGCATAGTATCCAATTCATTTATTCTGTGATGTGTGTATCTTGAGAATTGACTATGTTGAACGTAGTGTACTACTTTTCGTTTTGAAAGGAACCAAGCAAAAAAGTCTAATGTCAGGAGTAAACAGCATGCCTGGCGACTGCATGGATGTCTGCAGAAAAAGGACTGACCGGCCTGGAGGGGATTGTACTAAGCAATACAAAACGGGAAGCAGCAACGTTGACTATACACCAGCGATTTACACTGGCTGCTTCAGTAGATCAGGGGTGAAAACTGCCTGTGGTGGAACGTCTGTGTTACCTTGCTAGGTTGGGGGCACAGATGGTACACTGTGAGCAAGCCAGGACTCAGGCCAACAAATCCTGATGGTGTGTGTGGACTCAGTGTTGCACAGTTTGACGGTTATTTTGTCCAACAAATGTACAGTTTAAGTGGGAAAGTATGTATACGACAATACATAAACAGTGCTGATTCTACTTTACGAATTTCCTCATCTTGGCTGCATACAAAGTAATTGCAGTGCTACTGTGCAGACAAATTTTTTTTTTTTTTTTTTTTTCCCGGCCTTACCTGTGCCGATGTATATCCTTGAGCTCAGTCTGACTACTCTTGATGAATCAAAATTCCCTTCAAGGAGACATTCTTTGGTTTCAGGTGTCAGCTGCAGCATGACATTACACCATTCCTGTTGTGCAATCCAGTTACTTGTTTACAGCCCTAAGAACTATCTATGTCAGATTGGCTGAGATCGAACATCGAGCTGTTTATTTGCTTCACGGCAGCTCTCCTCACAGACTCTCAGAAAAGTCTCAATATTGCACCTAGTCACACATACACATTTACAAGGGCCCTGTGTATAGCTCCATTTGTGATGGTCAACTATCTTCACCACCCACTATGGAAATGTAATTTAGATTGCAGACTAACTAGCTCTTTGAGAGTGCAATGTGGCCTTTGCACAATGTATCACCATCAAAACAGGGAAATTATATTTTTCTTAAAGCACTAGTTTACCATGTGGGTGTGTATTTTTGGTATTAGAGAAGGGGACTCATGTGACACCTTATACAAACTTCAGAAATACAAAATTATGCCCGCGTATACCTCAGCGTATACCTCAGCACTTATTTTGTTTTGGAATTGCGCGTTAATGATTCAAAACATTCCTTCTGAATGGAATGCATTTCACCTGATCTGAATGTATATTGAATTTTTACAACTCGACTTGTAATGTTTTATGTAGCCCCAGTTGAGTTGGAGTTCGAATTAAAAGAATACGGCTCGATTCCTCTGTGCAGTCTCAGAAGCCGAAATACATCATTTAGAGCCAATGCTAGACGCTTGCTGTTTACTTTATGTAATCGTAAAAAGCATATCCGGATGACTTTGGAAAGATTTGCAAAACATGCCAACGGTGGATATTTGAAAATTTTGCAAAACATGATAACGGTAGATATTTCTGTTTATTGTAAACCACGAAACTTGCTTCAGGAAATTGTGTACAAAATATGGATCTGCCTATCATCATTGTATGGTGCTTTTTGAAGTTGTATTTTTTATTTTTATTATTCTTCCCTACAAAACATGACACGGTCCAGGACATATCACCTAGAATAATAGATGTGTTTTCATCCTTAATTGTATTTTCATGCTCTGCATTCCATGTTATTAGGTCATTTTGTGTCAACTAGTGCTATGCTATCACAGGTGAGAGTACAACATGCTGTTCTATTAAGCGAGCATGCAGCCAGAAATTGATTTCAGGTAATCTACCCACTTTCATTTCAACCTGTACCGGGATATTTCTGGCTAGTGTGCTCGAAGCAGCAGGTCGGCTACACCTGGCAGTTCTGTAGCGCAAGTAAGACTGTAGATATGTGGAGAAGTATAAATAAACCCACTGTGGCTGGAGAAGGAAGGCATGTGTTTGGTTACGTATGAGACAATCAAGCCCGGCCGCCTGTAGCACAAAGACATAATTGATCAAATGGACAAATCGTTCAGAATTTGTTCCAGTATTTTCAGCAGTGGACATGGGTTTCTATGGAAACATTGGTGTTTGCATCGCAGATACTGATTATTCCGTAAGGCAAGGCAAGGTTCTGCAGCAAAAAGCTTTGCAAAAGTGAGATGAGGCTTTAAAGAAGAAGCCCAGATTGCTCAGTTTTCACAATGTCTGGCAGGGAAGGACTTCGGCGTCAATAAAAGAACACGAAGACGCTTGAAAATTAATGGCCACTTGAATGCAAGTGCTGCCGTCTCAAAACGCGTCAAGCATTATTTTTTAATTATGAGACTTTTTTTTCAAATCATTGAAAACAAAACATGTACACATTCTTAGTATTTGTTGTTGATACACTTGCATCTTGTACATACATGCAATGCCAATGTGTTGCTTAGAACGAGTGTAGAAATATACGAAAAGTCACACACTGTTCGATCCCCGGCTCCGGCGGAAGGTCAGCCCAGCACCACGTGACTCCGGGCAACAGCCCGCCCAATCTCCCCGACGGCCCCCAGCGCCCAGAGACCCCCACGGGCGACTGTGCGCTTCACAAATGTGGAAAAGAGCATACAATTAGAGTACTTTTCCTTTCAAGGAAACAACCGTGTCCTCTTCATTATACATTCGAAGTAACGAAAATTATCTATATGAATGTAGTGTAGCGGCCAGATCGGTTGACCGCGAACTGGGCAACCGAGTTCGAGTCTCTGCAGGGACGCCAACCTCCTGCTATTCTGGACAAATCACCTAATCTCCTGCGACTAACAAAATAATGTGTCGTTGTCCAAATAAAGCGCATCGAGACCTTCGCGCTTTATAGCTCTCAAAGAACACGGTGCTATCCTCACCACCCAATGTATCTATTTTCGGTAATAAATCATATAATTTATCACTGGCAGCCAAAGGAGAACGCACACCCTGCTTGGCTGTAAATCACGAATTAAAGTGGCTTGCAGAGTTGCGAGGTTACCAGACGATAACCGATTACTGAGGAACCGAGCCCCGGGCATCCGGAGGGCCGAGGACAAAGGACTGCTGCTGGCGGCGGCCCTGAATTTGGCGCCACCCGAACCGCGGTTCAGTGGCACAATTATGCATGCCCTCCCGTATCGCTCTATGGAGGCAGCTCATGACTCCTTTGCAACCCTCTGCAGCACGCTTTGCATTTAGCGGCCTTGTGGGTTCCAGGCTAGGGGGAGCATAGTGGGATTGAGTGCCGCCCACACGCTCGACCGTTGCAGCATGTCGCCCTGTGGCTAGGCTGGTGGAGGCTGTTTGGGCAGTTGGGGTATGTAGCTCAATGAGAGCTCGTGGTTCTCGTGGATGTGGACGATACCCGATCGCTACTTCGGCCACGCCGCATGGCAGCCAGCCGCTAAGCTCGGGCCTAGGGGGGGGGGGGGGGAGTTCTCAACACCCGCATTCCTAACCAATTACACGCAGACAAGGCTGCGCTTGTCCCAAGCATGGAACCTCAGATCACCCAGAATGGCGCGAAGCGCGGGCAGGTGGCATTCGCCACCAATTTAGTGAAAGCATGGCGCGATCAACCCCCTTACCAACAAAAGGTTCCAGCTGAGTCAAGCTCCTCCCCCCCCCCCCCCCCCCCCGCACAAAATTATCGACCTGGACCTGGCTGCCCTACCACCTTCTGGCCATGTTGGGGGATATACGTGCCCGTAATGCACCCCCTTCCCCAAACGACCCAAGAGCATTAAACAGGGATAAATAAATGGTGTTAATGGTACTTTCAAGAAGGTGAGCATGACCTGAAATCTGCACCGAGACTTTCTAAAGGATTCTTGAGGCCACTAGCAAATAGATTGACCCGCCGTCCGAGCCATCGTGCGCACGCCTTTTAAAGCGCTTTCACTAAGAAACGTTACCTCTCCCCGCCCCTTATGTGCTGAGACCGCAGTTATTGCTGCGGCCTTTCACGAAGAAACCGTGAACTCTCCTCACCCCTTATGCGCTGAGACCGCAGTTATTGCTGCGGCCACCTCTCCCCCCCCCCCCGTGGCATCCTACCACAGGGCCCCTGTGCAACCTGCTCATGTCCAGGGACGGGGCCGGGGGAGGCAAGAGAGTGGCACCTACCTAGCGACGAGGACAACCACGAGGAGGACGAACGACGGTACAGCTCTTGAACACGAACGACAGTACAGCGCTTGAACGACGAGACCAACGAGGAGGACGAACAGCGCAGAGCAGCCAGGAACGCGACGGCAGGAAAGGCCGAGCCTCGCTGCCGCTCCAGATTTAAACCCCTTTGGGGCCGCCCCTCGCACCTGGAGGCCCGCGCCACAGGACAAGCATGGAGGGGGGCGGGCCCGAGATGGCGTGCGCGCGGAATGTGGGACTAAGATGCTGTCTTCGCTTAGCTCCCCTTCGCGTCGCGCGGCCAGCGGCATTGACAGGCTTTGGAAGACCCTGTTTTGACGGCGGGGCTGTTAGTAGAGCAGGTGAAAGTCTGGAGTCAGGCGAACTCATAGGAGTCAGGGTTAAGGAACACATATCTAAACAGGGAACTGAAGCATCATGTTTACACCAGAAAAGGTTTGACGGTCTCTGAAGAATGTCTTGCTGTGAAGTAGATTTTATGTGCAGCAGCTGCAAAACAGTCAAAAAGAGAAGAAAAAGAGTTGAAAGATAAAAAAGAGAGTTAGAAAGAGAAGTGAGGGAGACCAAGGCAGGAATTAATATGCGAAAGATCCTTAACATGAAAATAATGAGAATGTAACAAGGTTTTTGGATTAGAGAAATCAACATCATCTGAAAGAAAAAGGCTACACTGTATAAATGTGCAGCACATTAACAACTGTAAAAACAGTTTGTGCTGGAAAATAACCGTGTACTGCAAAACGTAGCAATGCAATCATATGGCGTACGAGCTCACTGACAACCGTATAGGGCCAAAAAAAACTCTAAGACACATGAGCCCAGCGGCACTATCATAGAGATGTTCACAATCCATACACCACTTTACAGATTCAATTAGCACTGCCATTTCCAGGGGCGCAAGATTGTGAGACTTAGCAACACCGCCGGGTGATGAATTAATCAGTTTTTGTGAAGCGTCTAAGAAACAAAGACCAGTGTACCAGCGTAGTGATGAGGTGGCAGCGATAAAAAGCAGAAAGGTGTTAAGTAAGTAGGACAGGGCATCAGTGTCTCCCAGGTATGTACCATAAAGCCCTTCAGTCTTACTGGTCTCCCATTGCATTGCGGACTCATAGCGGTATTTTTCACAGCCATACCTCACAAGAACAGCACATACTTAAAAACCTATGCGCCAAACTCTCACTAGCGGACCCATGGAGGCTACAAAACCCGAGTGCCAGAGAGTACACTTTCTACTCGCACCCCCACAACTCATACAGCAGGATAGATTACATACTCATGTCCAACACACACACACACCTGACTGATACGACGGAAATAGGACCCATCACAATTTCAGACCACGCACACATATCCCTTTCCCTGAGTGGCAAGCATAACGAAACGCCTAGCAGGAGGTGGCGCCTTAACAGTGACATACTCGAAAACCCTGCCAACATCACCGAAATAGAGGAAGCGATCAAAGAATATCTCCTATTTAACGACACAGCAGACACAGGAGCAGCAACACTATGGGACGCGCTTAAAGCAACAATAAGAGGGAGACTCATAAACATCAAAGCACGCATGAACAGGGGCAGAAACAAGAAAATTAAGGAACTGGAGGAGCAGATCAAGGGGTTAGAAAGGAACCACACGGCCAACTTAACAGACAGGAATACACTCACAACGCTAACAAAGAAAAAATATGAGCTAAACAGAATCCTAAGCGAGAGAGCATCCACGTGGATCAACAAATACAAATCCATAAACTTATGCTCGGCCAATAAAGCAGGGAAAGCCTTGGCAGGCTACCTGAAAGCCAAGCAAAGGCAGCATTGCATCGCCACAATAACAGACGCAGACAACAAGACACACACAGCTAATAAACATATCCTCGAAACATTCAGGAAGTTCTACAAAGAACTATACACCGCGGACACATCGCTAGATGCAGACGGCGGGGTAAGCCTGCTGGAAAGGCTGGACCTACCCAGTATAAGCGACGAACAAAGAGAGGCCCTAGACCAAGACATAACTAAAGCGGAAGTTGGGATGGCCATAGACTCACTAAAACCTAACAAGGCCTCAGGACCGGATGGCTTCACAGCCACCTTCTATAAACAATTCCAACCGCTACTCAAGGACACGCTTGTCAGAGTATTCCAAGCATGTGCAGAAAACGGCAATATGACAGACTCAATGGCGGAGGCAAACGTTATTGTCATCCCCAAAGAAGGGAAGGACCCCCAATTCCCTCACAACTATAGGCCAATCTCTCTAATTAACGTGGACTGCAAAATCTATGCAAAAATCATGGCTGCCAGACTAAATGCACTTCTCCCCGCTCTCATACACAAATCTCAGGTGGGCTACCTGGAAAACAGACTATCGCAAGATAACACCAGATTGCTATGCCACCTAATCAACCGCACGGCCAACAGCGCGGAAAAGGCGGTCATGATCGCATTGGATGCGGAAAAGGCTTTCGACAGAGTCTCATGGCCCTTCCTCAACCAATGCATGCTCAAGTTTGGACTAGGCGAGAAGTACAGGGGTATGGTCATGTCCCTGTACAAAAACCCCCGGGCGCGAGTGGTGGTTAACGCAGCCACATCAGACACACTCATACTAGAGAGAGGGACAAGGCAAGGCTGCCCCCTATCACCGGGTCTATTCCTGCTCGCCCTGGAACCACTCCTCCACATGATCAGGTCAAATGCCCGGATCACGGGGGTGCGGATAGAGGGGCAAGCTTTCAAGTTAGCGGCATACGCAGACGATATTCTGATCACCACAAACAACCCAGAACAGTCAATTAAGGCACTCGTGCAAACAATAGAGGAGTATGCACATGTCTCAGGATACAAGCTCAACAGGGAGAAATCCGAGTGCAAACCGATGAACTGCCACACCACCAAGGCTGTCCTAGGAACATCCGGCCTAGCATGGCAAACAAAACCCCTAAAATACCTAGGCCTCCTCTTCGGTAGGGACTTAAGGGCGACACTGGACCATAACGAGGAAGCGATGCTAAAAAAAATTAAGTCCAAGCTAGACACATGGGGCCCCAAATTCATAAGCTGGTGGGGACGGATCGAAACAATAAAGATGATGGTCACCCCCATGCTAAACTACCTGCTCTCCATGCTGCCTCTCACACTCACACCCGAATTCCACAAACGCCTAGACAAAAGCATCAACATGTTCCTCTGGGGAGGGAAAAAACCAAGAATGAGCCTAGCGAAACTCAGACTCAGAAAAGAACAAGGCGGACTGAACCTCACAAACTACAAAGCCTTTCAGAAGGCATCCCTGGCCAAACAGGGTCTGCACTGGATTGCCCCCACGCCAGACTACACGCCGGTGTGGCTGGACCTGGAAAGGTGTATTCTGGGTGGCGCAGACCCAATTATGGCCCTCACGGCCCACAAGCACCCAGAAGCCAAAAACGCAATAATTCACAACACAAAGATAGCGCTGTTAAGAGTGGACAGGGAAATGGCAGTGAGTATCAAAGGCACCAAATGGGAATCTCTGTGGCATAACACCAAAGTCACATACAAAGGGAAAACACTAGATAGCAAGGTATGGCGAAGCAGAGGCATCACTACGCCTTCGCAACTAGAGGCAGGGAACACCCCACTCACCTACACGGCACTACAGCAGACAACCTCCCTACCTAACAAGGAGTTCTACGAATTCCTCAAAATAAAAGCAGCTGTCACCAAAGCAGGACTAACGAAACAAACACCCACCATCATACAATACGCGCAAAACTTAAACAAGACGGGCCACCAAACAGCACAAATCTACAAGCTAATCACACCACGCACCACAACCCTAAACAACAAGACGCTGGCATTCTGGGAGGAGACCATACAGAGACAGCTGAACGAAGTAGAAAGAGCCAAACTATGGACGACAGCGTCCAAAAACAAAATCACACCACAGCTAGCACAAACCAAATATTGGCTACTTCACAGGTTGCACTGGACACCAGCGAAACTAGGGAGGGTTGGAGCCAGTGATAACAGCACATGTTGGAACTGCCAGAGGGCCACGGGAGATCTATCTCACATGCTATTCGAGTGCACCAAAGTCAAAGCTTTCTGGGGCAAGGTCTATAACGTCATAGACACAATAACGGGAAGTAAGATACAAAGAGGACTAGCCGGGGCAGCCACTGCCTTCCTAGCAACAGAACTCCAGTCCAAAGAAGTACGAGACCTGGTCGATGTACTTCTAACGGCTGCAGTGAAAACGATTCTGGGTAACTGGAAGGACACCAGCAAAGCCACTTTCAAGCGCTGGTTCAACTGGGTAACCTTCCTCCGGGGGGCAGACAATATCACCGCCAAGCAAAAGGCGGCAAATCATACGGCCAAGGAGAATATGTGGGAAGCTCTCGACGCATACTTGGAACGATAACCTCCCCCCCCCCCCCTCTCTCTTTTCTTTCTCTTTTCCTTTTCCTCTCTCAGGCCCCGCCAGGCCGCAATCTTACAAGACCAGTACAAGTATTAAGAATGTCTTTTCTATGGATATGTAAAATTTATTTTCAATAAAAATATTTTGAAATAAAAAAAAAAAAATAAAAGATGGCAGGCTTCAATAAAGCAAATGCTCCTGTCCCAAATCATGATGCTCAGTGTGGTCATTCACATTTTGCAGAAATGTACCTCCCCGTTTCTGTTTTACTCTCTTTGGAGCTCAAGGGAATGAGGAAGTGGCAGTTTGTAAGCAGTCACTTATCCATGCAGCATAAAGGGTAAAGGTTGAGCTTTCAAAAGGGCACAGGGAGTAGTACTACAGGAGAGCATTTCTATGTACTATTTAAGTATTCTTGCATACCATCGTGAAACCTCCACTTCCACTGCAGCTAAGGACGTAATGCGGCCCCTGCAGCACTAGCTGGGCCACCCACCCCCCAGTTTTTTATAGTTCCCCCAATACTTCAGGAGGGCCCTTTCACTTTACGGCTACTGAATATTCCTTAATCACTGTTCGACCTTTGCTCTTTTGTGTGATATTATAACTTGACAGTTTATCAGTAACATGATTATCTAAACTTATGGTCTAATTCCAAAAAATGGTTATGTCATTCACTTGGGGCTGAAGAGTGGGTACTGTGGATTTCTCCCACTCAGCACCATGGCACACACTTAGGTGTGTGCACCGCGTTGCGGACCAGGACAGTGCACATGTATCACAGAAAAAAGCACATAATGCAAAGATGGACCATCTGTTTAAGGTCGATGTCCCACCTACCTTTCATTGCGCAGGTGGCAAACCGGCCTGCAAAGGGGACTCTGCAACATGGCACAAATAGGGTGACCAACCGTCCGAAAATTTAACGGACTGTCCGTAATTTGGATCTCATGCCCGTGACAATCCCTTTTATGGACGCCTTTTGTCCGTAATTTTGGGAATTGGGGAACATCACTTTTCTCCTGCCAAAAGGTCCCTGATGGGGCCACCTGCACTCCTCTGAACACAGGAGCAGCCCCACCCTGCCCATTGTCATTCTGTCTGGGGCTGATTGCCACATACAGAATGACAATGGGACAGTCTGTGCTCTTACTGCATGTAGTGGGCCTCCTCCTGCCTTGGTCTATGGCAGGATATTCAGTCGGGTGGAAGAAATGAACAAAGACACCCTTGCTGCTAGGTAAGAATCCAGTTCATGAAAAGGTGGTGAAACAAGTTTAAAAAAAGGGTTATGGGTCTTTTACTGTCTCAACATTTTAAAACTGATTCATTTTCAATGTTATATTCAACAAAGCCATGGATGCTGCTTTTTTATTTTATGCAACTAGCAACCATTGACAAAGCCAACAGTAGGTGTAACACTACTTGTTGTGTTATATATCTGGATGCAATGACAAAAGCAGCAAATTACCAATCGGGCGGCACACTATGCTAAGCACAGAATTTTAGCTAAGCTGTTTTAAGCCATGCCCTTAATTACATTGAACACCCCCTTTGGGGAGACCACCCAGATTTTTCATCCCACTTAAAGACCTCGAAACAACACCAGGTCACAGTGGCACTGTGCATCATACATGACTCATGACTTCCACTATTTCGGTTTGCCTATGTACAGGGGCATAGTGAGCCATTCCCACCCCTTGCCTTGCTTTGGGGACTACAGCAGGGGCAAAGCCCTTGATGGGCCTCTTCTGTCAGCAACTCAGCAGACAAAAGCTCAGCTCATAATTCGTGTGAAAAGGTTTGAAAGTGAAGGGATGGTTGGATGGCTGAATGGATTAGTGAAAGAGTGAATACATGGATAATGAGAGAAAGGATGGACAGATGAGTGAGTGGAAGGATGGATGAGGGAAAAGGTAAATAGATGGATCTATGGGTGGAAGGGTAGATGGATGGGTAAAAGGATGGATGTATGGATGAGTGAAAGGATGGATGGATGAGTGAAAGGGTGGGTGACAGGCGAGAGAATGGGTGGATGGATGAGTGAACTGATGGATGGATTGATGAATTGATAAGTGAAAGGCTGAATGGATGGATGGATGAGTGAACGGGTGGATGTAAGGCTGGATGAGTGAGTGAAAGGGAGGGTGGATGGACAGAAAGGTGGCTAGATGAGTGAAGGAGTGAAAGGGTGGATGGATCAGAGAAAGGATTGATGGATGAGTGAAAGGATGAATGAGTGATAGGGTCAATGGATGGATTAATGAATGGATGAGTAGATGGATGGATGGATGGAAGGCTAAATAAAAGGATGTGGGAGAAAAAGGGAGGATGGATGGAAGGATGCCTGAAAGGGTGAATGGGTGGAAGGATGGGTGACTGGGTGGATGAATGAGTAAGTGAAAGGATAGGTGGATGGTTGAATGGGTGGATGGCTGGATGGATAAGTGAATTGGATGGATGAGAGGTAGAGTGAATGAATGAGTGTAGGGATGGATAAGGTGAAAGGATGAATGGAGGGATGGATGAGTGAAAGGGTGGATGGAGGGATGGATGAGTAGAATGATGGATGGATAGAAGAATAGATGATGGATAGGTTTGCAAATGGTTGAATATTGATATGGATGGGCACACAGATGGAAGTGCAGAATGAACGCTGAAAGACTGAATGATGGTTAAATGAATGATTACACCTTGTAACCCCCATTATTTTGAATACATTTCCTATAGATTGGCTTTAACATTAATATGACTCATTGTCTCTATATAATATGTGTGCGATGGAACGCACTCCGACACCCTGTCCTACTTACTTGGGAGGAGAAGCACTATTGTAGTGTAGTTCCTATATTCCCAATAGGCTCTGCGCATTGGAATAATAAATCCTGTAGTTTAGACGTAGGACTAGGTCGACTAGGTCTCTACCGAATCTATTAGACTTAATTGTGAGTGGCAGCTAGCTCAGAGGTCACTAGAAACTTTCTCGAATTCACAAGAAGGGATTCGTTTCTGACAACCGCATAAACATGACAACTTTGTTTCCCAAGATTAAGAAATCAATCTCTAGAGTCGCGGAAACAATAGATAAGTATTTTACTCAGTCAATAGTGCATGCTTCATTTCACCAGCGGTGCTGAGAAAATAGAGAGACAGACGTTTTCAATAAAAAGTATTTATTGAACAGTCTTCTTTCTCAAGCATAAGAAATGTACTGCTGCAATCGTAATATTGGTTATAAAGTACAAGCCATATAATACGAAAAGTATTATAAAGTAGTACTGTAAAAGCATGATATGGTTTCTAAGCCATAAGTTGCCTAAAATATATAAAATACATACAGTGATAAAATAATGACTAAAAGTACTCAACTGGCGCTTCTAAAATACGCCTACCCCGGTGTACCTAACCTAAGTCAAGTACGAGGGAAGAAGTAAGTGAGGAGTAGCTTAAGTTTAGTATTTCTCTGCCAAGAATCTATCCAAGAATTCTCTAAGGGTCTAATCAGCTCCGTACCTTGGTTTAGAATGAAGGAGGTCTTGTATCTCTATCTCAGTACTCGATTTCCAAGCAACCCGCAAGGGTAGCCTGGAAACACTGGAGCTGGATTTCTCGGCAGAAGAAAAGACAGCGTCTCTCAGTGCGTCAGTTGGAGGGTCGGCTTCCTTCGGCACTTGCTGTTGTCGGGCAAGTAGGAAGTCGATCTGCTCCAAACCACTGTGTGTTTGTCTGGACAAATCTAGGCATATTTATACTTTGAGGGTGCAGAGTTTGACGTGTGATTGGACTTAATAACGTCATCAAAGACTCAGTTCTTCGAAAAGTCCATGATTTCCTAGATAAATTGTATTCAGGCAAGGGGAAGTCCCTAGCTTCTGAAGGTGGGTTTCTCTAAGAAATCATTGTTGATTCTTGGAATTTAGTGGAAGTAGCCATGCCGATTTGGGCTGCATAGGCTCAGTCTAAATATGGTAATGATTTCTATGCCTATATAAGGATAGGATAGTCTATACCTTTATAAGGGCATGAATCGGGACAAATTACACTAGAGTCCTAGATTCATTTACAACACTATAAAACAAATTAAATACACATGAGAGAGGGTCTATGTGAAGAGTAGGGTCACCATTGGAGGGTCATAGCAAGGCCCGACTGGCCAACCGGGCATCAGGCGTTGCCCTGCGAGGATGGAAAGGTGGGGCAGTTTTGTTACCACAAAAAGACCTGCACATTTGCTCAAAGCTGTGCGCATACTGAGAAACCATGAAGTGCACAACTGTCTCAACCTATTATAAACTTCTTTTCGCTTGTACGTAAGTGGTTGTCTATTTACTTACTTATATACTATTTTGCGACAACTTCTGATGTGTCTTTAAAATTTACCTTTTGTCCTGAATTTTGACCTCCTGTCCTGAATTTTTACACTCACCGTCCTGACTTTGCACCCATGCCATTTGGTCACGCTAGGCACAAACTATTTCCTCATTTGTATAGCGTCCACAAGCAGATAAACGAACACCCCGAGATAGTGCTCATGTGGTCACAGAGGAGGCCATGACTCCTTTTTTAACAGCAATGGGGCACAGAAAGTGTTGGACACGCTTGTCGCATCTCCAAGGCACTTTCTATAATATGGTACCTCCCGTAAAACCTGGAGGTACCTGGAGATGGTATATCCACGTACCTCCCATAAAAGTATTCTACAAGCCCTTCAAAACACTCCTTAAACAATGAAAACACAGAGCCAAAACATCTTCAAAACATCTTCCAACTGTATTTATATATCAAAAATATTCATATAACACTACATAGCAATATTAGTGCAATGTGAATGACTCAGTGAAAAAGTCCAGGGTATAAATTGCATCCGTGACAGTCTGAGGAATACATGAAATTGCCCCGACGAAAGAAGAGTGGCAGCTGAGCAGATCACTGGGGGGAGGCCAAATTCTTCCATGAAATGTTGGCGATGAACAACTGTATGTATGCCACCCGCACATGGCTGATGGAAAACAGGCATGCCATTATAATGGGGCAATTTACAAACTGATGTAGTTATCTACAAATAAGTAGTGCTATACGCTTGTAACACAGCAATGTCAGTGCTAATAGGGTTCCTGAGGAGTTGCATAGTATGGGTTCATCTCTGCACACTGCTGCCGACTCATGACACGCAGTGGGGGTCATTTGACCTGAGAATGTTTAAGGCGAGCCCTCATCTCCCAACGGGCTGCATGCCTTGAATGTTGCAGCACACACCTCTTTTCCAGGATGACCTGACGGGGCAATTTTCTTTACGCCTGTCATTATGATGAGTAAAAATGAATCTCAGAGACCAAATAAGCGCCATGCCATAGATGCACGCCACATCTCTCCAAACGTATTGTTTAAACAACGGTTTTTAGCAAACCGGAAGGTGACCCCGTATGATGGATGACATCACCCAGCCCTCGTCATTATGTGCACCCACAGTGAGATGCGGCCCATATTCATATACAGGAAGCAAGTCTGGTCCGACAGATGGGCCTACTTGTGACAACGGAATATAGGAGACTTTTGAAACACATTAATGTGCAGCACTTCTAAAAAAGATTTCACATCACATGCAAACTGCATTTCAAAGGAGCTAAATGGTAGGACTCGGTTGTATCCCCTCATAATAATATCCTGTGTAAGAAAGTGGTGTTAAGATGAACTTTGAGAATTTCGGGACAAATCAGCATCAATACATAACATATAGTGTTGGCTAGATCCAAGCATTTGTGGGTGCTTCTACGATCAATAGTCATGTCTTTAGTGCACACGTTTGGGATTTGCTTCGGCCTGGTGAGTGGTCTTTCCAACATTAGACAGCTGGTCAAGTTTTCCTCAGCAGAGAGTGGCTAAACTTGGGAAACAGCTTCAATCCATCAATATTTTTGCTTGGACATCAGCCTAGAGAATAACCAGGTTCACAATGAAGGTTCAGAAAAAAGGCTTCGGCTAGGCCATCCACAACAACAGAATACTCTTTGACTCCAGTCACCTACACTGTGAATCCTACCGCCTGCTCCCCTAGTGTCTCTCTACCTGTGTTATCTCATGCTGTGGCTACTCACTAATCCTCAAAGGGTTGCAGCAGACACCTTTCCCTGAAACAGTCCAATCACAGCGACAGGTCCACTGCTGGGTGTTCACATATCACCTACTTTCATCTGGTCACTAGGTGGGGGCCATCTTCTCCCATACGTCCTTCAGGTGTCTTGGAGAGCTAGGGGCGGTGAGGAGAGGTAATGCTGAAGTACTCCCACTCCTCCTTTCCACTGCGTGTGGAGAGATCAATGCCTGGCCATAGTAGGCTCTCCTTTACTTAATTCTGTAAAGACCAGGAGGGAGCAGGCAAAATAGCTGCAGCACCCCTACAATGATTGAGAAGGGGAGGCATGCCCTTCCCAGTCCACTGAATTTGGAAGGAGACTGGTGTGACTTCAAAGCAATGCACCAGAGGTTCACATCCTCCAGTTGCTTCGTATCACACCACAGTATGCTTACGAAAAAACACTGGCATCTTTTTTCGGATAGAACGGTCCCAATACAGGAACCACTGCAAGATCTTAAAAGCTAGGGTGTTAGTTGTAGATCTCCTAACAAACGGATTCCAGCTACACTCGAATTCATCAATTATGTCATCCGTACTATTTTTGTTTGTTCAAATTTACATAGTCTGCCAAAGCCATCCTACATTTTTGGGGAATCACCTCTCAATGTATTTGCACACTGACATACTTGTTGAGCAAATTCATACCACGTAGTTTTCATAAGTTATCTGTCATTCTAAGCTTCAATGCAGTTTAATTTCGTTTGTACAGCACCCAGCCTTTATGTATGGGTCACCACTCTCAGTTGACCTCTGTTGGCAATGGGGTGGTAGGCTGACTTGAGCATTGTTCCAGTGCGCCTGGAAACGTAGTTATCCATATTCAAGTCTGTGGAAGAGGGGGAAAGAGGTTGGTGCCCAGACTTACATATGGAACAATCTCTAACCGAGGCTCCACTACTCAGTCAAGTGAAGAAAGGGCAAGCGTGCTATGGGAGGCTGATCTTAGTAGTCTCGTGAAATTGTAAGGTCTATCTGATAAAAAAAGATACAGAATTCCAGTGGCACAGATCATTAAACTAGTTTTCAGTATATTTTCACCTGTGTCCAATCATACACAAGGAAGCAACCTACGTACGTATGTATGTATGTATGAGATATATGGTTAGTCTGCTGAATATGTAAATCCTTGTGGACCTCGCAGTTCACAGGCTTTTGAATTTTTCTCAGGAACATGGCTGGTAGATTAATGCAGGGAGACAATTGCCACTGTTAGAGGCAAAGTAATCTTGTATATAAATAGAGGACCACCCCACTACTGAGATAACAGATTAGGGATGTGTGGAACAGATCTATCCTATTTATAGTATGGGGATGGGGTCCAGGAAAGCTTACAAAAGCCCTGGTCTCCTCTGCAGACACAATAAAAAGGAGGATGAAAATTGGGACAACCGATCTGCTCCCTTTCGTCTAGTCTATTGTTCCCACAGTTAACATCAGAGGTAGGAGGCCTTGTTCACCTACATGTGTCAAGCTATACACTACATTCATTAAGGGGTCTGTCCCATGTCTGCATGGGAAGGGGAATCCTGCGCTACATCACTATAAGATCAAGAGGGCTTTGATCAACAAGAGTTGTGCGATCTAGAGGGATATCAAGCCAAATCTTGTTTGGAAGAAATGTTGCTAATATTATCAACTTCAGCAGAGACACTGTATCTTTCAAACTCTACCCTCTGATAAACATGCAAGATGGGTGAAGAGTGTCCAGTTCAAGTTCTGTTATCAGAGAGCAAGGATAATTTTCTGGCAATACAAAACACAAACCTTTAGTCATTTTCCAGCAGTTCTAATTTTCTGCAACACATCTTGTAAAAAGAGGAGGATAAAGTACAAACATTTAAATCACAGAGAACTTTAAGTACATTCCTGATGATCATATCAATATCAGATTAAAGTTGCATGCCACTGCTTCACTCGCTTGATATCTATGCTACGTCATAAACATGTTAGAAAACCGGGTTCTCTTCTTATTTAGAGCCACAACATTAGTTGTTTAACATCCAGACACCCACACAAATTTTTGGTTGATAGACATGCAAGGAAAGTTGTTAGAAATTGTATTCCTGTTTGGCTGAGGTATGCACCCAGGGCAGGAAAGAACCACCACTCTAGTAAAGGTAAGGTAGGTACACATTACAAAATAACCTGTACCAGTATTTTTTTGTAAAAATCAATAAAGTGTCAGGGCTCCAGCCCATTTCTCCTGTTAGCACTGCCTAAGCCAGAACTAACTGCTAACCATGAAAGTTGGGGGAGGATGTGGTGTAATGGCCAGAGCTACCGACTTTGGAGCTAAGGAAACAAGTTCTAATCTCTGCATCGGCTCAACGGCCTGTGATTCTGGGCAAATCACTTAGTGTCCCCATAAATGAATGTGTCCTTAACTGGTGCTCATGAAAGCACTGGTGTGGATGATTATGTGCTGGTGCTGAGTGCCGGAACCCATGGGCTCAAATTAAGCACTGACTTGTACTCACCCTTTTGTAACTTGGCACAGAACAGTCAGGTGTATCTAAAGAGGAAATCTGTAAAGTATTTGTGCAATACACACACAGTAACACAAAAAAAACATCATAAAAACACTCCACACAGGTTTAGAAAAATAGAAAATATTTTTCTGAGTAAAACAAGACAAAAACAACAAAAATCCAACAGAAGTTGAGATTTCTCTTGTTAAAGATTAAATGCAAAAACAGTGCTTGGGAGTCACTAGCGGTCAAAAGGTAACTTGAAGTTATGAGGGACCGGTGCAAATTCAAAGTTCAGGCCGACCGTGATGGAGGGCAAGCTGACTATAGGACCCACATAGGACCCACTGAGAAAGTACCTTGGATAGAGCAAATCTTTGAGGCTGAGGGCTCGATGCGTCAATTTTTTTCCATTTAGTTGCAGAGGTGAAAATAAAGCATCGTCTACGGGCATCACAGGGTGTCAAACTGTAGTCATTGAACAGCCTCTACGTCAGCGTTGAAGAGCAATGTGTAGTTTCAGATTGGGGCAAAGGGGACTATGCTTCAGCTTTATAACACAACAGCTGCAGAACCCACTTCTGAGGCCCAGAACTTGGAGATGGTACCTCAGGCAAGGGTAGGACTCACAGATGCAGAGTTCAGCAGTACCAGTAGGATTGCAGGGAGTATTTTGTGTCTCAGGGACTTCAGACAACAGGAGGCAAGCCAGCAAGCCCTTGGAAATTACTTGTAGGGAAGACAGAGTTCAACTCTCCTTCACCAGAGCCAGGAAGCAGCAGGTAGCAGGGCAACAAACAGAAAATCAATCCTTCAAGAAAAGCAGTCCAGTTGAGTCCTTCAAGCAGCACAGCAGTCCTTCTGACAGTGGTTCAGTTCAAGATCCAGGAGTGTCTGATTTTAGGGGGTCAGAGACCCCATACTTATACCCAAATGTGCCTTTGATGTAAGGTGTGACTTCTAAGCAGCTCTCTGAAGTGCACAAGGATCCCTTTCAACCCAGTCCTGTCTGTGCGGGGTGTAAATCAGGGCTTTGTGTGTGGACAGGACACTACCTATTGAAGTGTAAGTGTAAGCCCCTTCCTAATCTCCCTGCCCAGAAAGACCCTTCAGAATGCAGATGAATGCTCAGAATGGAGATGAGCCTTATCGTCCTGTGTTTGTGTCTGTCTAATGGGAATGCACAAAGCATAGCTGTGACCCACAACAGACGTGTATTGGAGACAGGCTGTCAGGCAGACAGAGCTGTAAGTGCAGAGAACTGTCCACTTTCTAAAAGTACAATATTGATTAGTAATCCGATATGCCCGTGTAGGTTTGGGTAACAAAATCTATTATCTGGTAAAGGAACCTACAAGGGAATTTGCTTTTCTATGCATAAACAATATATTATAATATAAAATGGGTATGTTGAGCAACATACCCATTTTCGTTTATGAAATAAGAACGTTGTATGTAATTCTTTACCTACTATGCAGGAAGAATTACCTTTTTTTGGAAAGAGGCATCAGAAATGGGTATTGTACTCAAGTGACTTGTAGATGTTATTCATTTGAAAGATTGTCAATCTGTGTCACTTTTGTTTATGTAAAGATTGCATTGTACCCTCAAACTTGATGTATATGATTATAAAATTTCTATATAAAATAATTTAACATTCTTATGTTGGAATCCACTATCTGGGTGATTCATATGTGATATATTATATTGTACTGTAGGTACTTTTACCAGAAAATACACTTTCTAAAAGTGTCAGTTCTAAAACAGTAATGTTCACCAGTAAGGAGGATTTATCATTGCAATTCAAAAGATATCAAACATTAAAAAGCTATTCCTCTCCAATCAGGAATTACAGCTTAAAAGTGTATTAAGTAATTTCCAATGCTGGCCGATGAGAGAATCAGGCCTCACAGTAGTGAAAAAATAAATAGGCTGTTTGTCACTACTAGGACTTGCAAAACATAAAGGTACGTGTCCTATCTTTAACTTACATGGAACTCTGCCCTTAGGGTTACCTAGGGCCTGCTTTAGGGGTAACTTATATGTAATACAAAGGGAGTTTATGGCCAGGCTAGTAGTTTTAAAAGCCAAGTTGAAGTGGCAGTAAACTACATACACAGATACTGAACTGGCAGGCCTGAGGCAGGTTGGAAATACTACTTCAGAGGGTGGCACATTTAGTGCTTCAGCCCCCTAGTAGCATTTGAAGTACATGCCCCGGGTACATGGTGTACCACTTTACAAGGGACTTGCCAGTACAACATATATGTCCATCAGGTATACACCAATGTCATCATGTTTCATTGGAGAAGCACATGCACTTTAGCACTGGTTAACAGTGGTAAAGTGCTCAGAGTCCTAAGGCCAACAAACAGAATCAGCAAAAAAGAGAGCCACAAGGCAAAACATCTGGCTAAACACCACCCTAAGGATGACAGGTACTACAAAAATATATCAGTTTGTGCATGTCTTGGTTTTGCTCTGCGCCCTGTAAACCTTTTCATAGAAAGGGTTGAAAACTATGATTTTTATAACCTTTGCAGGAACCCTTGCCAGCAATCACGGTAGATTCCTGCCCTCTTCCAGACAATTCTGGTTTATTAAACATGTCTTCTGTCCAGTGTTTACCTTCAGCCGATGGTTGCAGGCGAGGCCCACCGGCACTCATTTTTGTGGACCAGCACATATTTTTCCTCAATAGACTTTCACCCAGAACAAGAGAGAGAAAAACACACAAGGGGTAAGAAGAAGGAAGAGAAAGATGGAAAAACAGAGAAATCAGGAATTGCAAGAGTGAAATTCAGGGGCTTGGAATTTCTGAATGTACATTAAAGTCGGATGAGATAGAAGGAAGACTACACAGCTTTGGTATTTGGCACGCCGACATTCAATGGTGCGGGTCCTGGGCTTTGAACAAAACTTTGGGCCCTAGCACATATTGTTTTATAAATTAAGAGCTGCTTGTGTAGCACACAATTAGACGTTAAACACTGAACAAAGAAATTGAATGTAATAGGGGTAGAACATACTTGGGACGATTTTTTTAAATTCGAAGTCATACCTCTCAAATGTATGCAGTTTCTATTAATGTAAGCATGGTTTGAAAAGGATTATTACAGAAAAATGTCCTGGTATATTTCAGACTGCTTTATGCATTTCAGGTCTCTGCATTTTACGTGCACTTATGTGTAATTATTTGCTATGTGATTCGATGATTTGATTGTAACAGTGATGCAGTCCCAGACTTAATATACAAGGCGAAGTAAAGTCCTTTAAACAAAAATACACAGATGGCATGGAGCCACGTGAAAAAATTACAGTTGGAATTACATCAACCATAGTTAATGAAAACCAAATGTAGTATAGATGATTTTCTTCCAAACCACTAAAACACAAATAAAAAGCATTCACCAACGGAACAAGTCGAAACGGCTAATGCAGCGTCTTAGTCCAAGTAAACTGTTTGTACAGAAAGCAGGAAACACCTTTTCTAATATTCAGCTATAATAACAGGCCTCCTCTCTCAAAAGGAGTTGTTCTAACACATGATTTTACATGTACTTTTAAATGACTCAATATACAACATGATTATTATGAAAAAACGAAACAATTTTTTTATATTGTCTAGCTTCTCTAGTTAATTCAAACCTGATGAGTTGACGCTAAAATCAGATTGTCTTATTAACATGCAATAAAATGCTACGCCATAAACTGCCACCGTAAATGAAGAACACATAAGACATGAAGCCTGCTGCTGCACGTTTTGACAATCTTGTTTAAGAGGAATCCTTCTCACTACTTGCACTCTGTTGTGTCAAAAACTGCTGTAATATATACAAATCATCAAACTCCTGCTCCCTACAGTTCTTTCTAAGGATTTTATTAGCTTTTGGTCACATTCCATTGTTTTTTCTACTATCCCACTGCACAACGGGCCCAAAAATGTGCAAATCAATCCTGCCTGTGCCCGAAAAAGCAAACTCCAGTCCATCTTCTAGGCTATGTCCCCATCATGGAAACGCAGATAAACCTAGACATTATTCGGCCATGTTGGGCCTTATCAGTGATGAAACTTGCCAAGGACATGTCGAGAAGCTCAAGTGGCTTCTTTGTGTCAAGAGGCACATGGTGGTGTAAAGTACCCCAAACTGTCCTCACAGCATTGCATTATTCTATGCCATAGAAATGTCCTTATAGTTTATGTTTCAAAATGCAAAAAATAGTCCAGCAAACAATCAAGGACTTGTTGAACTACTTCCTTGATTTTGGATGAGACTCCAGTTTTCCTAATGTTTTTACTTCAATCAAAATATAACGTGAATGCCGTCCTTACATTGACATTTTGGAGAATCCGAAACATCTATTTTTCTTATCATGGAAATTTAACTAACTCTGCATAAAGACATGACCAAAACAACATGCATCATAAATGATGTGCATATTCTGCAAATACTAAAATAGTACTCGTTATCCTCACAAGGCAAGACTGAAAAATTACATAAATTGTACTGCCAGGGCACAAAATTGCGGCAGCTTAGGATAAAGCACATGTCAATAGAAACACATGAAGCATAATAACTTGGCACATTATACATGTCGTGTGACCTTACGCTCTACCCTAGTACTCGCAGCATTAAAAATGTTATACATCACAAAACAGTAGTGCACGCCATGCAACAGTAAATAAAGCATATTATTCCCAGAAGGAAAACACAGACATGGGCCTGCCTGTCCTCCTATTAGTAGAGATATAGTAATTAAGAGACAAGCGAAGGTCTCAGAGGCACCTACGTGAATTGAAGGGAATCCAATAATTCAAAAAGTGATCCCAACCGGGGTAAGTTTCTAATCAGGGGCCTCCCTGAAGGGCTCACCCTATAATGCAATGCTCATGTGAATGCCCTGAAATTGCACACCTCCAGGTAAGGGGAGGGAGCACACACTGTAGTGGTCAGCGGAGAGACCACCATGTGTAGGATTTCCACACAAACAAAAGAAGGGCAGCTGCCTGCTAGCAGTGCATCTGCCAGGCACCAGGTGTAGATGATTTTGCCACCAATGAGCCAGGAGACTTGAGTCAAGTCACCACTAAGGCCTCTCGGTCCGGTCTCCAGTAAGGGCAAGCACGGTGTAGTAGAAATGCGGGGCAAAGTCAACCCACATCCAGAAACGCTTGGTTCCGAAAGTACTCTTGGGACATACTTCAGGGCATGCTGGCAGTGTGATTCCCGGGCCCCGGGATCGCACTTCGATCTCTTTGGGCAGCACATTGAATCCTTTGATGACCGCCGACCAGCCTTGTGTTTGAGGGATAACCTCAGCGATGTGCAGACTTTGGGTACTTGGATTGTGAAGCTGCGCTGAAGGGGTCTGTGACAT
This sequence comes from Lissotriton helveticus, assembly GCF_964261635.1. Classification (NCBI taxonomy): domain Eukaryota; kingdom Metazoa; phylum Chordata; class Amphibia; order Caudata; family Salamandridae; genus Lissotriton; species Lissotriton helveticus. The sequence goes on along the minus strand of NC_136061.1, from coordinate 478,389,017 downwards.
GCGGACGGCGACCCAGTTTTCTGTGCAGTGAATTCCTCCTAAGGGTGCGTGCTTTGTTAATAGCCTCTTGAGTGGACATAGGTTTACGAGGAAAGCACTCCATGCACACTAACTGAAAAGGGCAGTGCTCTCCCCACATTAGTCCTGTGCTACAAGTTTGAAAGGGAAACTGAAGCACTTTTTGCGCTCCAAGTCGAAGACAATAGGGATGCCAAATGAAAAAAGCACTCAACCCATGCTAGATAAGTAAAGCATGCAGTACTCACCATATGCTAGTAAATTAAAAGTGCAAACAAGAAGGGGGTAATCTCTCCAGACCCACATAAACCCAAGGATTCCAAACAAACAGCCCCTTGAGAACGCTGGGAAGCACTCCGGGGCACTAGGCAGGCAGCAAGGCAAACAAAGATGGCTGGGTTACAATTGCGCTGGGCCACAGTGATGTCAGTGTTATTGCAAATAATATAGAAAGCTCCAAGGATAAGGTTTAGGCCATCTGTCTACAACCAACAGGCATGATCAGCTCATTACCCTATTAACAAAAATGCAACATATATCCTGAGCTAACAAGAAAGAAATAGTAGGATGAACAAATAACAAGTGACAGTTTTCTTCTTTTCTTCTTTTATTTCACGTGGTAAACGTCCTTAAAATTCTCTAGCCGACACGTGTTTCGTCTGTATTGGTGTTTAGCCATAGACTTTTTCAAGGCTAGAACAATATAATTTTATAATTAAAATCATCAGACATATTATTATAAATATTCTAATATAACTAAAGTAACCTCTAGTTGTTCAAGACTCTCATGTCATATGTTCGACTGATTATACCAGTCACTAAGTGATCAGTCATCACCCAAATACAGTGTTTCCAAAACCTTTAAACCTAAGAAAAACTAAGAAAAACAAGGTGCAAGATTTTAAGACCATCACCAGCTCTCGGCGTGTCATCAAACCATGCAAATTTATGTGGATCCACCCGAGGTGACAAAGTCAAATCAACTAATGAATACAAAATGTGTCCAAACTAAAATTAAATAAAGGAGAAAGCTCCAAAGTAAAAGAACAGAATAAAGTGAGAAAGAAAACAATATTAATTGTTTGTACCTGATTCTTCTATGTTCAATCTATGATTCTCTCTTTCCTATCACCCCAACTATGGTATGCTGGGAGTTGGCATTCTTGATAAAACTGCCAAATAAAACATCTCTTTAGAATCTAATAACAATAGTCTAGATTCACAGAATCAACCGTCTCATAAATTCTATTTGAAAACTCACTCAGATCTCCGCGTTTTCCGACGTATTTTAGCAGCTATATGGTACTGTGTTGCACATAAATATGAGTTGAATATTTTCCTCCTAGGGCCACAAATCAAGATAGAGGGAACAACATCAGTTTGGAGTATTATTCTCCATCTTGAGAAGTGGAGAAGTGTGGCTCAATGGTTAGAGCGGCAGACCCTGATGCAGAGGTCTAGCCCGGGACCAGGGTTCAATTCCCCACGCTCGGCGGGTCTTGGGCTCAAAATTCCACGGACCTGATAATTCTCACCTCAGTGCCTATTCCAATCATGGAGTCCCACTCTGCAACTCTGGGCAATAGCTTGCTTAATCTTCACAACGGCCCCCACAACGCTAAGGATGCCTGGCCTCCTCCTTGGGGGTGCCCAGGAGTGGATACCTCACAGGGAAAGCCAGGATGGGTTCCACAGCGGTATTCGTACAAGCGCCTTGAGACCCTTGCGGGTGAGTAGTGCGCTATACAAGTATCAATTTACATTACATTACATTACATTACATTACATTACATCTTATTGCTACCATTCTATATACTACACAGACCTCCTGGTATCAACACTCTTTCTCTTATTCCCACAGTCAATGAGTTTGGATCTATGGCTGAGCTTGTGTTCTAACATAATTTGAGTACTGAACGCCCCTCCTGCCACTAGTAATACCATTGTAATCCGACCCCTTTGTCTTTCAAACCGAGATACGGTCATTATCACACTCTAATCCAATGTTTGACATTCAAGTGTAATATCGTCATCACCCTTGTCATAAAATCGTCCATGACTGGATATTTAAATATCATGATTACTAACAACAGATTTGATAAGCAGGGCGATTTTATTTTACACGACCCGGTAGCATCGATAACTTCTTCGAAATATGCATTAAAACGGTCGTTTACCATAAGCACTCGTATTTACACCAAGTTACAACCACACTGTTAAAGTTTATAAATTTCCAGTCTCATCCTATTCACATAAAATAGACATACTTGCTATCCTACCTGAGACGATATCACGTCTTCATCCAGATAGAGTATTTGGCGTTCAGCACCCGCGCCTTGTTCCAACACCGCTCAAGTACCCATCCCCAGTAGTAGAGGTAAACGACGGACTACAATCGCTTCATCTGTTTTTCTATCGTCTCATTCCTTCACGGTCGCGCCATCTTATATTGCGCATTTTTAGCCTCTCGCTAATGTGGGGCTTTCTTGTGTATTGTAACCGCAACCTTAATTCAAATATTACATCCGACTCTCGTTCCCATGAAAAAACTACACTCGATTCAGTAATTTGCCCCCATTAATTGTTCTAACTTGAGTGGACTAAGGACAGTCAGAGTTAGAGAGTTTTATAAATTGTAGCAAGTTGTGAAAAAGTCCAAATGAGATTCACCGTGAATACCACCACCCTTACGTGTTTGTCATGTCTACCAATCATCAATTGTGACGTATATTTAACTCATCTGTATGTCATGAGTACAATTCATGTGCAGTTTTACATACATCATCTCAATTTGTACCAAATACATATCTTAGCAAAACCTCCATCCTATAGAACACATATATTTTTTGTGTTAATATTACTTAACATGTAATTCGGCTGTGTAGTCATCCGCCTTAAGCTCCTTACATCAAACACTATAGTCATTATAATTATATACAATTCCATTTAGCAGATTTCTATATGAAATGCCAGAAATCAGAGCAGCATAATTTTGTAGCAAGCATATTGGTCTCAATATACAGTTTAGCACACTACGTTCTATTAGGTATTTTATACATTCCAACATTATCATCATGACAGTCTCATTGAGCGAAAACCATTCTAAAGCTCGGTTCAGATATTAATACAAAGGACCTCATCGCGATTTCATCTCATCATCCAACAGAATATATATGGAGAGATTTATAAGTCAGTTACCCAAAAAATATTGCAGCTCATCATCAAAATTCAGACCCCTCTCCACCGCATGTACCCGCATTATCCACCTTGCCTCCAGTTGGCGGAGTCTGAGCTCCCTGTCACCACCCCTTATGTCTAGAGGCATCGTTTCAATCCCATGAAAGGACATGGATAAGTGCTCTGTTTGTAATTTACACTCTATAGCATGGGCTGTCAGAGGGTGTCTCATGTCCTTATTTTTGAGTGCTCTAAAGTGTTCCGCCATGCGGTCCTTTAGTCTGCGTATGGTGCTGCCAATGTATACTTGGTTGCATTTGCAGGTTACTGCATATACTACATATGTAGTATTACAATCAATGTGTGTCCTTATGTAATAGGTCTTGGATCCATTATAGGTAAAGTGTAGTATTCCATGTCGTGACATTCTACACATACTGCAATCACCACATCGGAAAGAGCCCTTTGCAAGTAGATGCAACTAGTTCGGAGTCTTATCTGGTAATTTCGGATAACTGGGGCTGATCATGTTTTTAATCGTCATGCCCCGTCGATATGTAATGGAAGGTCGTGAATTGATCTAATCTTTCAGAATAGGGTCAGAACTCAATAAAAAACAGTATTTCTTTAGTATTTGATAAACCTTTGATGACCAAGGGTTGTAGCTGGTTACTAATCTCACCAGGTCCCTATTTTTGTTTCTATAGGCAATTCTGGGGATCAGAGTTTCTTGTCTAGTGAGTCCAAATATTCTCTTTTTGGCTCTATTCATTACTTCTTGTCCATAACCCCTACTGAGAAATCTCTTTTCAATATCCGTTACACATTCTCGAAATTCAGGCTCCTCGCTATAGTTACGTCGAGCCCTGTGAAGCTCACCATATGGGATTGAATTAACAGTTGATCTGGGATGTGCACTGTCATTATGTAAGACCGCATTGCAGGATGTGGATTTTCTAAACAATTTGCTACACAGCTTGTCATTTTTCACATATAGAGTCAAGTCCAAAAAGGTGATCTTATCTTTGCTATATTCCATAGTGAAAGTCATATTGTACACATTATCATTCATACTCGCAAAAAAATCCAATAGTTCTACTTCACTTCCCGTCCATATGAATAGCAGATCGTCTATGTATCTTCCATAGTAATTAATGTGGGAGTGCCATCGGGCTCCGCCTGGGCCCCAGATGTGCACCGCCTCCACCCATCCCATAAAAAGACAGGCAAAAGACGGCGCAAATCTGGAACCCATCGCGGTCCCACACATTTGTCTGTACCATTGATCTGAAATAAATGAATGAATGAAATAAATGAAATGAATTAAATGAATGAATGAATGAAATGAAAAAGGATTTGTAAAGCGCATGGCTGCCCGAGAGCGTCCCAGCGCTGAGAGTGCAATGGAAAACTGAAGGCAAGTGAGGGAGTGAAGGGAGTGAATTTTGAAATTATTGTGGGAAAAGATATGTTTTCAGAAGCTTACGATACTTCATATAGTTCGGTTCCATTCGCATCCTGGAAGGCAGAGAATTCCACAGGGTTGCTGCCGTGACCGAAAAACGTCGCCCTCCAGTGCGGGCCTTCTTGACTCTATGAACAGTGGCCAAGTTGCCTTGAGATGAGCGCAGGGACCTGGAAGTTTTATAGGGGTAGAGTATTGTCCCTAGCATTGGGGGCCCTTTACCCTGCAAGGATCTGTGAGTGATACATAGAGCCTTGAACTTAATCCTTTCCCGGACAGGGAGCCAATGGAGAGCTTTAAGCGCTGGTTTTGCTGATGCTCTCCGGACGGTGCCTGTCAACAGCCTCGCTGCTGCGTTTTGGGTTCTCTGAAGGATGTTAACAGTGGATTCAGGCGCAGCCATAAAAAGAGCGTTGCTGTAGTCTAATCTGGATAAGATGAGACCTTGAATGAGCAATTTTTGGGACTGTGTCGGGAGTAGGGGGAGAATCTTCCGGGCTGAGCGAAGTAGGCCCACACAGGTACCAGCCGTCTTTTTGGCCTGAGTTTTCAAAGAGAGGTCTTGCTCCAACCAGAACCCCAGGCTTTTGAGTTCTTTCTTAGGTTGTGGGAGAGCTCCTAGGCACGATGGCCATATGGTGGAGGGAAGGGATGTTATTCGATGTCCCAGAAGCATAAGCTCTGTTTTTGTGCCATTTAATTTAAGTCTCGAGTCGCACATCCACTTATAGATACCTGCAAGACAATCATGCAGATTCCTAAGTTTATTTTTTTCCAGTGAGAATGAGACAACCATTTGGGTGTCGTCAGCATATGTGACAGCTTTAATCCCAAAGGGGGTGACAACATCCTCCAGGGGGGCCATATAAATGTTAAATAATGTAGGGCTCAATGAAGAGCCCTGAGGAACCCCACACTGGAGGGGAAAAGACTGGGATCGCACACTCCCTTCACAGACCTGGAAGGTTCTGTCCTTCAGGAAGGATGAGAGCCAACGTAATGCATTGTCTCTCACCCCTAGATTAAGGAGTCGCTGGATCAGGATCCCGTGGTCTACAGTATCAAATGCAGCGCTTAGATCCAGGAGGATCAGCAAAGCCGATCCTCCTGAATCCAAGATGCACCTGGCCTCTTCGACCACTGTCAGAAGGGCGGTCTCGGTCCCCTGACCTGGGCGAAACCCTGTTTGCGTGGGGCGAAGCAGATTGTTAGTTTCTAGGAAGGCCGAGAGTTGTTGATTTACCGCCTTCTCTGCGATCTTACTCAAGCCTGGCAAAAGAGAGATTGGTCGAAGGTTTGCTAAATCTTGGGGGTCAAGTCCTGGTTTCTTCTGCAGAGCCTTGACTACTGCGTGTTTCCAACTAGGAGGAACCATTCCTTGGCTAAATGAGGTATTAATAAGGTCAGTGGCCAGAAGCGAGATGGTAGGTCCCACTCGCTGAAGAATGTGCATAGGGTCTGGGTCGTTTGGGGATCCACTTTTCATGCCTGTTAGAGCACTCAGGAAGTCTTCCTTGGATATCTGATTAAAGAAGTCCAGGGTGGGGCCTATAGTTGCGGCAATTGAAGTTGCAAGGGCATTGCTTTCTGCTTTTGGCGGAAGGGATTGTAAAATGTTTGTTATTTTGCTCTCAAAGAAAGCTGCTACTTGGTTACATCTAGTGACCGTGGATTCCTGCATCAAAGGGGGATTGGGTATTTTAAGTAGCTCCTTTACTATTTTATAGGTTTCCCGAGACGAGTTGGAGGCAGATCTAATTTTCTCTTCGAAGAAAGAGGCTTGGGCTATTTTCCGAGCTGACTTATAGGTCCTCATGGCTAGTTTATAATTCTCTTTATTGAGGGGGTCCCAGTCTTTTCTCCATCTCCACTCCTGAGTTTTGCAGATTTTTCTTACATTTCTCAGTTCTTGTGAGTACCATGGGGATTTAAAGATTTTACTTTTTTTCTTCAGAAATTTCTTGGGTGCTACTGAATCAAGAGTGGTGGTTAGCCACTTGGTGAAGTTAGCGTCTGCTTTCACGGGGTCAGGGTCCGCGGTAGGGGCAGATTGTTCTAATTCCCGGGTCCAGTTCTCAAATGAGAGTTTGGACCATATTCTCTCCTGGGTGCGAAGTACCTGAGCTTGGGGAACGTCTAAATTGGTTTGCCATATGAACGGGATGAGAAAGTGATCAGTCCATGGTAGTGGGAGTGAGGGTGAGATTTCCAATTTAGAGATGTTAGAGAAAATTGGGTCTAAAAGATGACCTTTGACGTGTGTCGCCTCAGAATTTTTTAGACAAAAGGTCAAACGCCTTTAATTCTGATATAAGGTCGCCGGCAATTTTATCAGTGAGATCATCAAAGTGAAGATTTACATCTCCTAGTAAAATAAAATTGGGTGTAGCGGTACAGGAGGTGATTGTGGTCTCTAACAGTGAGCCTACGAATTCTCCTAAGCTTCCGGGCGGGCGGTATAAAAGCATACCTGAAAGAGATTTGTTTGGCGTAATTTGAAGGTAGAAATGGACGCTTTCGCATTCCGCAATTCCTCCCTCTTGTATCCGGCATGTAAGGTTATCTCTGTAAACTATGGCTAAGCCACCTCCTTTTCCCTGAGTTCTATTATGGAACTGTATTATAAAACCATGGGGTAACATGTTGACAATATCTGCCTCGGAATTTGAGGTCAGCCATGTTTCCGTGAGGAATAATACATCCAGGTTTGTATCTTGAACCAACAGGTTGATTTCTGTACAGTGTTTAGGTATAGATCTGCAGTTAAGCAGGGCCAGGTGCAGAGTCTTTGGTGTCTGGCGGTTAACTATCCAAATAGGATCACCCTGGGGAGATAGTGGTGGTAACAGGGGAGTGATTCTAGCTCTGAGTTGTAGGAGTTCATCTCGTGTGTATTTAGTCCGAGGATCAGGTGAAATGGGCATAGTGTTTGGCCCTGAGCCCGGCCTGGCCCGGACGGGCCCAGACGGGCTTGCCTCTGGGTCTTCGAACAGGAATACATTTTGTTCCAAAATTAATCTTGACATCATCAGAATCATATTAGTATGTTCCAACAATTCAACTGATCTCCTATGTAAAAAAAATTCTAATGCTCTAAGACCCAAATCATGTTTGATGTTTGTGTATAAGGAACACACATCCATTGTGACTAGTATCATCTCGGGTTCCCAATTAAAGTCATTCAGTATATTTAATACATGTTTTGTGTCCCTGATGTTAGAGGGTAAGTTCAAGACGTAAGGCTGAAGAAATATATCTACAAACTCTGCAAGTTTTTCTGTCGGCCCCCCTATTCCAGAAATTATCGGTCTCCCCGGGGGAGACCGGGGATCTTTGTGAACCTTTGGTAAGGTGTATATACATGGAAATCGGGGTCGGTGAACAGTGAGATATTTAAATTCTGTGTCATTTAATAATGTCTCATGATGCCAGGTTTTTAAAAAGGCGTTAATTTTAGCTACAATTGTAAAGATCGGGTTATGTGGTAATTTAGCATACCAGACTTCATTACTCAATTGCCCCATGATTTCTTCGTCATATTTAGTCCTGTCCATTAAGACAACATTTCCCCCTTGTCCGCCTCTTTGACTACAAGGGAGGTATCTTTTGCTATTGTTTTGAGTGCGCTCCTCTCTTTGGGGGACAAGTTGTTATAAAAGTGGGAGGGCCTAGTTTTACGCATCTTGTTCTCAAGAATATCTAATTCCTTATTGACGCTCTTATAAAAAGCATCTATATTACTCCCACTCCCCAGTTGAGGAGTCCATTTAGATTTCTTTTTTAGTCCACTATCCTCACTTAGATTAGTACAACATTCTAAGTCTTGCAAGACAGGCAGGCAGGAAAGGTCAGGCCAGGACATGGCCACTTCGCAGAGTGGTAGTCCCTTCAGCAACCCAGCAAGCAACAGGTTAGCACAATAAAGCAAGTAGACCAAATGGCGGTTCCTCCTAGTAGCATAGCAATCCTCTGCTGCTGTATGTAGATCCAGCAGCAGCAGTTATAATTCCCATACATTGACTAAAATATGTGGTCAGAGCCCTTGTACTTATACTCCAAATGTCTTTGATCTAGGGGGCACTTCAAAAGAAACCTTACTAGTGCACAACAATCCCTTTCAATCCCAGCCCTGCCTCCAGATGTACAGTAGGGGGTAAACAAGCCTTCTATGTGAGAGCAGGAAATACAAACGTAAGTGCATCCAGCCCAGGAAGACTATCACAATGCAGATGGATGCAGATGCTTCTATTGTCACACCAAGCCCATCCTGTGTTATGACTATCTGAAAAGTATGCACAAAGTGTAGCTGTCAACCAGGCACAGACGTGGATTGGAGTCAGGCGGCAAAGTACATAGAGTTATGAGCACAGAGAAATTTCCACTTTTTAAAAGTGGCATTTCTAAAATGGTAATAAAACTCCACCTACACCAGTAAGCATGCTTTATCAGTACCATTCTAAACACACCAAACATGGCAGCGCTACTTCTTTCAGATTAGGAACGACCACTTAAACATATAAAAGTACAGGCCTCAAAGTAGTGAGAAACATAATAGGCTGTTTGCCACTACCAGGGCATGCCACACAATTAAGGCAAATGTCCTACCTTTTACCTACACAGCACCCTGCCCGTAGAGCTAGCTGGGATCTACCTTAGGGGTGACCTATATGCAGTAAAAGAGGAGTTTAAAGCTTAAAGTAGTTTTAAATGCCCCATGAATATGGCATAAAACTGTGCACAAATGCCCTGCAGTGGTCCGCCTGAGACAGGATTAAAAGGCTACTTTTGTAGGTGGTACATGCAACGCCGCACGCCCACTAGTAGCATTTAATTTACTGGCACTATGTATATGATATACCACTTACAAGGGACTTTATGTAAATAAAATATGCCAAATAGCTGTAAATCAATCATACTATGTCTAAAGGAGAGAGCACATGTACCTTAGCACTGAGTAACAGTGGTAAAGTGCCCAGAATCCTAAGGCCAACAAAAAGAGGGTCCGGAAAAACGGAGGAAGAAGGAATAAAGTTTCTTGATAACCCTGCAAAAAGGACCATGTGCAACAGTAACACATATGGCTAGAATGCTCTCTAGAGTAACATATTCTTGGGCATGCATTCTGTCAAATGAATAGAAGGCACTAAGAGGCAATTGTGTCTCATTGACCACGAGGTCTGAGGGACCTGAGAGCTACTTTATGATATGTGATATGTGAAAGCCCTTCAATGAGTAATGGTTAAGAGTATAAATAAAGCGGCACGTACAAAAACATTCAAACACTTTCATGTATTTGGTAAACACCTCTGTAGATAGGACAATCCCAAATGGGATGATTTATAGTCAGAATGTTCTGCCTCTAAACTCATATATTTCCAAAGAGCTGCACGGGCAGGGACATTTTTAAGGTGCCTTCGCCTCTTGGGATGCTTATCAGATTTTTTTAGGATTACCCTCTTAAATGGGTTGTTGGGGTGACAAATTTTTAAGAGGATCAAAGATAAAATAATAAACAAGCATTTGCAATGCAATAGGTCTCGCATTATTAAAGTTTGAGCTATTGGCATTGCTAATAATAATGCAACACCAAAAGCTCAAACAATAAGTAATGCGAGACCTATTGCATTGCAAATGCTTGTTTAAAGATGTTCAGAGAATTCCAGAGGCAACGTTGGGTACCAGCAAGGCCTAGTAGGAGCTGGATTCCTCTCCATCCTTCGACAGCTCTCGGAAGGGATGCTGCAGGCCATTCAAAGTATCATAAGCAATGCGCTGGGAGGGCCATGGCTCCCTGCGCCCTGGACATTTATTTAAAATTGAGTTGGTCCAAAAAGTTACTGTAGGAAACATGGCAATTGCAGCAGAGCAGAGTTCAGTAAGTCAACAAACATCAAACAACGCACGAGATAACCTTTTGACACAAATATTGCCTGTAGCACCCATCAAGAAACATGTTAACTCAGAATAACAAGCTTTGGATGAGGAGGGATGTCCCCCTAACAGACTCTCTTGAACACCCACCTGACAGTGTGAGCTGTGTCCTCACTCCCTGGGATTGATGTACTAAGATGCTTCGGTGCAATGGCACAAGGTGAAGGCCTGACACTTGCCATCTCTCAAGGCGAGCCTTAGATCGTCCCTGACCAGGCAGAACACAGATGATCTATCATGTATTTATTCAGATTTGCAGCACTGCTTTACATGGCGAGCTACTTTCAATCTCCAGGCCTCACCTCCATTATCGACCAGTGTCTGTAGAGGCAGGATCATTAGTCGCTGCACAAATGAGTACATTGATCCAACAGGCGGGCCCAGCCGGGGCGCGCCTGCTCCTGCGTTTAGGAACGTGATGTGATGTGCAAATGCCTATCCTGCAGCAGGGCAGAGCGGCCTCGCTTGTAATCATGGATAAGCATTGCGGACCTCCTACATACCCTGTCCTTGGGAAGAGACCTGGAGCACGTGCTGCTGCAGCCCTCTCGTGATTCATCTCATCAGCGTGCGCTTCCCTGCACAGCGAGTGCCCCAGATATCATTGCTAGGTGTGCAGGCTTGCCTGCTCTACTTACAGATCTAACAAGCCTGGACCGCTCAATCAAATCCACTCCCCCAGGACACTCCTTCACCACAGAGGAGCGGGGACGAGGAAGGGGGCAGCGAGGCGAACGCAGGCTGCTGAACGTAACAGACACCGATGGGAAGTGGGCAGAGCAAAGGCAGGACATGCGCCCGTCTTTGCGCAATTGTGCGTTGTATTTTAAAAAAACGCATGCTAAAGCCTATTGCAGCCGGCGAAAGCAAAACCACACGCACAAGCATGTGGTCAGCTTTCAGAACCCCCTACATGAGGTCTTGCGCTGCACAAGGATTGCTGTGCACTGCAACGCTAGGCGCAAGACCTAAAAAAGATGATTTGACATTCTTTCTACTATGAGAAAGTACTACCTATAGAATTATCAAAATAACTCCCAAGTAAATCATTGCTAATTCTTTCCCAACAGCTCTGAAGAAGCTGCATGAATGTGAAGAGTTTAATAAGGAGGCAGGTGAAAGTGGAAACCAGGATGGCTATCTTACAAATGAGGACCAAAGACTTTTGTGTAATCCACATGTAATATTGAAGAAAAAGAGAGACCAGACCTCAGCATAATGTTAATCAAATAGCTGTAATGTTGTGCAATGTTGCATAGATCCTGATTTTTGGACTACGTGTATTTTGTGTAAATTCCTATATTATAATAGTTTACACTGCCTGCATAGTTTCTTTTGCCGGATAGTTGTTGAGAAGAGAATTGTCTTTCAGGAAGTGGATGTCTGTCAAATGCTCTCTGCAAGCAACATTCAACATACAGTTTAGAGAAACTGGAAAGTAAACACAGATGAGATCGTACTGTGAAATTGGTATTGCAAGAGTTCTGATTACCACATGGACATTCCCCTATGCACAGCATGAAATAAACCCTGAAGTTTCTGCAGCAGTGGTGACCTGTAATTTTAGCAGGGAGTGGGCGGGCGGGCCTCACATGCACACATATACACTCACTGACACCCATGCATTCATAAATGCGCACACACACCCATTTGCAACACTTTCTCACAACAAATTCATACATTCAACATGCACGCACCAAACTTTCAAAAACATAACATTTACCTGCGTTGCAGCTCCGGGAGAGGGGAGCCTCAGAGGTCTCTGGAGGGTTGGGACTACTGTCTCTTCTCATTAGAAGAGGCAGCAGTCTCACTCATCATAGAGTTGGATGTGATCAGTGAAACTGCTGACCCCACCCAACTTTGTGACAAGGTGTCACTGATGGACACTCCGCCCTTTTCACTTCAGGCATTAAAACTGAAGAGGCTAGGTCCTACGCAATGATGATCGGCATAAGGAGTAGGGCCTTGAGGCACTTTTGCTAGAGTGAGGAGGTCATGCCCACAGGCCTGTGAAATCCTCAGTCTGGCAAACTTCAGAAAAGGCAGCCAGGCACCCACGCATTAAGTGCATGCCTAGCTGTTGACCGCCTGACATGAACAAGAAGCGTGTCTGTCACGCTAACCTTTGCTCAGCCTGACTGACACCAGGGCCGGACTGGGAACCACAACCGGCCCTGGCAAAGGGCTCGGCCGGCCCCCGTCCCCCCTCGCGGGGGCGTGGGGGGAGTGGTGGTGCCGCCGAGCTCATTGTTGGGGGCCGGTTTTCGGCCGATTTTGTAAGAAAAACGGCCCCCACCCGTGCAGCGCACCAGAGGATCGCCCGATGCCCGCTATGGCCAGTCCGGCCCTGACTGACACTCAAAAGGTGAGGGCTGTGGACCCTCCACTCATACAGACAGGCCGCGGCTGTTCTGCAGAAGTATGCATGCTAGCTTAGAAACAATCTGGGGGACTTCCCCACCTCTGAGACTGCCCTTCTCACAGTAGGGAATTATTCCCTACGAGGGATTTAATTTGGATTTTGTTCACCTATGGTTCTCAGTGCCCCACAGCCTAATTGGTGTAGTGATTCATCACAACTTAGGTAAGTCTGTGCTTCACAGGGTTCAATGCCAAGTTAAATTCAAATCTTATAGACAATGAACATGTTGCCTTAAATTCAATGCAGCCTTCTCTAAATATATCTACTGGACACCAGGACACTTACGTATGCCATAAAACAAAATACTGGATTTAATTTTGGTCCATAGCAACGCACCAGGCCTGTCAATTCCAAATTAGTGCATCAACAAGAAGGGAAAGCATGCTTTTTTAGAATTGACTGCTATTGCAGAGGCCCTGGACACCCACAGTACCAAGTAATTATTTAATATTTTACACTGTTGTTTAATCTTTTAAAAATAAGGGACTGAGTATCAATTAATCAATAAACTTTTATTCGATTTTCAAGGAAAATAATACAAGTACATCACAAAATGAAATTCATCTTAACAGGCAAGATTGGATCAACAATAATAATACATCAGTCCATATGGCATTAAAAATCAATCACGTTTTTGAAAAAAGTCTTAAAAAATATTAACAAAAAGCATTCCACAGAAAAATAAATAAATAAATTTATTTATTTTTAGGATTTATTAAGCGCAAACAATTGCCCGCAGGCGTCTCGGCGCTGTATTGTATTACTCTCCTGTATGATGTTGGGAATATTTTCAGAGGTTAAATAGCCAGGTTTTCAATTTCTTCCTGAAGGACATTAAATTTGGACTTGATCTTATGGTTTGTGGAAGAGTATTCCACAATCTTGGGGCGGCAACCAGGAAACGTCTGTCTCCCCAGTTGACCAGCCTGGTCCGTGGCACTACCAGGTCATTGTGTCCTGCTGATCGTAGCATTCGTGTGGGAGTGTATGGGACAAGATGGTCGCGCAGGAATTGAGGTGCTTGATGGTGTAGTGCCTTGTAGACGATACATAACGTCTTAAATTTAATTCGGTTCCTAACAGGAAGCCAGTGGAGACTCCTCAGAGATTCTTGTATTGGCTTAAATTTCGGAATGTTAAGGAGAAGTCTGGCTGCCGCATTCTGGATTGTTTGCATTTTCTTAATTATCCTGACTTGTGCATTTGCAAACAAGCCATTGCAATAGTCCAATGCTGATAGAACCAAAGCGCTAACCAGTGTCTTGCCCACATTGGTGGGGAGGAAAGGAAGGATCTTCCTGACCAGACGTAACTTATAGAATGCCGTGGAAGCCGTCTGATTGGCGTGAGCCATGAAATTAAGCTTGTCATCGAAGATGACTCCCAGATTTCTCACTTTCGTGACTGGTTTGGGTACGGCTCCAAAAGATGATGGCCACCAAGATGGGGACCAGCTAGGGCTAAGCTGGCCAAATGTGACCACCTCGGTTTTGTCAGAATTTAATTTCAGACAGTTTGCCGACATCCATTTTCCAATGGCCAGCATACCTGTCTTGAAATTTTCCGCCACTGTTTCCCCATCGTTTCTGACAGCCAGTATCAGCTGAGTATCATCCGCATATGAGGTAAGGTACTAATAACTATTGAGTAGAGCTGAAAACCCCGGATAAAAAGAGGGAGACAAACAAACACAGTTTGGAAGTAGCCAACAGCTGTAAGTATAGGTAAGCGGGTCTGATCTGGTTAAAACCACAAGCCAGCAATATAGACCAAAAATATTTATGTCAGAGGGTTGAGAATACTGGGCTAAAAAATACTATGTGCATGGAGGTACAGATGGAAGTTCTGTCACAGGTGCATGGAGGCAGGATGGATTTCAAAGAAAACAAATCCACTTTGGGTAAATTTTCAGTCTCAGAAGTGTTAAGAGATGCCGGTGATGATTAGGCATATCCCGAAGGAGGTTCATGCCCGGGACAAATTTAACCATGACATAACCACAAAACGACTATTCAGTTAAGGCGTAAATCTCTTTCTGCAATCACCCTCTAATCAAAGGCTTGTTTGACCCAAATTATGCCCTTGTTTGTGATACCCACAGAATCATAAAAGAGGTCTGGAAGGCCCATTCCTGTGAAAGTGTTCTTTATGTACAAGATCCATGGGCTCTGACCTGCTTTATCTAGTGACAGACAGTCCTGTGGGATTTTTCTATTTAAATGCAATACTTCTTTTAACCAGAGCTAACACCAAAAAATAAGTGGGAGTATACAAATGAGATCTGAAATGAAGGCAATCCCCAATTCCTAATGAATGATCTCAGCCGGGGTACCTTGCCCTACAGCTAAAAGATTCCAGCCAGTCAGTCAGTCAGTCTAATAACTTTATTTCGCTATACAGCCATAAAAGCACATACAATGATACAAGTACATATGATACAAAGGACAAAAACAGAATAATAAAAAGTATCCATAAAACCAAGGGTGGAAATACAAATGCAGATTACAATGTTTTCTGACTCAGCATCAACTGGTCTCCTAATTATTAAAAACCTAAGATGTCTAGCTTTGACTGATAATCCAGAAGCATAGTATTTAAAAGACTTTAAAAAACAATTAAAATGTATACAGTAAAAAGAAGGAATAAGAAGATGGAGCAGCCCAAAGGGAAAAATTCAGATCAGTGTTTCTTGCAGAAAAAGCAGCATAATTAATAAATATACACGATTACGTTTTTTCCAAGTTCTTTTTCTTTTAAATGCCACTGCATATGCACCACATCGCAATAGAAACCTGAAAATAGCAAACACAAATAATGGGTGTGTTTCATATTTAAGCAACCTAAAGACCTCCTTGTGGTGCCTAATCCCCACATTTCTACGGAGCTGGAGCACCCACTTAGACCTTGGCCTTCTATAGGCAGGACAAAAAAGGAGGACATGGCGTTCTGTTTCTTTGACCAGGTCACACCCTGGGCAATCTAATTTTATTGCTCCCTTCCATTTGTTTCTGAATGCTCAAAGTGGGAGCACCCCATGTCTAAATTGGAGGAACAATTTCTTTGCCAGTAATGGTTGTATATTATCCAGAGCGGATGTATGACGTTATAACGCATACTTTTACAACGCCTACCTTTACCATGCAATTTTTACAACGCAGGATCCATTACAACGAAGTACCATTACAACGCATGTATTTACAACGAATATACTTCTACAACGCATACCATTACAACGTAAGTATTGGTAAGTATATATATTTTTTTTAAATGTAAATTAATTAAATTTATTATAATTTAATTTAAATTATTTTAATTTAATTTAATGTAATTAATTTAATTTAATGTAATTTAATTTAATTAATTTAATTTAATGGAATTTAATTTTTCTTAATTTTTATCCTGTACCCCTGTACCCCAAAAACCCAAAACTGACCCTAAACCCTAAAAATACCCCTTTACCCAAAAACCCAAAACTAACCCTGAACCCTAAAAATACCCATTTATCCCAAAACCCAAAACTGACCCTGAACCCTAAAAATACCCCTTTACCCAAAAACCCAAAACTGACCCTGAACCCTAAAAATACCCCTTTACCCAAAAACCCAAAACTGACCCTGAACCCTAAAAATACCCCTTTACCCAAAAAACCAAAACTGACCCTGAACCCTAAAAATACCCCTTTACCCAAAAAACCAAAACTGACCCTGAACCCTAAAAATACCCCTTTACCCAAAAACCCAAAACTGGCCCTGAACCCTAAAAATACCCCTTTACCCAAAAACCCAAAACTGACCCTAAACCCTAAAAATATCCCTTTACCCAAAAACCCAAACCTTGCCCTGAACCCTAAAAATACCCCTTTACCCAAAAAACCAAAACTGACCCTGAACCCTAAAAATACCCCTTTACCCAAAAACCCAAACCTATATTTTTAATAAGATTATATACTATCCAGAGCGGATGTATGAGGTTATAACGCATACTTTTACAACGCCTACCTTTACCACGCAATTTTTACAACGCAGGATCCATTACAACGAAGTACCATTACAACGCATGTATTTACAACGAATATACTTTTACAACGCATACCATTACAACGTAAGTATTGGTAAGTATATACATTTTTTTAAAATGTAAATTAATTAAATTTATTATAATTTAATTTAAATTATTTTAATTTAATTTAAAGTAATTTAATTAATTTAATGGAATTTAATTTTTCTTAATTTTTATCCTGTACCCCTGTACCCCAAAAACCCAAAACTGACCCTAAACCCTAAAAATACCCCTTTACCCAAAAACCCAAAACTAACCCTGAAACCTAAAAATACCCCTTTATCCCAAAACCCAAAACTGACCCTGAACCCTAAAAATACCATTTTACCCAAAAACCCAAAACTGACCCTAAACCCTAAAAATACCCTTTTACCCAAAAACCCCAAACTGACCCTGAACCCTAAAAATACCCCTTTACCCAAAAACCCAAAACTGACCCTAAACCCTAAAAATACCCCTTTACCCAAATACCCAAAACTGACCCTGAACCCTAAAAATACCCCTTTACCCAAAAACCCAAAACTGACCCTGAACCCTAAAATTACCCCTTTACCCAAAAACCCAAAACTGACCCTAAACCCTAAAAATATCCCTTTACCCAAAAACCCAAACCTTGCCCTGAACCCTAAAAATACCCCTTTACCCAAAAAACCAAAACTGACCCTGAACCCTAAAAATACCCCTTTACCCAAAAACCCAAACCTATAATATTTTTAATAAAATTATATACTATCCAGAGCGGATGTATGACGTTATAACGCATACTTTTACAACGCCTACCTTTACCACGCAATTTTTACAACGCAGGATCCATTACAACGAAGTACCATTACAACGCATGTATTTACAACGAATATACTTTTACAACGCATACCATTACAACGTAAGTATTGGTAAGTATATAAAAAAAAAAAAATGTAAATTAATTACATTTATTATAATTTAATTTAAATTATTTTAATTTAATTTAATGTAATTTAATTAATTTAATGGAATTTAATTTTTCTTAATTTTTATCCTGTACCCCTGTACCCCAAAAACCCAAAACTGACCCTAAACCCTAAAAATACCCCTTTACCCAAAAACCCAAAACTAACCCTGAACCCTAAAAATACCCCTTTATCCCAAAACCCAAAACTGACCCTGCACCCTAAAAATACCCTTTTACCCAAAAACCCCAAACTGACCCTAAACCCTAAAAATACCCTTTTACCCAAAAACCCCAAACTGACCCTGAACCCTAAAATACCCCTTTACCCAAAAACCCAAAACTGACCCTGAACCCTAAAAATACCCCTTTACCCAAAAACCCAAAACTGACCCTGAACCCTAAAAATACCCCTTTACCCAAAAAACCCAAACTGACCCTGAACCCTAAAAATACCCCTTTACCCAAAAACCCAAAACTGACCATGAACCCTAAAAATACCCCTTTACCCAAAAACCCAAACCTTGCCCTGAACCCTAAAAATACCCCTTTACCCAAAAACCCAAAACTGACCCTGAACCCTAAAAATACCCCTTTTCCCAAAAACCCAAAACTGACCCTGAACCCTAAAAATACCCCTTTACCCAAAAACCCAAAACTGACCCTAAACCCTAAAAATACCCCTTTACCCAAAAACCCAAAACTGACCCTGAACCCTAAAAATACCCCTTTACCCCAAAACCCAAAACTGACCCTGAACCCTAAAAATACCCCTTTACCCAAAAACCCAAAACTGACCCTAAACCCTAAAAATATCCCTTTACCCAAAAACCCAAACCTTGCCCTGAACCCTAAAAATACCCCTTTACCCAAAAACCCAAACCTATAATAATTTTAATAAAATTATATACTTACCAATACTTACGTTGTAATGGTATGCGTTGTAAAAGTATCTGCGTTGTAAATACATGCGTTGTAATAGTACTTCCTTGTAATGGATCCTGCGTTGTAAAAATTGCGTGGTAAAGGTAGGTCGTTGTAAAAGTTGCGTGGTAATGGTTGTATACCATCCAGAGCAGGCTCTATCTTATACTGCTGTTTGACATCCAGAAACCTAGAAGTCAGACTGCTTGAGTTGGTGCTCAGGCATAGTTGGGCAAATGTATGTTCTCTATAGGTAAAAAATAAAAACTTTTTGGAAATGGAGGGACAGGTTTCTTTGGGAGTTGTCCACATATTTGCCCTCCACAGCGCTTGGCTTCCTAATGCGGGACTGCCATAGTATATTCCCTGCACCCAAAATAGTCATGACATTCTTCAGTTCCTCCCAATAGCTGGCTAACTCAGGTGTACTCCAAAGATGGCGCCAGAATAGGAGTGGTCGAGAGGCAATTATTTCAGCAATGGGACCTATCCCCAAGTCCATCCTTAGTGGTGTTAAAGGGGTACTCATGTGGAGGCCCAGCAGCTGCCTGAGGAAGGTGTTCTCTGTCATGGATAATGTGTTAGAAGGACAATGAGCCCAGAGTTCTGCTCCATATAGATACACTCCCCTTGCCTGTGTTTTGTATATTTCTGCTGGGGGGCCTATCACTTTCTGTGTACAGTTTTGTGTGTACATTTATAATGCCCCCAGTAGACTCTGCCAGTTTTAGGTTGGCTTTCTTTACTTGGGTCCCCCAATCCATCTTATCATTAAGTGTAAGACCCAAGTAGTCGAAAATGGACACCCTCTCTAAGGCCCTGCCTTCCATTTCGGGTTGTGGACAATTAGTAGTATTGGCATTTGTTTTTTGAAGGTTTATCTCCAAATCCCTCTTCCTGCAGAAGGCACAAAACTCCTTCAATACCCGCTGCATGCCCATGGGTGACTTAGAGAGTAGCAGCGTATCGTCCGTAAACATTAACGCTTTGCGGTTCGCTAACCTCTGTGAATCTACATCTTTCCCTGCAAGTAGAGTTTCAATTAAACCATTTAAAAAGAGGGAGAACAGGGTTGGGGCTAGGACTCACCCCTTTCTCTACAGGAAAGGGGGCTGTCAATCCGCCTTTTTCGCTGTGTCTTATTCTCGCATAGTTATCCTGGTGCAATCGATTCTGCTGATGGCATAGATAGGCAGGTACTTCCATGTCACGGAGTACGCCCCACAGCTGATCACGCTGGACCATATTGAATGCGGATTTGAGATCCACAAAGGTACGGTAGAGGCTGCCAGCCTCTAAGACCACAGTTGCAATCTAAAGATCTGGTCGATGGTTGAGGTTTTGGTCCTAAAGCCAGCTTGTAATGGTTTAATACATTATTTTCTTCTAATGAATGAATGAATGAATGAATGAATGAATGAATGAATGAATGAAGTGGGATTTACACATGCGCGACTTAGCCCAATGGGCGTCAAGGCGCCTAACTAAAAACTAGCTGAAACACGAGGTGGATAGAGCTTACTGAGGCTGTTCTTTCTTGAATACCTGACCGACCGGCAGTGTATCCGGAGCCTCGTGGTTTTGCACCGGGAGTGGCGTGCGTGTGGCAGTATAAAAGAATATTTACCAGAACGCCCTCGCCGTATACTCTTACACCGCAGACCACGAGGGAACCACATATATCTTTGAATACTGCACGATTAGAAGTAGGTGCTTTGCGTGCATGGCGGCCTGATAAAATTAAAAGTAAGACGCCGACGCCATTTATATCCGTATTTAAGAATACCCAGAGATAGGACTGTTACCACGACTATTTACTGTTTTATGATAATTTAGGAAAGTATCCACTACAACAGCCTTGAGTCGTGGTACGACTTTGATAGAAAGGACCCCATACGAGGAACTGCCTGATAACACTTTAGGGGTTGTTATCACTGGTTTAAACTATACGAATCGAGACTATGTATACCCCAAAGGAAGTGTTACTATATACATAAGAAAATTGCTAATCAAGACATCAACACTTGGAACGTGATAAACACAGCTCTGAATCGTCTTTTTAACCTTATGAGAAAAATAAAGAACAGATTTACCTTAGTACTCAAGTACAATTTTTGAAACTGGATGGTATATGTCCTGATGAAGACATATTTTAATGTTGAAACGCGTCGACTGGATGCCATCTACTCTTCCCTTTTTTAATTTTGAAATCCTTTGTATAAATAGATGTAAAATTATAGGAATGTTTTATTAATTGTAATCAATGTACTGATTTTTAGTATTGTCTCTTTTTTTAAATCTTATTAAAAATGTATTCATCCTAAAAACTGCACTAGTTTGTTTGTTTAATCTATTGTGTAACTGTTATTTGCCTGGGAGTGTTACTTTGCATATAGAGCTTACTGATACGCATTAATAAAGCACCTGGTTTTCAGGGCTTTCCTAAAAAGATCCAGTGTAGGTTGTGATTTAATCTCCAGGGGAAGTAAGTTCCATAGTTGAGGTGCCAAGATGGAAAAGGCCTTACTACCCCATCTAACCTTCCTGGAGCGTGGAACTACCAGTTGGTTAAGCTCCGAGGAGCGTAGACATCTCCTCGGAACATATCGAGTAAGCAAAGATCCAAGCGCATCAGCTGGGCCAGCCATGAGGGCGCGGTATGTAAGGCAGAGGAGTTTAAAAGAAACTCTCGAAATGATGGGGAGCCAATGAAGGCTCTTCCTTGCCGTGGTCGCTGAAGACAGCCAAGGCAGGGCCAAAACAAATCGTGCCGCCGCATTCTGCAAATATTCTGCAAGGGCAAATATTTTTTGGGTGACATCTATGAGACTTATTGGGCGGTAGTTTGCTGGGTCGAGTGGTGTACCTTTTTTGTAAATAGGAATAATTTCTGCCCCTGCCCAGGTCGGGGGCAGCGCCATACCTTGTAGGATGGCATTGAATAGTGTCCATAAATAAGGTGTCCACACTGCTTGCTCGTTTCAAAATAGGTCACCTGGAATTCTATCTAGCCCAGGTGCCTTAGCTGGAAGCAAATTACCCAATGCCAATGAAATCTCTTTCATTGTGCGGGGAGGGCATTCATATTTAGGGGGGTTTATATCTGCTAATACTTCCCTACCAGCTAAAGCTCCATCTACAGACCTTGAGTATAACATTTTAAAATAGGATCTCCAGACTTCTTCGCCTAGGTTTGGTCCAATAGCTGAATTGCCTTCAGGTTTCCCTGTATTAACTAGGTTCCAGAAGCCTCACATATCTCGATTATCTAAGGCTATTTTGATGGCTTCCCATTTATCTGTCTCCCAGCTAGTTTTAGCTTCAGCTATAGTTTTTTCGTATTGGGCCCTCGTTTCTTTGATACTCAGTAATAGAGCATGTTTGGCTTTCCTATATGTTTTGTTATACCAGGTATGCTTGGGTTTACGGTCCGGTCTTGTATTGTCGCTATTATAAAAAAAACTCTGCCAATTTAAAAAATATATCCTGATGGTTTTGTCCTATGGCCAACAGAGATTCTGAACCACAACTATTTTCAAAGAGTCGTAAAGCAGTTCCTAAAAAGGAGGTGATTTGTTTGTACAAGGTGGCCACTTTTTCTGTCAATTCTGCAAATGTTCCCCAACGTACTCTTCTACCTCCTTCAGTTAATACTAAATTTGGAGTGGGGTGTGTTTGTGCTGTGATGTTTGGGCACAGGGAGAGCTATTTCTAGGACCAGCGGATTGGGGTCGCTTTCATATCGGGGATTAATTAAAAAATCTATGGTTTTATGCCAAAGTTTGACGTCTATCAAAATATAATCTATTATAGATGCCTGTCCCAACTTATTAAAAGTAAATTTTCCCGGGCTGTTGGAGGGGAATCGACCATTGCATGTCCTTAGTGAGTGGCTGAGTGTGACTAAATTCATCTGTAAAACTAGCGGGGTCCAGCCCCTTATTGGCCGGATGTTGGTTACTGGAATAGACCAGACCGAATCTTCCTCGCTTGTAATGTTGGTAGTAATGCCATTGAGGGGCTCAAATCAAAGTGGCAATTAAAGTCTCCACCTATAATTGCATGGGTATTCTCTGGTAGAGTGTAAAGGAAGGTAGCGCGACAGTCCAGGGTCTGAGAAGTTTGCCCCTGTCTCACTGGATGAGAGTAGACATTGTTAATAGCAATCTTCGGGATGTTATAAAAAGAAAGAAGGATACACAAAATGTCAGGGGAAGCGGTATCTATCATTCTGACATTACAACCCAGATGTATGCCAACCCAGGTGCATAGGCCCCCTGATGGTCTCCCCCTCACCCCCTGGGCGGCTGGAATACAGTATGTAACATATCCCACTCTGTGTGGTTATGACCGTGACCATGTTTCCTGGAAGAGGCATAGCTCGTGTTTATCTATAAAGTCTCCCCAATCTGGGCGGTCCAATTTCGAGCTCAGACCTGTTATATTCCAGGATAGAATCTGGCTGTTCTGTGTTTCAGCTGGGATTACTGTCTGGGTATGCGGAGTATGCCTATCCTGTGATGTAACTTGGTGCATAATTTTAGTTTGACTATGGTTCCACACCTCGTTCCTTAAGCTACGTTCAGCAACCCGATGTAACTTTCTAGGATGGCTGGGAGTACCAGTTGTAATAATGGCCTCGCAGATTTTCTCAGAGACTTGATTACCCTTCATTATTCCTCCCCTCACCTCGCTGGGTGTTAGTATAAGTGAGACTTTTACTGTTAGGATTTATTCAATCTACCAGGTCCAAGGAGCTAAACCTATTAGTAAAGGGGATATTAAATGACATTGTGTTTTGGCATCCGGACCCGGATTTAACATGTTACAGTCTGGGTTCTCAGATCCCATTGTTTGTGCACAATTCCCACTTGGTCTAGCAAGGGACTAGGGGGATAGAAATATCCCAAGGGCAGTGTGTGAATGCCCCCTAGCTCCCTAGAGTGCCCCCTTTCAAGAATATGTTGGACCGCCCTACTGTATCTAAAGTTGATAACAACACAATCCCCCAGGATATCCTTGCGCCTCTGCCCCAGCCAGCTAACCCTGCTTGTAAATAGGATTTCGCTTTGAACTAAATGGGGGAGTGGTCTATATTTATTTAGCAAAAAAGTGGTTTTATTTTTTAATTCAAAGTGTGTCTCCCCTCTGCCTATTTCCAACTCTGGTACTCCAACTAGTATGACAACATAGGGAGTGGAGGCTGGGAGCAGATCTATACAGGGAAGTGTAGAGTTTGGTTCCCTTGATTTAGGGTAGGTTGGGTTTCCAATATTGACATCCCTAGTTCTTTGTGCTTGTTGTTTTGTTAATGGGCCTGATGTAATTGCTGTAGGCCTACTATAGTGGGCATTTTCAGGGCCGTAAGGGGACCTATGTTGGAGATTGACTAGGTCCTGATTTTGTTGGGCCGGTGGTTTAATCCCAATAGGCACATCGGTTTGCACAGTTGATTTCTGCCCTTCGCAAGGGGGTGGTGCTATAGAAACAAGTGGAGTTGCCTGATTACAGTGTGGAGCAATTTCTAAAATTGAGGGTTTAATAGATTCAATGGTATGCATGATAACATCAACTTTAATCCCCCATGAGTCCATCAATGTTGTTAAATTGTTGATGCATCTCGTTACAGCATCAAGTTCGAATTTAATAGCTTGGTCAAAGTATGCTTTAAGTTCCATTGCCAGACGAGATACCCATGATGGGGGTTCCAAAGTTTTCTGCCAACTCTCGTCAGCGACTTGTCCACCTGGTGATTGATTTGATGCCATCCCAGAACTATGTTTCGCCTGTTTTCCTCCCTTGTGTACAGTTTGCTTTCGAGGTCCTCCTTTTTTTTTTGCCCCCGCCCCCTCCTATGGTAGTCATAGTAGTATTATCCGGAGCTATGAGTTCTTGGAGACACAACAGCTCTGAATTAGTGGGAACAGTTGATATTTGAGGTGAGTGTGATAGCTCTGGCTCCGTAATTGTTGGGGTGTTTGGAAAGATCGGTGTTAAGGAGAGACGTCTCTCAGTGCGCTCTATTTCACTGGAAATGGCCCCTATTGACTGTTGCAACATTTTATCAATAGCAGTCGGTTGGACAGTGGGAGTTGACACGGGAGCTTTCTGCCCGGTGGTTGGCCTTCTCAGCGGGGGGGCGGGAGAGGTACGATTTCCCATGGCTATTTAGTAACCAGAACTCCTCAGCCCACAGCAATATTTAATGATGTTTTTCAATGTTGGAGGTAAGCGCTACCCACACTGGGCTCCCCAAGATGTAAAGTTTGCTGATTTTGCAAGCCCCCGGTTGCTGTCCCTGAACCAAATTAGCTCTAT
Organism: Lissotriton helveticus; assembly: GCF_964261635.1. Taxonomy (NCBI): domain Eukaryota; kingdom Metazoa; phylum Chordata; class Amphibia; order Caudata; family Salamandridae; genus Lissotriton; species Lissotriton helveticus. The sequence goes on along the minus strand of NC_136061.1, from coordinate 478,363,772 downwards.
AGGAGCAAGTAAACAAAGTTTAGGGCTGATTGGTAGCAATATTAAGGGGGGTGGCCCAGCCTCAATCGGTCTCGGATGGGCTCAGATAGGCCCGCCCGGCACGTCCCACGCGCGTCCTGCGCGGCGGGGTGTGAGGTAGCGCTATGTTGCGTGATTGGGATGCTTCTGCCCATAGCAGCTGTGGGTGATTACTGACGTAGCACTCTAAGACTCCGAGTCCCACCAGAGTGTGGCTGCTATCAACGGCGGCAGTGGGAGACCCCTGTGGTGCTTGTCAGCTCCTCATGGGAGGGGGATTGTCCCCAGGCTCCCTGGTGTCCCCTCCAGCAATCGTTCCTGACAGACAGGTACAATCAAGCAGCCCCCGCACTGTGAGGTGTGAGGCAGCGCTTTGTAGCACGATTGGGACGCCTCCGCCCTCAGCAGCTGTGGCTGATTACTGGCGTAGCACTCCGAGATAGCGAGTCCCACCAGAGTGTGGCTGCTATCAACGGCGACATCGGGAGACCCCCGTGGTTTTTGTCAGGTCCTCCGGGGAGGCGGCTTGCCCCCCGGCTCCCTGGTGTCCCCTCCAGCAATCAGTCCTGACAGACAGGTACAATGAAGCAGCCCCCGCACTGCGAGGCAGCGCTTTGTAGCGTGCTTGGGACGCCTCCGCCCTCAGCAGCTGCGGGTGATTACTGGCATAGCACTCTGGGACTCTGAGTCCCACCAGAGTGTGGCCGCTATCAACGGTGGCAGTGGGAGACCCCCGTGGTGTTTGTCAGTTCCTCAGGGGAGGCAGATTGCCCCCCCCCAGCTCCCTGGTATCCCCTGCAGCAATCAGTCCTGACAGACAGGTACAATCAAGCAGCCCCCGTACTGCGAGGCTCAAGGCAGTGCTTTGTAGCACGATTGGGACGTCTCCGCCCTCAGCAGCTGCGGGTGATTACTGGAGTAGCACTCTGAAACCCCGAGTCCCTCCAGAGTGTGGCCACTATCAACGGCGGCAGCGGGAGACCCCCGTGGTGTTTGTCAGCTCCTCAGGGGAGGCAGATTGCCCACCCAGCTCCCTGGTATCCCCTGCAGCAATCAGTCCAGACAGACAGGTACAATCAAGCAGCCCCCGTACTGCGAGGCGCAAGGCAGTGCTTTGTAGCACGATTGGGACGTCTCCGCCCTCAGCAGCTGCGTGTGATTACTGGAGTAGCACTCTGGGACGCTGAGTCCCACCAGAGTGTGGCCACTATCACGGCAGCAGCGGGAGACCCCCGTGGTGTTTGTCAGCTCCTCAGGGGAGGTGGATTGCCCCAGGCTCCCTGGTGTCCCCTCCAGCAATTGGCCCTGACCGACAGGTATAATCAAGCAGCCCCCCAAGATTCCTCAAGAAGGTATTCTCAATCATTTGAATTTGGTCAATGTTGGCGTACCCCCAAATTTCACTGCCAAGGTTGAAATCAGAATATACTTATATATTTTTAACATAAGATCAGGTGGTTTATGACCGATACGCCCAACAAAGTCATGCACTCCTGAAATTCTCTTTGTTAAATACTCCCAATTTTCCAAACTAAAGGTGTCCAACTAAGACAGGAATTCAAGAGAAGCCAGACTGAGTAATTATGATAATCGGAGAAGGAAAAACAAAGCGAGGGTCCCCTACAGCCCATCCAGGAGGAAATAGGTAACCACAAAGTAACAATGGTTGAGGCTGCAGCATAAGCATATGGTATGGGAAAGAGTGCACTAGACTGAGGGCAAATAAATAAACAGGTAATATTATGCAAAGATGAGGTTTTAAAAAGTGGGTCAGATGCAGTTATGGCTTGTTTAATGTAGGTTACTCACAGTAAGAAACTTGACATCTACAAATGTCTACATACAGACCTGATGTAAATGTAACACACTCTACATCATGTTGACTGTAATAACTATTACTGAAAGAATAAAGAACAAGTTAACCCCATTCATTTTAATCCTGTCTTGCAATCTGCTCCTTTCCATCTGCCACAACATACAGAGGGCTACATTTACAAGTGACTTATATGAATAGGTGTGTCTTAATCCAGGTTTAGAAATGAGTTGCACCTAACTTTTCAGGCCTTATTTACAAAGCACTTTGTAAGAGTCGGTAGGTGTCTCTTACTACAGGCGCAGCTATATTTTACTAACTGATTTCCAGAAGTATGACATGCGTCGTCATGGATTGTAGTAAGCATTACTCTTGGGGTAACCTACATCTACAACAGTAGTAAGCTGTGTGAAATGGGGCCAACGTCTTCAACTTAAACACTCTTGTATAAACATAATATCATTGAACCTATAAATATGTATTCATATGGTTATTTTCTTTAATCGTGTTATTGTATTTTTATAACACATTGAGCATACAGTTCAGTACTGCATATAAACTGACAATTGCAACATTATTTCACACTTCATAATATGAAGGATTGCAATTTCCGTAAATACAGTTGAAGAGAATAATATTTAAACATTCACTCACAGACCAATTACATCTTTAACTAACATGACAGTGCTCAGTTATGTAGAACAGAAATATTAACAGTTGCCAGAGCAAATTTTATTAGCAAACAAAACTGTATTTTTAAAGAATAAGGTTCATTTAAATGTCATCAACTAAACACAAAAACTGATTGTAGGTAATTATATTTAAATGCTGTAGGCCTAAAGGTAAAATAAATATGTGCTGGCTAAAGTTAGCCGAGCAGCCATGTTAACTTAAAATAATGCATTAACCTTCAAGGATCTGTTTTCATGTTGGATCGTTGTTTACATGTGATTTGTTTTCTCTCTTTTTGCAGATGTAGAAATTTTCCAGAAGCCTTCTGATAGCTATTGATTAGACACTTGTTTTGTATTAGACAACTGATAGTCAGGTTCTCGAAGGGGCGCGGCTAGCATCCACCGAGTATGGCCGCTTCCTAACGAGGCTACCGTTCCCTGTGTCCTTATCCTACCATTTCCAAAGCCATCCAAGGTGACAAATGCGCTAAAAGTGTCTCGACTCCTTACCTGACTCCCCCCCACCCCGAGAAGCGCGGCTGGCCCGGTGGTGTGGGTGCAGCTTCGAACCCGTTCTTTCAAGGCTCCGACCGGAGTGGTGGTGCCACAGACTTGGGGAGTTGAGTGGCGGCTAGGCCGAGACCCGTGCAAGGACATGAGGCTGGTGACAAGGTCGAGCCGAGCTGCCTTCCCTGCGGCTGCCCGACCAACGGAGCAGGAGCGAGTACTGCTGAGACGCGGTGGGGGCCGGAGACCCCGGATCGGAGATCTGCGCACCGGCGGGAGACGCTGAGGCCAGAAGATTGCAGTGGGCTGAGCCAATCCGCAAATCGAGGCTGCGGCTTTGGGGCGTCACAGATCCTGCAGCCGGTGAGGTGCTGGGGATAAAAGAGCAGCAGCAAAAAAGCAGCAGGTGGGGCAGCGGCTCACACGCTAGATAGGAGGCGCCCAGAATTGAAAAACACACGTGGAAGAGGGTCCATCAGAAACAGCTGGCACAGACTGCTAGCACATGGACAAGTCTGCTGCCCACGGTGCCTGAAGTTACTGTGAGAATAGCTACACGTGGGGCCTAAGTCTCCTGCAAGACGGGAAATAACTGATTTAAGACTGGTGCCCACTTAAATGCTCAAACAACTGGAGGGGAGCGGGCCTGGTGGTACCTCGGGAATCGGGCGCTCCATTCGAGGGTAAAGACTGGAAGCAGTGGAGGAGGTTGGGAGTCAAAACTGTCTCACCTCCGTATACCCACAGTGAAGCAACCCCGTGGGACGTACGATCTCTCAATGGCCTGGGGCGCGGTTTCTCAGGGCCACCTAGTGTAAGCTGATTGGGGTCTGTGGTGTCCGGTGAAGTGATCCATGGTCCAGGCTTGGTGTGCGTAGGTGGTGAGACGGCCATGCCCATGGGCTGTGACTGACCTGGACGGAGGCGGCTATAAGGAGGGGCCTGGAGAGGAACTCCAGGAGGTGACATTGCTGTCAGCGCTAAAGCGGGAGCAAAAGGTGAAGCTTGAATTAGGCGGTGGGCGCAGATGCAGCCTGCCGGGGTGAACCTGTGCTGGTGGAAGAGCCTAACCTAAGCTACAGAGCCGAAACAGGGGCAGGAGCGTACAGGAGATGGCTCGGAGGAAGTGTGGTGCTGCCTCGACATTCCTTTTACCAGGCTGCGGATACCCCGGGAGTTGGCCTGTGACCTGGGCTGAAGTGCTGCCGGTCTACCCGCACTCATGGCATCGGGCGGGAAGGGACCCAAGGCTAACGCTCAAAAATAACTTGCCAAGTTTGCCTGGTCTAAGGCGGGAGACAAAGGAGATCTGGCGGAGAAAGAAGGGGGGGCAGCTGTCCCCAAACAGGGATCAGAGCCAACCTTACATGATGTTATGGCAGCTATTAATGGGGTGCGTACCTCGCTGGATTCGGTGACGGTTGAGGTCTCCCTTATCAGGGCGGATTTCCGGAAGATGGATGAAAAAGTCAAGGAGCTTAAGATAGTTACAAGCGCCCTACAGATGGATACCTTGGATCTACAGACTCAGATGCTCGAATTGCAAAGGAAGCAAGAGCAGATGACGCAACAGCTGGATGATTATGAAGCCCGGGCTCGCCGTAATAATATTCGCTGCTATATAGAACAAGGGGAACCCAAAGTAGCAATAGGTCCGGGACCTTGGGAGTATACAGTATTTCACGAGACAGTGGTCCCAAACAACAGTGGGACAGAAGCCTGTGGTAGTTGGACACAGGCTTGTGTCCCACTTGGAAATTGTTTGATATCTTGCCACATTTGAGTATACTGATTATTAAATTCTGTCCGGCTGGACATTGAATATAGATTCCTATTATGGTCTTTATATATCTTTGTTTTTAAATTGTAACTGTTGTTTTGGACCACTGTCTCGTGAAATACTGTAATAATATTCGCATCCTAGGAGTTCCGGAGAGAGCGGAGGGGCCGGCGGCGGACCTATTTGTGGAAGATCTCGTTACCAAGCACCTCAAGCCTAAGACTCTGTCTAGCTACTTTTCCATTGAAAGGGCCCACAGAGTGCCGGGTGGGAGGCCGAAGCCGGAAGTGTCGCCCAGGTCCCTCATTGCCCGAGTGTTAAACTATCGAGACATGGACATAATCCTTCAGACAGCAGGATCTAGTCCCCAGCTGAAAATAGACAACTACGAGGTTGCCTTCTTTCCAGACTTCACGGCTAAGGTCCAGGCCCAGCGACGCAGCTTTCAGGCAGTCAAGAAGGAACTACGAGACCGGGAGGTTAAGTACGCAATGCTCTTCCCTGCAATGTTGCGAGTGGAATCAGATGGCAAATCGTGGTTCTTTGAGCCACCAGACGCTGTGTGGGACTGGATGGAGGGCTGGAACAAGGCTAGGGGACAGAGAAGAGATCGTTCTGGCAGGTCTGGACACCTAAGAGGTAACCGCGAAGTGACAGCAACTAATGACCCAACGGAGGAGGACTCTCGGGCGAAGGAGCAGGAGTGACGACCCCTGGAGAAGGCGGTGCAGTGATGGGACCTTGTTGAGAGCGCAAGCATGGGGGGAGAGGGGAAATGGGGAGTGAAATACCCATTGGTGTGAGAACAGTTAGAGTTGATACAGTATACATACTGAGAATGATGGGACGAATAGATGCGATTTGATTAAGACTAGCACGATGGGCTAAGTGGATGGCTAACATTCAAGATGATTGTGATGTGTACACAAGGGGACAGGAGTTTAATAACCCCGCACAAATTCAGCCTTTCAGGGCGGGTGAGAGGCACTCTGCCATGTTTGAGTGTGGGTGTGGGTAGTTTTAAATCCACGGGCAGGGAGGGGGGTAAGGGTTAAGGGGAGCGGTAGAGAAGGGAGTTCAAATGTTTTTTGTATTGTTATTCGACAGCGTAAAGTAGCCATATCGACCATTGAGCGGCAATTACTGAGTAGACTGGTTCAAGTTTTTTCCTACATAGCGATGATCCGAGTACTGGAATCGAATGTGTCACATGGGAATGGGGCAGAATAGAGACCGTACCCTTTCAGTAATGTCCTGGAACGTCAATGGGTTGGAGATCAAATTAAACGGGGAATAGTGCAAAAATACCTAAAGAGACACTCACCTGATGTGGTCTTTTTGCAAGAAACACAATTGGTGGGTCAGAAAACCAAGGACTTACTAGGTGGGGATATAAACTCCTGATACAAGCGGATTACACCACGGGCTCAAGGGGGACAGCTATACTGGTTAGGAAAAATACGCCCCTTATTGTTCATAAGAGATGGGCGGATGTTGGAGGTCGTTTCGTGGGGGCGGAGGCCCAGTGGGATGGAATAGACGTCAACATACTCTCAGGATATGCTCCACCAGCTCTGGGCAAGGCGGCGCTGGAAGAACTGGGGGACAGGCTGACGAGACTCCGGGAAGGCACACTTATAGTGCGGGGAGACTTCAATATGACCTTAGATGACACTGTTTATCGTCACCCACCGAAGACTAGGGAGAAATCAAATGACCTAATGGCTGACTTTGTGCAGGCGATGGGCTTGACATATGTGGTCGGGTGCTTCACCCCGCTGATAAATTGTTCGCGTATTTCTCTAGTGTCGCAGTTGATCACGTATTGATTATTTCCTTACGCATCTGCCCTTGATAGGTAATTTTGCCCAGTATAAGGTTCTCCACAGAGGTATTTCGGATCATTTCCCAGTATGGACGGAATATACGCACTGGGAACAACAACCACGCACCAAGATTGTCCTTAATCCATGGCTCCTACATATACCGGATATAAGAAGTGAACTCCACCCTCAGACGGAGAAATATTTTATTGAAAATGTGGGCTCAGTCGATTCTGCACAAATAATTTAGGAGGCAAATAAAGTGGTTCTTAAGGGGCAAGCTCTGTCACTAAAGACAAGTTATATCGCAAAAAAGCGTGAACTCTTGTCAAGGTAGAGGCTGACCTTCTCGATCTAGAGCGGGAGCATTCACGAGACCACTCACCGGACACTAGCCATAGACTCCTACTGAAGCAGGACAAGTATTTGATCAAAACTAGGGAACAGATGTTGGCTAAACATTGTCCCACCCAACATAGACTCTATTAGCTTGGGGATAGGGCCGGCAGGACATTGGCGTGGTTGGAAAGGCGAGAGCAGGGGTCCAGATGAGTACAAAAGTCGACGACACTGGGGGGTGAAGAAGTGATTCATCCGCAAGCAATAGCAGAGAAATTTGCTGATCACTTTGAAACTGTGTACTCCCCCTCCACCCCATACATGGCGGAGGACTCGCGTCAGCTCCTCCACGACAGTAATGTGCCGGGCCTCTCAGACGAGGAAATAAGCAAGGTCTTGGGGCAGATTAAGCCCGAAAAGGCGATGGGGCCTAACTGCATTCCAGTAGAGTTTTTGAAGGCTACTGCCTCTCTAACTGTGCCGCACTTAAAAGCCATGTATGGAGAAATTTTGGAGGTGGGTGGGCTACCAGTAGACCAGTGGCTAGCCACCATCGTAGTCATTCACAAGAAGGGTAAGCCAGCGCATAACTGTGGCTCCTATAGGCCTATCTCGCTGATTAACGTAGAGACAAAGGTGTTGGCAAAAGTCTTGTTGAATAGATTGGGGTCAGTTATTACATCACTGGTCCACCTGGACCAATCTGGCTTTATGCCAGGTAGAAATATGGCCCTTAATATATGGCGTTTACATAATGTGATGGCTCGTAGGAAGTATATTGAAGAAGATGCGGCTGTGCTATCTCTTGACGCCTCCATGGCATTCGACTCCATTGAATGGCCATATCTGTTCGAGGTCCTAGGGAAGGTGGGACTGGGACCTAAATTCATAGCCTGGGTAAAGCTTCTATATACCGGTGTGCTGGGAAGGGTGAGGGTTACTGGTTTTACATCTAGGACGTTCGAGCTACTAACAGGTACTAGACAAGGTTGCCGCTCTCCCCGCTGATTTTCTCTCTTGTGCTGGGGCCTCTCGCGGCCTGGGTGCGTAGGGACATCATGGTGCGAGGAATGTGCTGGGCAGATGACGTGGAAGCCCAAATATCCCTCTATGCAGACGATATACTGCTATATCTGGCATCCCCGTATAAATCGATTAGAGTGGTGTTGGATATATTAACAAACTTTGGTAAATATTCGGGGTATGCGATAAATTGCCACAAGTCTGTATTGTTTATGTTGAAAGGCGCAGTTCCCTGCCTTCCGGCAGACTGCACCATCGCGGTTGTGACTGAGGAGTTCTGCTATTTGGGGATCTTTGTCAATTAGGATCAGGCTACTTTCTACAGCTCCAATTTGGCTCGATTATGAGCGGATGTAAAACATTGGAGGTCTCTGCCCTTAACACTGGTGGGGAGGGGGTACTCTTTAAGATGCTAGCCGTTCCTTGCTTTCTCTATATACTACACAATTGTCCCCACTCGGTCCCTGACTCATATTTTAGAGTGGTTGAAGGGGAGATTCGCATGCTGCTCTGGGATGGCAGGGCCCCTAGAATTGCACTGCAGAAATTGACGAAAGGTTGGTACGATGGGGGCATAGCACTTCCTGGCCTACAGCGTTATTACTAGTCGGCGCAACTGGTGCCCGTCAATCACTAGATGTATCACCCCCCCGAATGACCCCGCATATGCCCTTGATCGATACCAAACTGATCGCTCTGGATATTTGGGGCCCCTATACATTAGCGATAAGAAAAACAAGGGGAGGTTCTTTGGACCTACCCATCACACTCTGGAAATTTGCCATGTGGTTTCTTCCCGGCTGGGACGGAAGGGCGTCTTCTCGCAGGCCACACCATTATGGTTCACCAAAAAACTGGGTATGCTGTGCTATCAGCCCGGGTTTGATAAATGGGACCTCATCGGGATATCAGCGGTGAGGTATCTGGTTAAAAAGGGAGTAATGCTTACTTTTAGTGAGCTCCAGAAACAATATCATCTGGCGCAGGGTGAACTATATAGGTATTTACAGATCAGACATGCACTGCAGGCTGCGTTTCCATCTCTTAAAGATATACCAGAGTCGTCACCTCTGGAAGACCGCCTGCTAGATGGGCCCCTCGCTTCAAAGGCAATATCTCTAACTAACAAGAAATTGAGTAATAATCTGCCGGACACATTCCCGAAGCTCAGGGTGTGAGGGCAAGATGATATCGGTCCTTTAGATGATGAGGACTGGCATACGGCACTTATATTCCCTCGAGAGGCGGCTATCACACAGAGATTTCGGCTGATCCAGCTTAGGATACTTCACCGATCATACATCTCCAGGACAGTTTTGTCGAGAATAGGATCTAGACCTGACGACCGTTGTAGGAAGGGTTGTGGACAGCAGCCACATTTTACCATACCCTGTGGACTTGCCCAAGAATACGCGCCCTGTGAGAGGGAGCCTCAGACCACATGCGTACAGCTTTGGGGAAGGACATAATGCTAACACCACAGCTGGGACTACTGAATATATGGGAGGCGACTGATCTCACGGAGGTTGAAAAGCAATTTACGACACTGGGATGTACACTGGTGAAACTGGAGCTGCCTAGAGGTTGGGGGGAGCAAACCCACCACTCGTCACCATGTGGGCCAAAGAAATGGATAGATGTATGTTGACGGAGACTGAGGTTTTTAAGGCTTGGGGGTGTCCTAAGAATTGGGATAGGAAGTGGTCACTCTGGAATAAACATTGTAGGGAGCCCTGTGTGTCATCTCCTGTTAAAATGGAGATGCAGAGACTAGCAAGTCTTGTAGGAAATGTTTAATGTATAACCAACAGTAATGTCTGCTTGCTTATTTTGCTGACAACCTTGAATATGTCGCCCAATCATTTATGTATGGCTGTGATTGAAATCAATAAAAACATATTTTAAAAAGATAGTCAGTTTCTCATCAGGAGATGAGAAGGCAAGAGGAAGAATGAGTCATGAGAAGAACAGTCTGGACTACAGAATGCGAAAGATGTAACTTTTCAAGGTCTAATGTCTAAAGACGAATGTACAAGTATGAGAAAATGGGGAGTTTACCTATCCCTAGGAATTTATCGAAACACTATTGGGGACACAGGAGATGAAAGAAAATAATGATCTTCTTAGGAACTCAGGTCCAGAGTTGTTAATTGCCCTGAATGCGATACAGAGTGCCTTGAATTTAATTTGGTTCCTGACCGGCAGCCAATTAAGTTGGCGTATAACTGGAGAAATAGATTTAAACTTGAGTGTGCCAGACAATATTATGGCCGCTGAGTTATGAACTACTTGCAGCTTATTTAAAACTTTCTTCTGGGCATTTAAGAAGAGGCCATTGCAATAGTCAATCTTAGACAAGACTAATGTGCACATGAGGGTTTTTCCTGCGCTCAGAGGGAGAAAAGGAAGGAGTTTCCTAATCATTTTGAGGTGAAAAAGGATGAAGACTCCACCGAGTTTGCATGGTGTATGAACAAAAGCTTATCATCAAATATCACTCCCAAATTCCTAACCTTAGTAATTGGTTGAGGCGAAGGTCCCAAATTGGTTGGTCACCAAGTTGGGGACCAGCTGGGGGATAAAGTACCAAAAGTCATTACCTCTGTTTTATCGGAGTTCAACTTCGGGCAGTTGCATGACATCCAAGAACTGATGTCTCGCATCCGCTCTTGAAAATTTGCTGCCACTACTAGTCCATCACTGTAGACTGCCAACACAAGTTGGGTATCATCGGCGTAAGAGGTTAACCTCATCCTGTGGGTTTTAATGACCCTGGCCAGGTCCGACACGTAGATATTAAATAAGGTCAGACTTAGGGAGGATCCCTGAGGCACCCCACAGGGGAGGGAGAAGACCGGAGAGTAGAATTTGCCCAGCTTAATGGACTGGGTACGATTGGTGAGGTATGAAATTAAGAGAGCTCTAGCATTTTGCTCAATGCCAATGGAAGAGACACGGTCGATCAAGATGGCATGATCGACCATGTCAAAAGCCGCGGACAGATCCAACATGATCAGGACTGCCGCACTACCTTTATCCAAGATCAACCTGATCTCATCTGAGGCCTTAATGAGGGCCGTCTCCATTCCATGCCCCTTCCTGAACCCAAATTGAGTATCATCAAGCAGATTGTTGTTGTCGATGAATTGGGCTAATTGCATGTTCATTATTTTTTCAATGATTTTTGATGGAAAAGGGAGGCAAGCTATGGGTCTGTAATTTTTCGGTTCTAACAGATCAAGGTTACATTTCTTAAGTAGGGGTTTCATGATGGCCTTTTTCCAAACTGACGGGTAAACACCAATGTGAAACATTAAATGACAATTGTCACTAAGGATTGGTGCAATGGGGTCCGGGATGAGTTTAAGGATAGAAGGGGGAGAAGAGTCCAGGGGGGATTGAGATTTGATAGAGAGGACAAGCTTTCGTACCTGCTCAAATGAGACCTGACTGAATTCTGAGAATGCGGTGGTGATGGAAGTATTGATTAGGTTGTTAGAGGTAGGCGGATCTAAATTAGACTGAGTAGAATACATTTGACTGACCTTATCTTTAAAACAATTGGCGAGGGAATTACATAGGTCTGGTGAGATTTCAGTAGAAGTACCTGTCGGGGGTGTAGAGAGTTTGGTACCACCTGAAATAGTTGCTCGGCGGAGTTTTGGGCCGATTCTATTTGTGTGAGATAGTATTTACTTTTTTCTGTGACGATGAGATGTTTGTATTTAGTCATTGCCTCTTTGTATAATGCTTTAGCATTACTATTATAATCTTTGCGCCAATGTCTCTCTACATTTCTGCAACGTTGTTTCTTAATTCCTCTGAGAATCAAGGTGCGGAATGGACCCTTCGATTAGTAGAGACCTTTTTTAGGTGGTACTAACGTAATAAAAGCGTTGTGTAACCAGGTAGAGTAATTGTTAGATGCTATTTCGGGATCTACTGAGGGTCTGTATTGGGAAGAGGAAAGAGATTTTTGCAAAAGTTGAGCATTGATGTTATTCCATGTCCAAATCTGTTTAGGTTTGAGGGAACTCATACCCCTAGTGTTGGGTTTCCTAATCTGAATGGTCCAAGCGTTTAGTTAAAATCTGGGTATAAAGTTTTTGATCGCTATTTAACAAGGAGATAGGCCTCTAAGACTCACAGACATTTGGGTTCTTTTCTGGTTTTAAAAGAATCATTATCATAGTCTCATCCCAAGATTTTGGATGATCCTGACCAGATATAAAAGCAGAATTGAATAATTGGAACAAAAACAGGACTAACTGCTCTTTTAAGATGACATAAATCTCATTTGGAATGGAGTCAGGGCCTGCAGCTTTCCCCTTTTTCAACATACTTATTACCTGGAGGTTTTCTTCAGTGGTTATGGGACGACTCAGATTTATTTTTTCTTTGAGCTGGAGATCTTAATCTTGGAGGAACTCCTCCACAACATTTTCACAGAACGTTAAATCCTCTGTATAGAGGTCTTGGAAAAATTGAGCAAACACTTTTCCAATCACAAGATCATCAGTGATAATATCTCCTGAGTTCGCACAACTGAGGTCTTTTATCAGATTTCTTGATTGGTCCATCTTGACCTTCCACGCAAGTAGTTTGCCACATCCCTCCCCATATTTGTGGTTAGATAGTCTGCTGGCTTCCCACTTTCTTTTGATTATTAATTCAAGATAATCGGTCAGCCTATGTTTTGCTGAATTAAAATTTTGTGAGATGTTTAAATTGCCTTGTGTTTGTGCTAACGCTGATTGATTGGTACATATTGCTGCCTCGAGGCCTTTAATTTCCTCTATCACTTTCTTTGACTCAGCGAAAGATAAAGTTGTGAAGAACCCTATTATGTAGGCCTTATATAAATCCTAGACCACACTGGGGGAGCAGAGTTAAGATTACATTTTAAAAACTCTTTAGTTGTATCTCTTAGTTTTTCTAATACCGAGGACTACTGAAGTAGGGAACGATTAAGTGTCCATCTACGGGAAGGCGGTCTTTGAGTATTGATGTTTTCCAAGACCACTACAGAGTGATCAGACAAATGCTCTGGAGCATGCTTAACCTTAAGAGTATTTTTACATGTAAGAGTATCGACCAGAAAAAAATCAATTCTGAAATGGTCCCCGGACTTTTAATTATGGAAAGTATAGTTTCCTCCTGCTGTACCTGCTCAAAGATTCATCTCTCTCCAAATATCTAGGAGCCCCATATCTGTCATTAGCTGTTTCAGGGCCAACCTCAAATTATGGGTAGCTGTCGCAACTCTCACTAAGGTCGAGTCTTGGGTAGCATCCCAAACTAGGTTAAAGTCCCCTCCCAATATGATAGTGTAATTTATATTAATTAGTTGTAGAAATAAGGTACGTATTGGAGCGGGATCGTCTAGATTTGGTCCATAATAGCTCACAAAAGTCAACCAGGAACCGCAGATTTTTGCTGTAGCTATTGACCACCTTCCTAGGGGGTCAACAAAACAGTCCCCAAGTATAGCTTGGGCGTTTTTCTTAAACAAGAGAGCTACCTCTTTTATTGTGCATGACTGGGTTGTGCAAATACAATGTTTTTTTTTAATTAAAGCCCAATCTTCTTTCAACAGATGTGACTCTTGAATAAAAATCACATCATTATCTGAAAGTCTTAAACATTCCAACATTTTCCTCCTCCTGGAAAGAACCGAGTCCATTCACATTCCATGATATGATTTTTAGGGTTTTTAATTTCTCTGGCTTACCCCTATCTATCATAGAAGAAAGCACAGAGCCACAAGCCCACTTAGATATAGAACACTGAAGTATCCTACCCCCATTTAGAGAGCTGGACAATCATTCAGGCTATGTTGAATTTTTTGAACATTGTTTGTACATGAGGACCATTTTTTTCTTTTTTTCCACATGATCCCCGCCATGTGCTTAAACTCAAAACCAGCATTTTCTGAAATATTCCTACCTTTGTGACCCATCCCATCCTACCCATCCCACCCTCCCACCCTGGGGTAGCTCATTGCTTCTTACTTCTCCTATGGCCCGCCGTACTCGTAATCAGGCCCTTAAGCATTAGCTAAGCTCCCAGGCGAAGTCTCCTGAATGCTCTAGGAAAACGTAGTATATCATCCTCCATAGACAAGCCAAGTTTGGCAGAATTCTGAAAGTAGTTAATAAGCTTATACTCTTTATTCCACCAGTACAAGGTCACTCATCTTCAGAATGTCATAATACTTGTTAGTGATAGGGGTGTTTGAAATGGAAGGCTGAGATGTCTCCATTCTATGACTATATGAAAGGAAAATATATTTAAGGATGTAAAGTATGTTTCTAATTTGCAGATCAATTGGGATAACGGCTGCTTTAGGATACTCAGTAAGAATGCAAGCATGGAGCTCTGTGCAATCATGTTTCTTTTTGGCCTTTTCCAATTTATCTTACGATCAATGGTCACTGATGTAGTAAACAATGAGGGAACCGTTTATAACCTTTGCTATATACTTCTCTGTGCACAAAGGTGCCTAAGTAGGCAACTAACAAGATGTATGCCAAATAGAGGGATAAGAACTATTAGAAAAAGCTCTTGTGGTGTCACATACCTCCCTATTCATCAGGACATTCCACGTAAAAGTCTTTACATTCAACTCAGTGTTCTGGTTCAGCATAGACCACCTTGTGGTCTAATTGATCTCCATTCATTTTTACATATGTCCCCATACCATATTTGTTCCGATGAGACCCTAGAAACATTTTAAGGGTCGTAATATCATCAACACATACCAAGCAAACCAGTAAAGGAATCGTTATCTATTGTCCTTAAAGCTATAGGTGTTTGTTTGTTAGCAACAGGCCACCCCCTTTGTAAATGTATTTTGTTGCTAAGAGGAACACTGGCTTCACATTGCACCAATTGACGTATTTATTTTTGTGGTTTTGGTATGCTCCTGGTCTTGAATTGACAACTGAGAATATTAAATTGATCTTTTTATTTTATGGTGGTTTTCTGTTTACGTATTGTCACACAAGCATTGATTGCATGAGGTAATTTATCCTACAAACATATAATTGAATGTGAATGAGACCTATTGGATTAACCGTTGTTGCCAAATATTTATTTGATATCCAGGTTCTCATGGGTCTAAGGGTTGCTTCTGTAGTCTTATAGCACTACTCCTTGGCAGCCCAGCTACAACTAGTAAGTCATTGGCTGTCTAAAAACCATTTGTAGGACACAGTAACAATGGATCTGGTTTACAGATTGTCAAAAATTGCACACCTTTTTCCCCAGTGATAAAGACATCCCTCTCTAACTCACAGCTTTTGCGTAAGGCTCATTGTTGTTTTAGAAGGACCTTACATATCAACGCTAAGGAAGTTCCATACGCCCTCGCTGATCAGCTGCCGGGGCTGACGTGTGCTGCGTCCTCCCAGATGCAGCTGGACCTCAGATTTGGTAAGCAGCCAACATTAACACACTTGGTAATCTTTTTCAAAAGGGCCAACTTCTGGCCTTTGATGACTGTAAAATAAGTACTGGAGTCTTGATTGTAGTTCAGACTAGAAAAAAAGGTTAGGGGTTCTGCCCAACTTACCCTCCGTGCCTGAGCAGGAGACATCCGAGGATGAAAAAGTAGAAACCAGTGGTACTGAAGGGATAAATCTACTTTTAATTTTCAAACAAGAAACAATCAATTATCTTGTGATTTGCGAATTATACGCAGCATAAGTATATATTAGTTCATATACACATATATGAGCGAACAGCCAGAGAGGCACAATATCAACAAATAACACAATCTATATACAACACATCACATGTACATTATATACAAATACACAAAACACTATACAGTACCAAAAACACTTCTCTGTACCCTTGAGACAAAAGAATAAATATATACACCAATTTACCTATGTACCTCCTCTCAATTTGGGGTGGAGTATACAACAAAATGGTAGACCCAAAGACAAAAACACCAGGGGGTTAACTTATCAACCCAGCCTACATTTGTGTTGGTGTGCCTTGGAAAAAATCCAATGTTCCTTAAATTTTTACAGGGGACTCCGTTCAAAACATAAGGTGTCGACGCAGTCGCGGTCGCATTTCAGCCAGATGATATAGGCTTCATCAGGACAGGGTACTCTATTCTTCGCGGCCCTGTCCGAACCTCGGGCTGGTATCGCCGGTCCCCCCACCACAGCCACAAAAGTGGGTGGGGTAGGAACCACCGTCTAGATTCTATTTCAGTGGACTCTCAATATCTTCGTGATGTCCGCCCAGGTAGAGAATACTCTCTGAAGTAGCTCAAGTCTCGCAGTCTTCCTTCAGTTTACAAACAAGGTAAGTGGCACGTTAACTCAGTGCTCGCTCCTGATTGTAGTTCAAACGTAGGTTTATTGTGGTAAAGAATATAAACCCACAACCAGAGCCGTTCAGTCGTGAAGAAGCCAACGTCCAGAATGACGTTCAGAGGAATCTTCACGACTGAAGGGCAGCACTCTGGAACCTAAGACACAGAACGAGTCTCATGGATGCACCACGAGACTCTTGATATACAGAAAAGAAATATGTAATAATTATTATATAACATCTTCCCCTCTTAGAAGGGTAACAAAGGAAACAGAAAATTGCAAACACAAATCTACTCCAAAACATAGTCTCTCAATCTACAGGACAATTGCTTTAAACGAGAAGCTCTTTTGGTTGCCACTTCGGGAGACTCTTCCAAAGCTGTATCTGAGGGTAATGACAAATTGTAAGAGACAACAAACTGTGAAGCTACAGGTATTCCTGGAGTCTCTTCCAAAGGTAATGACAAATGGTCAGAGACAGCGGATTGTGATACCATAGATGTTTCCAAAACTGGATTAGAAGAGGGTTGCTCATTAGCTAAATCAAACCAATCACAATGCTCTGAAGTGGCATGTTCTGTGATAACATGGGCCTGAAGTGGGGAGATTTTAACAAGAACCCGCTTGTTCCACCATCCTTTGTTATCAAGAAGAGCTGAACCTTTACTAACTTGTGTAACCAAATTTGGAGAAGAGAACTTGGATTTCCCTTTCACGACTCTTTTAGGATTTTTAATGAGCACCCAATCCCCTTTTTGCAAGGGCTGATCAAAGGAATGTTTGCCTTCGTCAAAACGTAATTTCATAGACTGTTGTTTAGCCTTCACATTTTCCTGAATAGAGTAAGAGTTAACATACAAATGACAACTCCCATGTAACCAACTAGGATTGAGAAGTGAATGTACTTTCCTTTTCCTAAGCAAAATAAATGGTGCAACACCAGTTGTAGAGTGTGGAGTGGTATTGTATGCCCACACTTTGTCATGAACAAAAGACAAAGGATCTAGCCTGGAGGAGATTGCCGTTTGTATACCCTCCTTGATTATACGATTACTCCTCTCAACTAATCCATTCGAAGAGGGTGAATACAATGCAACCTACTAATGAGAAATGTCATGTCTTAAGAAAAGAGCACATTTTTGGGAAACAAAATGTGCCCCATTGTCAGTAACAATGGTTTTGGGAAAACCTTCAACATCAAACACAGATTGTAAAAATTTTACAGCATTTTCAGTTGATGCAGAATTGCAAAAAGAGTAATACAACCATTTAGTATAGTAATCAACTAAAACAATCAGATACTTGTTTTTAATTGGTCAAACATCACAAGGGCCAGAAAAATCGAAACCCACTTTGTCCCATGGACCTACCAGAAGAGGTACAGGACATAAAGGAGTGGAAAGTGTTTTCCAATGTTTGTCAGAGAGGAGACATTGAGTACAATTATCATTTAAAGACATTCTTGAGAGGAAATCTGCCCTGAAATTTTTGCCCCCAGAGATATGTTTAATGACGAAATGAAATTCATGAAGTTTTGAAAGAAGACGAACAAGTCTAGCAGAAGCCCTGTTGGAAGTACTGTCAGAAAGCATGTGCATAAGAGGCTTGTGATCAGTGTAAATCTCAAACTCACAACCCCAAATGTAAGATTTACATTTTTGTATAGCCTAAACACAAGCCAAGGCTTCTCTTTCGATTGTACTGTATCTAGTTTCGGCTGAAAGAAGTGTTCTGGATGCAAAGGCAACCGTTTGTTCTTTGCCTTCCACCCATTGTCCCAAAACGGCACCCAAACCAGTGAGACTGGCATCAACGGTGATAAAACACTTCAACCCATCCGAAAAAGGATGTAAAGCTGGTGAATCCTCAATAATCTTTTTAACCTGCTCAAAAACTTTTTGAAAATCTTCTGACCAGGAGAACTTCACTCCCTTTCTTAAGAGCGCTCTCAACGGCTCAACAATCTGAGCATAGCCATGCACAAACCTGGCGTAGTATTCTGCTAAACCCAGGAATGAGCGAAGAGCATCTCTATCTTTGGGTGGTATAGCATCTCTGATTGCTTTTATTAATGAGAACTTAGGTTTGATGCCATTGGGTGAAAGTGAATGGCCCAAATAATCCAATTCTTGAACTCCAAATTTGCATTTGTCATGCCAGCTTTTTCGAATATCTGTAAAACGGTGTTAAGAGTGTGATTATTTTGAACAATGTCATTGGCATAAATTAAAATATCGTCCTGATAGGCCTGCACCCCAGGAATATTTTGCAATAAGTTATCCATCAGTTTTTGAAAAATGCTAGCTGCCGAAGCCAAACCAAATGGGAGCCTAAGGTACTTGAAAGCGCCAAACGGCGTAATAAAAGTTATTAATTCTTGGGACTTAAGCGATAAAGGAATTTGGTGATAGGCAGACCTAAGGTCCAGGAGGGAGAAGAATTTAGCCACACCCAGATTAGCCAGTAGATCATGAATTTTAGGTAGCCGATGGCAATCCACAATGATATTATTATTCAATGAGCATAAATCAGCACACAATCTCACCTCCCCAGATTTTTTGCGAACTAAAACTATGGGGGAGACCCATTCATATGAATCACAAGGTGCAATAATTCCCTCATCACATACATTTTTCAAAACCTTCTTCAGTTCATCTCTTGCACTCAAGGAAGAGAACGAACCTTGTGGATAACAGGTTGAGCATTGGGTTTAAGCCGAATTTCATGCTTGAAACCCAGAACTGTACCAACCTTATCCTTAAAGAGGTTTGGAAAATAATTAAATAAGTTATCCATTTTATGATTTGGAAAAGACAAATCTGAAACATTAAAGTTTCCTGAATCATGACTAGTGTAGTAATCATGAGGAATATCACTTAAAGCAATAGGTTGATCAGAACCAGGTCTAAGAATTAAACCTATTCTGGCTTGATCAAACCAACCTCAAATATCTCTGCCCTTAAGAGCAACATAAACTTTCGTGAAGGTGTATCTACCAAGACATGCAATGTTAAAATAAAAGAAACCTAGCATGTCAATATCTTTCTCGCCGAATACTTTAGGATTGACATCAGATTTGCAAAGAACAACTTGTTTACCCCAATTCGCATAAAATGTGAGATCTGATAAAATGGTGGTAGGTGAACCAGAATCAGCTTTGACTTTAAGTGGAACTGTACCAACCACTAACTCACACCAAGGACCCTTAATCCTGGAAAATTCAACAGAATCACATTCAATAGACAACATCACATCATTAAGTCTGGTTCAGAAAGATTCTAAATTTTCATTAAACTCAATATTATTGACTCTAGTAAATTATTTGCGACCCCTGCAAACAGATGGAAAGTGTCCAATTTTCTTGCATGAAGAACACTTTTTCCCAGATGCAGGACAAGTAGGAGAATTACCAAGATGACTTCTTGAGCCACATCTATAGCAAATGACAGGTTTCTTATTCTGTTGCCTGAAAGAATTGTTAACAAGGTCAATGGAGCCAGAAGTTGAAGCTTGATCAACCATATGAATGCAAGGTTGAGAAATGCTTTCTTGCAAAATTTTAGACAAATTAGTTGCACGTTCAATCCCTTTGGCGATATCTATTGTTTCAGACAAAGAGGGATTTTTACAACTCAACAAACGTTCCTGAATATTTTTAGAAAAACAAGCAAAAATGAACTGATCTCTGATAGAATCATCTGTACTTGCACCAAAATCACAGGTAGAAGCAAGGATTCTGAGTTGAGCAATATAGTCTTCCACGCTCTCATCTATACTTTGTTTGCGTTTAAAAAAATTGTGACGTTCTAAAACAATACTGGGTTCATCGTCATATTGCTTGTTGAGTCGTGCGATAGCTTCTTGATAGACATTCCAATTGTCAACAGAATCACCAGAAGGAGAAGGAATATGAGGAAGATTCTCAAAAACTTGTTGGGCCGCAACCCCTAGGCAACCATAAAGAATAGCAACCTTGCGAGGAGGATCATATTTAGTGGCGTCAATGGCCACCAAATAGTTCTCGAAACCTTTGAGCCAGTTGCGCCAAATGAGAGGAGGTTTGCCCGGAGTTTGCAAAAATGGAGCTGGCGACTGAAACTGCTGTGAAGAAGCCATAGTAAATGCAACTTAAAAAGAAAAATAGTGCCAGTGAAAACGTCTTTAAAAACTTTTGATGTAATAGTATTAAAACACTGTAAAATGAGATGCAAAATGGTAGCGCAGACAAATAAAAATAAACTTTAGAGTAACGCTGAAAAGTGACACTGACACTGAAAACGTTGAAAAACGAACTGGCATGCAGATTTGTGAATAGGCGTGCCTAAGGTTGAGAAGAAAAAGTGTGCCTGTCACTGAGTTGTAAGAAAATCGCAAGAAACAGTTTCAACAGGTTGATGAAAAGTAATTGAAAAGTGACAGGCAAGTAATAAATAAAGCGTGCCTATCGCTGAAGAAAAGCTTTGCATTAATAAATGCTTTGCTGTGGCGTTAAAGAAAAGTGATTGAAAAGTGACAGGCAAGTAATAAATAAAGCGTGCCTATCACTGACGAAAAGCTTTGCATTTATAAGTGCTTTGCTGTGACAAAAGTAAACATGGTAGGCAGTAAAGCGTGCCTATCGCTGAATGATCATGAACGAAGGCTTGAAAATGGCCGACCAACGCCGTTGTCAGGGTTACGGTCGTGCGTAACTTTTGACAGGCGATGGCCTTGAATCACTTGTACTGTGACGTAGCTGTTGCGCGTGAAGAAGGCTGTTGCACATGAACACTTCCAAGCAGCGCGAGTGCACAGTGGAGCGCGAGGCAGAGTTACACTGTCACAACATCCGCTAAAGAAAACTCCAGAAAATACGACCTGAGGACGAAACCAACGCAGGAGAGATGAGCCAAAGGCAGGGCGGGTGAAGACAAATGACAGCAGTGACCTGGCAGGATTTTCAGTCCGGCCGATTTTCTTAAACTGCTTGGCTTTCTGGCGGTGGGTGCAGAGAAGTTCCCGATCGTCGCCAAGATGTAAAATAAGTACTGGAGTCTTGATTGTAGTTCAAACGTAGGTTTATTGTGGTAACGAATATACACCCACAACCAGAGCCGTTCAGTCGTGAAGAAGCCAACGTCCAGAATGACGTTCAGAGGAATCTTCACGACTGAAGGACAGCACTCTGGAACCTAAGACATAGAACGAGTCTCCTGGATGCAACCACGAGACTCTTGGTATACAGAAAAGAAATATGTAATAATTATTATATAACAATGACCTTATTAATCTATTTAATATGCACAGTGGGTGATTTCTGGCATACAGAGCACTGACCCATGTCCTATGCACCTAATGGACCATATTGTCAGTGGAACCACATATACCCGTTGTCATGCAGCACCTACATACCATGGGTAGCTAGTGCAGACTGATTAGTTGGTTGACCAATACTTTATTACAATTGCAAATGTAATTAGAGGGACCCCTGCTGTTTGGGGATGTTAATCCAAATTGTAATGTGA